>NW_027411977.1:128455654-129055654 GCF_047663935.1 Musca autumnalis
TACACATTAGAGCCTTTTTGGCATAAATTTGACAAAGTATTCTGAGTAAGTAATCGGAATTTTTCCCCATTCTTCTTGCAAGGCATTTTTCAGGGTTGTTATAGTTGAGATGTTATGACTTCTTATATTTGTCTCCAAAATACTCCATAAATTTTCTATAGGATTCAAATCCGGGGATTGGAGAGGGATCACTTTTGCACAGTGGGATCACTTTTGTACAGTTACAGTATGCAAAGTTCATATTCGTACACCCCTCAAAAATGAATAAAATTATTAATTCCACATTTTATATGCAAATATGAAACAATTGATGGGATTACTATAACGAAGAAAGATTTAAAAATAACAACAACACTTTTTAATTTATTCCGTCATTTAGATGTAGATAGTGTGGATGACAAAGTTCGTATTCGTACACCTAGAAGTACTATACATTTGAGGTATTTAAGGATTTTTTAAGCAAAATACCAAACATTTTTGTTCTTTTCTTCTTTTATAGTGCCTCTGCTCTGCCTCTGAAAAATTTATTCTCGAATTTTGGACGAAAATAGTTTATAGCAGTCCTTCTTCAACAATATTCGTGGTCTCATATGAAAATAAATGTTGCCAACGTTTGGAAATACAACTAAAAATTAATCCGGGCTAAGGTAATGTAAATACATTTTTTGGTTTGTACGTCGTAAAAATCGCAAGTTTCATTTTATATTTAACCAAAAACGTATTGAAGTTTTAGAATACGGTGTCGAAAATCATTTTATTTTTATACTGACTGAAATTTTGCGCTTACTATAAGTTGGATTATGATTGATACCCCTATTATTATAAGTCTTCTTTTGTTATAGTTTGGATTTTACGTACAGATTTATAGCGTTCCGTAAAACTTAAAGTTAAAAGTGATAATTAAATTTCAAGGAGGGTCTTTTTGGCATTAACTTTTAATATGAAAACTATATCTTAAAGCTCTCAATATGATGATTGATACGGAATGCTCTCACGGAATATGTTCGAATTGAGTGTGGTAACCAAGAAACTCAATATAAAATGCCATCGCAAGTTTCATTTTATATTTAACCAAAAACGTATTGAAGTTTTAGAATACGGTGTCGAAAATCATTTTATTTTTATACTGACTGAAATTTTGCGCTTACTATAAGTTGGATTATGATTGATACCCCTATTATTATAAGTCTTCTTTTGTTATAGTTTGGATTTTACGTACAGATTTATAGCGTTCCGTAAAACTTAAAGTTAAAAGTGATAATTAAATTTCAAGGAGGGTCTTTTTGGCATTAACTTTTAATATGAAAACTATATCTTAAAGCTCTCAATATGATGATTGATACGGAATGCTCTCACGGAATATGTTCGAATTGAGTGTGGTAACCAAGAAACTCAATATAAAATGCCAAAAAATACAAGCTAATAAATATTTTGTTCAGGCAAAAGACTACACATATGGGGTTAGTTTTTGATGGGAACTATATTCTCAGATAAAAATATCGAAGAAAATATTGTAATTTTCCCCAAAAATCGTCTTCAAACATTTTTGAGTTTTCGGGTTTGAGTTACTTGGCCGCGGAAAAATTGAGTAATCATTTGACTATATCATTCATGAGTCTATGACAGCAGATCGGATAATTTAGAGCATTTCTGATATTTTCCGTTGAGATTTTCCAAGTTCAGCGTGATGAATAACTAATTTTCTTTCGGCAATCGTTGAATGGCATCCCATGATTTTAATCCGAAAAAATATCTTTCAAGTGGCAAACTTATGCGGAATGTATGTTGTTTAAGAATCATTATTCTTTTATTTGAAATTCAGATTCTTAACTTACCAGAATATTGCTAATTTCACTAATTTTAAGTTAAGAAACTAATGTAAAAATATAAAAAAGAATAAAATCACTTCCATTAATTAACACGTATCAATCGCAGTTTTAATGAAAGAAACTCATGTGAACACTCACTGTATATTTTCATCATGAACAAAAACTTTTCTACAAACTATAAATTAATACGATTTATGACCCCAGGCTGGAAGTATATGTCGAACGGAAACCATATGAGACATTTAAATGGGAACTTTCGATGAAGGTCTATAGTTAGTAGCCGTGAAACTTAGAAAATCGCTTTCAAACGAGCCTGAGGGAGGAAATGTCATCGCCTGTCATGTAAAATAGGTATAAACTTGCCTATTCGATGAAAAATGTATTAAATGGACCTAATACAAACCAAATGAACATATCCCAATATGTTTCCTTAAGTTAGTGAAACTAAAATGCAAATAGTTTTAAGGCGTACGTATAATTTTCTGTGTTGTGAAAATTGAGTTTCTTTAATTGTAATAAATATACATATTATTATTATTTTTATTATTATTATTATTATTATTATTATTACTATTATTATTATTATTATTATTATTATTATTATTATTATTATTATTATTATTATTATTATTATTATTATTATTATTATTATTTTATTTATATTTATTTATACATTCATATGTACATATGTAAATATGTGCAAAAAAGGATTACCATACAATTTGGTGTCATATTTACTAAAGACATTTAGTTTGGAGCCACCGCAGTTCCATTGTAAGCATATCCAACTTGCACACAAATCTTCTTTAGAAGCGGTGTCGTAACTATGACACCATGGGTCATACAGTGGTTCCGCCTATGTAGAAAAATCCAAAAAATTATGGCAACAATATTTATTGTTAATTTTAATTAATTCAAATTAATATCAAAAATTATCTTCGCCCTAATAGGTAAAATTTCCAATATTTATTGTGAATGAAATATTCTCTAATCACATCTAACTTTCAATTTCTAGCAACACTTAATTGATTTATATCGATAGTCTGCCAAGCTAAATAAAAGAAGTTGAGATTTGTACAAACTTTGAATGCTCTCCTTTAAATAATGATATAGTGAATAAAAATCCGGTATATGAAGTTTTTGTGTCTCCTCATGGTGGCTTGCATTTGCTATTGCGACGGGGGGTATTACATTGATGGCAAATTCTTCGAAGTCGAAACAAATTCAATTTAGTGTTTAGTAAAAATACTAAATTTGAAATTTGGGTCCTTTGATGGTAATTCCTCCCCTGAACTATCCCGGCTTATATATATTTTCGAGACTACAAACACTGAACTAAAGCACCCCCTCAGTACATTTGTTTAAAATGTTAATTAAAAAAAACGAAAGTTGTACATTTATATACAAACATATGGAATTCTGAATTTAATAAACAAACGTTAAAATTCAAACAAATAAAAAAGTATCAGGCGGCATTGCCGACAGAGATATACCCTCAGGCTATGTGAATTGAAACTTTCATCTACGGACAGATCGAATGTATTTAGGGGGGTTTCAGCCCTTTTTGGACATTTGAACTTGAGCCGACAAAAATGTGGATTACGATTAAAGTTCAAAAGTGTCGCGGAGAAGGTACTTGAAGGAATGGACCGACATTGTCCCTTAGGAGATTCATTTTCTTTTTGATAGATATCGCGCCTGTATGCAGGGAAGCATAGGTTTAGACACATTTGTTGCATTTTTGTGGGGTGGTACCCCAATGGGCCATTTTAGAAGTTAAACTAAATTTGGACAAAATATTAGCATGTCCAAAGTTTGGACGAAATTGGTTGCACCATTCAAGGGACATCGTGCATACCATTTTACTGACATATTTTTAAATATTGGGGAAAAGTACCGGAAGTTGTGGACCGGTATTGCCCATCTTCGAAGTGAAACTAAGTTTGGACAAAACATGACGAATGCCAACTTTTTGACAAAATCGGTTGATCAGTTCGAGAGTTATAGTGCTCTCCAGCCACTACATATAGAGCCATAGGGATTTTTACACCTTTCGGGCAGTTTTCTCAAGAAGTATTGACTTTCCCCTGAACATTTTTACCGTCGTAATGAAGGCAGCGAAGGCAAGATGCTTTAACAAAAATAAAAGTGATTTGAGAGCAGGGGCCTAATTACGTGATTCGATTCGATCGAGTGTTTGCTCGTGAAAAAGATTTCGACACGATAAAAAAGCGGCATGACGAGATTCGATCGAAATCGTTGATCGAATGTTTCGAGAGTAACCGGTAATCGAACTATGAAAACCTATGTGTACTATAGGGAATATTATGAAGGTAGATGTAAAAAAGGTGTTTTTTGAAAGCAAGAACCAAAAAAAAAAAAAAAACTAAATTATGAATGAAAAATGTAAATATTTGTGGAATTTGTTGAACAATACATTCAATAATAATTTCGGAATGAAGTTGTGCTATGGAAATAAGAAAATTATTAATTCTTGCAAAATCTTTTTGACATTGTTATAACGGATTCCTGATACATCTACCTTAATAATCCTCTCTCAAAATAAATGAGAGAGAGTTTGGTGGATGTTTTGCATTAGCCTCTCTGAGAGAATATTTCCTTTGGTAAACAACGCACAGTGGAGTGAGATCCCAAAAAACGGAGATTAATTCAGGGAAGCATTTGGGTGGCCTAATGTTAATATTTTTGCAATGTTTGCGCCTCAATCAATATAACGGAACACAGTTTTGGTGCATAATAAGGGATTGGAGACGTATTTTCGAAGCCCTCATAAATGGGTACCATAAAAATATGACGTGTTTTTCTGGTTTTGTCTATATTTCTTATTTGAGTAGGGTAAAATCTTCTAATATTTTCAAGTACTGCTTAAGCCAATATTTGGCTATGAGTTATAAAGTTAGATCAATCTTTTAATGTATCTGCCATATAAGGGTATCTCCCGATTTTATGTATTCCGAGGGTCTTGACAACATTTTTTAGTATATTTTTCTGCAAATTAGGATTTATAATTCTGAGTGCCTAAGAATTCATCGAGGGAAATTTTTTCAATATAGATCAATGTTTTCGTACAGCGCCCATGTAAATGTACAGTCAAATGTTGGGGTTTTTGAACATTTTAGCTATAATCGAAACTAAAGTTGCTTAAATTGTAAATCGTGCATTTTGAAGGGATTAAAATTATTTTTACGAGACATCGCCCCCATATATTCTAGCTTTGGGATAACCTCCATACACAGGAGCAGTCAAATTTGACATATTTTGAAGATCTTGCCCATTTCTTTAGGAGAATTTTTACAAATTTTGACATAGATATTGTAAAAATGATTGTTAAACAGTTTATTATAGTGGTACCCTAATAAGTATACAGCAAAATATATTTCTTAGTGTGTGAAAAGTATATTCAGTGGTTCTAAGTACATAAAAAGGACTACTTTTTGAAAGAAATTTATCGTAAATTTCCAAGAACAATATCCCCCTGACGATCCATAATAGCCTGTCGTACGAAGAGTAAATACAAATAAAACTACGCTAAACAACAAATACAATATAAAGATAGCAATCATAGCTCCAATAACGAGTACAAAATATATTGTGTTCAAAATTCCCAGATTTTTAATGAATGACTATTTTCACCATTTCTTCAATAAAAAAATAACGGCAAAAAACGGCACGAGTTTTGTGTTGATTTCGAAAGACAACACTCAGGACTAAAATACAAAATTATCATTATCGCGCTACCTCGCGCTACTTTTTTTAATACTCTATATACTTTTCCAAAATAGGGAAAATATGGATACATTTTAAATTAATTTTATATATGTGTCTAAACTAGTTTTGCTATAATTATATTTTTCTAAAATTCTGATAACTACCTGAAGTTGACGATTCCATTATATAATGGCCACTATTGATGCACAGAAAAAAGATATTACACTTTAAACACAAGAAAATTTGATTTTTTATGTTATTTTTGAAATTGTTAAAAATTGTTCAACTTTAACAACGGGTAACTGTAAAAGTAAACAACATATGATCTTGACAGTTCGGATATAGACGTGCAATTTTATACCCTATAACCAGGTAATAACAGTTATACCAAAAACTGAGTTTCATTTTTTGAATTAATCTCCGTTTTTGAGATTTCACCCCTCTGTGCAACGGGGGATGAAATGTTTAAAATGTACTTCCCTTATACAATAAAGGCTATTAATATTAAATATTTTTTTTTTTCTTTTTTCCAGAAATGCTTATTTTTTAATGACTGCAAAAGTAATTTTTGGTTAATGATTGCATGCATTTTAATTCTAAATTTATCACTATTTCTCAAAACGACTGCAAAGGACTTTTCCCAATTTCTCTTGTTATATTGTCTAAAAAATGCTGCCAATTATTTACTAACATCGTTTTTCTTCTATAAAACGACAACAAACAACAATTTTTACATTTTAAACAAAAAGACAATAAGGAAATCTTTCATTTTATTTGTTTACGATAGGTAATTTGGCCTCGAGAAATTACTCGCAAATTTATGCTCAATTTCTCGATAATTTTACTCGACAACGAATGTTGTCATCCCAACTTTGAGTACTCAGGTCGAAACAACTCGATATCGAATCACATAATTAGGCCCCAGGTCTTAATGTGAACTTATCCTAAATTTTGTGTGGGAGGTACCCGAAAGAGTGGACAAATATGGTCCATATTTGAACCCGATCTATATCTGGTAAATATATTAGGATGCGTAAAGTATGGACCAAATCGGTCACATCCTTTAAGAGTTATCGTGTGCATAATTTTTCCGAAAATTTTTGAACTTTTGTAGAGGAGGCATCTAAAGGAGAGGACCGATATGGCTTACCTTCGAACTTAAACTAAGTTTGGACAAAATACATACATACAAAATAAATTCACAACGCATAGCAGTGGGAAAGATTTGGTTTGCAAGTGAAGTTGCTAGAGTTTAGGTAGTGCCAAAGAAATTCTCGATCAGAGTGTTTCTTTGCGCACGTATCTATTTGAGCTAGCAATTGACACTTGGGTATAAAAAGTTTCTTGTTGAAAAACAAGAAATAAGGGAACAAGAAATAAGGGAACGAGATCTAAAGTTGTTTTTATAAAAGATGGCATACAAAAACATTCCGTTATACAAAAATTTTACTTGAAAACAAAAAATGGTAATTTTTAATGTGAGCATTGAAAATGATGCACCACAATAATCGATTAACAATTTCCAAATGTTTGGCTTTTTATGTAATTTTAGTAATCAGAATGGTGGAATTATTGGTTCCCTATCGTTTTCAGTAGTTTTGTCAATGATTCCAATAGAAAAATGATATTCTTGACGTAATATTGGTATAATTATAATTAATGTCCCTTTGTAGGCAATTTGGCTAGAAATTTCTAGTTTTACCATGAAAAATTATTAAGGGTTATGTCCAGAGTACGTACAAACAACCTAATGATATATGGAAAGTCCTGTATTAGCCAGGCTTGCCCTATATTATTCTAGTTTTTAAAGGCGTTGCCCTGATAGAGGTAAAAATAGTTTTCGTCGGAGACCTCCCAATTTGGTATACCTCGACGAGATAAAGCGATTTTGAGATGTGTGTCCGTCCGTCCGTCCGTCCGTCTGTCCATTACAAATTGTAATCAAACTCCAGACCGCAATTATGGACCGATCGCCACGAAATTTGTTATGGAGGTCGGTTTCATATCAGAATAGATCCCTATTTATGTATTTGGAAGGACATTCCGCCCAGGTAAATAATATTTGGAAGACCAACTCTTGGCCTTTCCATTGATGCCAATTATATTGATTTACACGGTCAGATAACAGAGTTACATCCTAATATATCCAGTTTTTTGGTTGAAGTGTAATCATAAGCACACTGGAGGTCCCGATTATAGCTCAATAGTCACGAAATTTTGCACGAGGTAAGAAGATGCCTACAATTTTGGATTATTATCCGATATTATTTAGCGGGTGAAATGGACCATTAATTTTGTATGAAAAATATACAAATTTTATTTTTGGTACATATTTTTATTCCTGTATGGCATATACCGGCAAAGTAGCCTACATATGGAAAAATATATACTGATATTTCCCCTGATGCAAATTGCAATAATGTGTCTGCTAGATAACGGGCCTACTGCCTAATATATAATGGGTTTTGTGTAGAGCAGAGGTGCTCACATTGAAGATGTGTTTCTCCGTTGCAGGCCAAACAACGACTGATGTTTACTCTCAATTTACGCTACCATGAAGAAATGAGCAGCCATGGTGTAGAGAACCACAATTTCCTCTCATACTACAACTTGTTTCAATCATGACAGAGAAATTTCGTTCATCTGTCTCTCTTACTATCTAGCTGGTTGGTCTGCATGATAACTCCCGAACGGATCAACCGCTTCGAACCAAATTTTGCACTTCATAATTTTTTGCCCAAACTTAGTTTAATTTCGAATATGGGCTATATCGGTTCACTCCTTCGGGCACACCCCCCACAAAAGTTCCAAATTTTTTCTGAAAAATTGTGTGAACGATAACTCTCGAAGCGCGAAATCGATTTAGTCCAAACTTTCCATATATTATTATTCCTTTTGGATATAGATCGGGTAAGACTATATCGGTCCACAACTTCGAGTACCTCCCACACAAAGTTTGGAAAAGTGAAATTTAAGAGTCCTATCGAATCGTTTTGATTTTTTCAGCAGATTGTCTTGCGGCCCCCCATACCTCCAGAGATTATGGCCGTAAAGGTCCAAGAAACCCTGAAAAACAAACAAGGAAACTAACTAAAAGGCAAGATAACTCTCAGGGGGATTTTCTGATTGGTTCAAACTTTGCACATATTATTATTTCATCCAGTAATGTATCAGGTTGGAATATGGACTATAACGGTCCCGTACTTTGAGTTCCTCCTACACAAAATTTGGGAAAAGTGCAGTTTGAGGACCAGTCTCGGATTTATTTGAATTTTTTGAAGAAGGTTCTTTTCACTGTACCTATTGCAATGGTAAAATTTTTCCGGAGTAAGTCCGTACTTCCTGAGATAATGGTCCAAAAATTCCAAAAAATAATTCTCAAACTTTTTCAAAAATCAGAAGTTAGCTTACTGCAATTGATTTGGTATAGCCCTACATTCCGATATCTACAAAATACAAAATATATATATTTTTTATACGGCATAATTATTGTGTTTGTTTCTGTTTTGGTCAGATGCTGAGGATATATCACCGTTAGCAGAGCTGAATTATACTATCTTACTTGGTGTGTAATTGAATATGAATACTCTTGGGATTTATAAATTTGCATGCAAATTATATGAATTTCTATTCATTATTAGTAGACATCGGATTTTTGCATGTTTTTTATTTCTCATCCGATTGGACTCAAATTTTGGATCTAGGCTTTTAAGGGTTAACTTTTCGATATTTGGGGTCATATCAAAAATATGCAAAAAATATGCAAAAAACATGCCAAAAAATATGTAAAATATGCAAAAAATATGCAAAATATGCAAAATATGCAAAAAAATATGCAGAATATGCAAAATATGCAAACAGTTTTTGGGCGAAAATCGTCATAAAAGTCGTAAAATTTACAATTAAAGTTGGAAAAAATCATCAGAACAACTTCAAAGTGTCCTAAATTAAGTCTGTTGGCCATTTAACGTTGATTTTTTAGCAGATTATTATGTTATTGATACCACTTACGACGGTGTGGTGTAGGGTATATGGTATTGTAATACTATTTTTTATTGTTAAACTATGCAAAAATATAAAATATGATAAAATATCAATCATTTTATGTAAATTCAATATTTTCTTTGTCTTAATTTGTAGCTTTATGCTGGTTTTAACTCAAAGGGAAGAAATCGATGTCGGATTTTTTTTAGGCGGGGGTGCCTCCTAAACTTTTTACTTAGATTAGATTTTAGATATATTTAAGATTAAGATTGCCAATTGAGCACCATTGGAATAAGTTAACACGTGCTACTGGAGCCTCGAAGTTATGAAAATCTCGTCTCTCTCGGCGACTCATATCTGTGGAACGGTTAAAGCTATTTGCCCGTTGTATGCATTAAATTAAAGACCATTCTGTGTATTTTATATTCAAAAACAAAATGCGTAAGTATTACTGAACTCGAGATAGAAAGCCAGTGTCCCGATTAACGTGACTAGGGCTCGACTGTGGTGAGCTCGACTCGGAGTTAATGTGACTTTTTTATGAATTTCGAACAGTTGTTCTTTTGTAAGTTTGGGTCGAATATTTGCGGAGAAGTTTCCATCTTCGCTTTGTTAAGATTTTTGTCGCCATTTGACTCTTTACGGTGTTTTGCACTGTCGGATCAAACAATGCCAAGCCAACAAGTTCAGTACTAGGATACCACAGGTGATTTATCATTTTTTTATTTGCTTTTTCTGTTACTTATAGATTTTCAATGAGGTCTAGGTCTTCTTTTGATGCTAAACGCTTCGTAGAATCTGAAGAACCATCTGTCCGGAAAATAATCAAGTGCAGCTCCTAACTATGAAATTGTCATTGCTGCTGGATCCCTGTAAAGTGTCCTATAGGAACGTTAGTCGTATCGTTTTATCTACAGTAGAAGATCTCGGAGAGGACCCCAACAAATATAAGATCTTTAGAAGCTTTATCCGTTTATTCCGGAGAATAAACAGTGAAAAAAACTCGCAACAACAACAACTGTTCTGAACAACTCCTGGGCGTTCCTGAAACTGACAGTAGCTCAGGGGAGAAACAAGACTTAGCAGTGTACGAATGCATAGAATAATGGGGTCTTACCAGCTTTAGCAGATGTTAAGTCGAGAGCTTCTGCACCTGCGTACAGACTTATAAGAAGTATTGTTGAGAGGGATTTTTGACTGCAAGTTTGGCAGCACATCCGGACATCAACCAAACATATTCCCGCGATTTCTATAAGAATTGTCTGCGATTGACAAATCCAGGTTCGATGTAGGCGAGAATGTTTTAAAACTACTTCCCAGCTGACTTCCCAAGAACAAAAGGTCGTATAATCACTTTGTGTTTTCATCTTTCAAGCCTGGTTTAACGTTTTTTATTTTGTTTATTTATTTTGTATCAAACGACAACAACTGAGTGTTATTAATGAGAGTGTGGGTTATTGATTTTACAAAATGTATAATGAACAAGATAATGTTTATGTAGATATAATATTGGATGGATTTGGTAAACATAATCAATAGGTTGAAAAGGATTAGAGACAATAGATTGAGTTTAACACAACAAATAGTGAAAACGAAATTCAGAAATATTTTTAGGTCCAAAAAAAGACCTAAACCGCATTGAAGATTTATTGAAATACGAAACAAATATCAGATAAAGGAAATAACAAAATGATAAATCATCTGTGGTATATTAGTCCTGAACTTATTGGCCTGATCTGATAGTTCAAACCACCGTAAAGAGCCAAATGCGACAAAAATCTTAACAAAGCAAGCAGAAGAAGATGGATAAAACTAAACTAACAAAAGAACAACAACAAGAGATTAAGCATTAACTCCGAATTTCTTGAATAAGATCCTGCAACTTGGCCGCAGAACATCAATTACCAGGAAGAGTAAAGGATGTTAAACAACTTGAAAGTTGTGAACGACATAGCAGAGCAAGGAGTCGAGTTCATTACCAAGTAGTCATCTTTACCCAGATGTCTCCAAAATCACATTACGTCAGTCCCTTAAATAAATTTAAATATGAACAAAATGTAAAAGACATTTGTTTTCATTCCCAAAAATTTATAATATGAGAAGAAATAAAAAATAATTAAAAAAATTAAGTTACAATGTTTCATTTAAAAAATTTTAAACTTAAAACAAGAACATAATTTTTAATGATGGATTCTCTCAAATAAAACGCTTGCCGTTTAATATTGCCACAATTTTTAATTCAAATAAAAGCGTTTTATTTGAGAGATTTAATCATTAAAAAGTATTTTCTAGTTTTAAGTGCATTTATAAATAAAACACTTTAACTTATTTTTTTAAAAAATTTTTATTTTTAACTTTTCAGCATTTAATTTTTTTGACAACTGGGAACCTCATAACAAAATTATAGCCAATGTAGGCCGAAAATGTAGATAAAAACTTTAAAATACCTGAAATCGTGTTGTACCGTTATATAGGGGCTATACCAAAACCTTGACCTGAGTCCAACATTTTTAGTGAGGAAGTTTCTGTACCATTGGGAACTCCAAATGCCAAGTTATAGCCAATTCGGCCTACAAATTTAAACAGAATCCTTAAAATACTTTAAATCGGGTGGTACCGCTATATGGGGTCTCTAAGAAAAAATGGACCCATATTGGTTTCATATTCATGTATTGTCATCCAAGTCTGAAAAGTGTGCAAAGTTTTAGTTCGATTGGTCAACTACAACTCAACGACACCAAAGCAAGTTAAATAAAAGACTGTAAAAAGGGTTTTTTTTCACAATAGACTCCATTTTCACCCTAAGGCGTTTTCAGGACATTGGCTTTATTATCTTGAATTCAGTACCACTTACGTATTTTGTTGTTCGGCAAGAAATATTAAGAATAGTATGGCATTTAATTTAATGCATAACACGGGCAAATAGTTTTAACCGTTTCATAGATATGGGTAGCTGAAGTCGTCAAATAGCCAAAAAATCGAAATTTTTATAACTACGAGGCCCCAGCGGCATGTGTTAACATATTCCAATTGTGCTCAAACTTTAACAATCTTAAAATCTAACCCAGGGTCTCAATAGCATACTAATCTGCTAAAAAAAGCGACGTTAAACGGCCAACAATTTTAATTTAGGACACTATGATGATTTTTCCCAACTTTAATTGTCAATTTTACGACTTTTATGACGATTTTCGCAAAAACTGTTTGCATATTTTTTGCATATTTTTTGCATATGCAAAATATGCAAACTAAATACAAAATATGACCCTGCCATTGAATTTAGATTTCTTTGAAACGAATTTTGGTCCAATCAGAATCTTCGTATCTTTATTATTAAAAAATATGCAAATATGCAAAATCCGATGTCTAATTATTAGTTATTTCTAACGGCATATTTCAATGATTTTAAAACCGCGAAAAAATAAACCAAATATAAATATACATATGTAAAATGGAATAGATTGACAATTTTCTTAAACTCACTTCATATAGACTTATGCTAAATTGACCGTGTTTGGCCGCGATTTTACCACATTGAACACATTATAACCGTTTTTCGTTATATCCGAATTTTTCTGTAGAAATCGTTGTTTTATCTCACTTTTACACATAAATAATTTAAAAATTTAAAAAATCCTTTAATTCCGCTGTTATTCATTTTTGCCTCAAAAACAGGGCTATGTAACGAGGATGTGATTTACGTTTATTTAACAATGTGGCCGCATCTGAATGATGATAGAACCGAACATGAAAGATCGAAGAAAGAAAATTAATTATATAAATAAAAGGAATTATATGCACGGCTGGAACTATATGAACTAGAGGAACTATATAAATGAAAGAGACGGATATAATTCCAATAGTTCCTTGTCCGAAATAGTTCCTTGGAACTAGTTCGTTCCGGAACTAACCAACTCTAGTTCCCTTACACCAAAACACAGCACATTTTATATTGGAGTCGTTCACCCCTTTTACTACTTTTGCAACATTTGTAATTTTTTCTTTGTTCCTATACGTGCAAGAATCTTTAACTTTTACCACATTTTTCTCTTACCCTTACTTTAGAAAACATGCAATTTATATGGAGCACTTAATAACTTTTTTGTCATTTTTACCAATTTTAAACCACAATAAAGTACAGAAACATACCAAACATGTCGCATGTGGTGGTAGGTAGGTACTTACTCTGTTTAAAAGTGGATCCATTATTCAAATTGATTTCGCCTTTCGACAAGAAAGTCACCCAAAATACAAAAATTTATACTCAAATAAATTTGTTTCAATTAAAACAAATAAAACAATAATACACAAGAATTCGGCATATTGTTAGACCGCACGCCTGCCAGAAGAGAGAAGTGTCTGGGAATAGGTAGAACTTGTTTGCGACGACATTATTTTTAGAAATAGTTTGTATTTTTATTTTATTTTCAATTCATGTAAATGTACTGGCTATGTGTTGTTTCTTTTATTTTTTCGGTAGACTTTTAGATTTTATGTAATTTTTAGAAACACTTTACGAATCCGCAGACAGAATAACAACAAACGCCACAATGGTAAACAATTTAACTGAGCGGCATGTATCAACCACCACAGCATGGGACCGCGTTTGTTGTGCTTTGCCAAAAACTTGTGGGGTAGTATGTCAGTGTTGACAATATGTCGCAAAAATGTCCACTGAAATGATTCGGCAAATATTGTAAACGCTTATGTCTGGCGTGGACATAGACCATAGAAGGGCTTTCTTGCACGCCAGCGTTGCTATGTTTTGTTTAATTTGCAAATTTGTTTTTAATATAATAGTTTTTTTGGACTTGTTAAGATACCGTCTGTGCTTAAAAAATATTAAAAAAGCAAACAAATTTAAACAAAAACCCCGTTTCCAATTTTTCCTTAAATTCTATTTAAGAGAAATTTTGCCCATCTATGACATAGACAAATAAAAGAATAGGCGGAGAAATTGTAGTGTGCTTGTTTTTTTTAGGGGTCGCCCTAACGAACACTACGCAGATATCTCAATCAATTGCATTTTGTTTTGGGGTAAATTGCAAGATTTTGTTGAATTTGTTAACATGAGGATGTAGATCTGGTAAAAGACTAGCCAAATGAGTGCATATCTGACTCAATTTACACTCAGTGAGAAAATTTAGGTGAAAGGATTTCTTTGTCTATTCTTTTATTTGTCTATTGCGTGGATCTCTTACCAGACCTAATACGACCCAGCACAAAAGTCCTCCCAAAATAATGGGTTTTTATAGTATTTTTTGGTAGTCGTAACTACCTACAAAACCCCCTACCCCCCACTGAATGACTAATTATTCTATGACCAATATAACCACTAGAATAACCAGTTATTTTACGGTCACTGGAAGTCGAAAAATAAGCTATAAGTTAAAAGATTATATTTTCTAATTTTAGAACAGGTGTGGTGGGATTTGTTTTCAATTTCAACACACTTCATATTTGTTATTTTATTTTTTTCTATTTCGTTCTCTGCTGGATTTGAACAAACGAATTTCTGCTTTGTAGCCTAACACACTACACACTCGGTAACGCGTCCGCGTGCACCAGCAACTGTTCCTTGTATTTTTTAAAGTACCCGGCCGGCGCACAGAGGGAAACACAGGCCTAAAGTTGCTCAAAACTCAAAATATAAAATGGTTTTTTTATGAAAAAAATTTGATAAACGGCAACCAACAACTCTTTTCTACATTTGCTATAACCATCCTCGACTTTGTAAGATTAACCAATCCAATGCAGCAGTCGATTGAACTCAGCCATACTGAAAACAAAAAGTAAATTTTCGAAAACTAAGAAATTATGTGAACATTAAAATGACATTACGACATCACGATTTATTGTTTTTGTACAGTCTCCGAACAAGATTAGCATTTAACATTTTCAGATTGATTTTACATCTTTGCTCTTTAATAATGGTGATACATATCCTCTTTATGAAAATTTTTTTATGATAATTTTTAAGATTACTACAAGTTCAATAGTGAAAAAGTCTATTTCCCCGTCGTTTCCCGACCATAGTTTCTTCTAATAATCAATCATAAAAAATTGCGCATATTTGCGCCATTCCGAAAAAATCCAATTTTTCTCAACTAAAATATGAAATATTTTTATATGGAATTGCAAGGTTTACTCACACTAAATTTTGTTCCGCCTTATAACCGGGACTCAGACTAAACCAACACCTATCAAATATGTTTGCAATATTCAGAAACATTCACGGCTTTTCTCAGGTGAAATGAGAAAAATATAATTTAAGTTTCAAAAAATAAAATTTGGAATGAAATATATGTATATGGGACTATATATACAACTGTACCGATTTGTTTGAAAATTGGCTCAATGTTATTTTAGGCCAGTTCAGGTTGCATGTGTCAAATTTCAGTGATTTTGGTGCATTTTTATCTCATATCAGATGCGAATATATATGGAAGCTGCCTCCAAATCTGGACCGATTTTCATTATTTTCTATAGGATTAATCCTTGTACAGAAGATATGCTTTGTGCAAAATTTTATAGCAATCCGACTATAAATGAGCTTTCTAGGACTTTTGATCAACTTTTAACACAAATTTCCCCTCTGTGCGGCGGTGAGCGTTGCTCTGTGCCATCGTACTCATAACTTAGTAAGGGGTAATATAAGTAGTTATTTTTGTATACATTACTTTGTAATGGGTTACATAATGACTAACAGATCCGAATTTTTGCTGAGGTTCATTCATTTTCGAACAGAGTGAACACCGCTTGCATTTTTTATTTATTCCACAAACAAAAAACAACGGAGACTCACATTTTGAGACTCACATCTGTTTCAATCGACTTAACATTTTTTATATTATGATATATGGTAAGTATGTTTTCATAGACTAATGAATGTATAGACCAAGAAATCCTCTCAGTAAAATTCTCTCACTCAATGAGAATTGAGTCAGTTTACGAGGTACTCAATTTTTAAAATGGCCATAACCATAGACTTATGAAAAGATAGACGAAGGAATACTCAATTTTGCGCCGTCAAGCTACTCAAATACGAAAACTCAAAAAAGTTCGAAGACGATTTTTGCGGAAAATGGCAATATTTTTATGGATATTTTTGTCTCAGGATATTTTTCCCATCAAAAACTAACCCCATGTAGCCTTTTGCCAGAACAAAATATTAAGTCCCAATTTACATTAGGCGAGTTTACTTGCGGCAATTGTCATTTTGTAGGAGAGAGAGGTGAAGCATATGGTAACCCTTTGCCTCTCAGAACCCTCTCTCACCTACAAACTGACAATTGCCGCAAGTAAACTCGCCTAATGTAAATTGGGACTTATTAACTTATTAACCCCCACCACAGGATGGGGGTATATTAAGTTTGTCACTACGTTTGTAACTACTCGAAATAATCATTGTAGACCCCACAAAGTATATATATTCTTGATCAGCGTGCAATTCTACATCGATATAGCCATGTCCGTCCGTCTGTCCGTCTGTGGAAATCACTCTAGCGTCCGAACGGATTGACGTAGGTTGATGAAATTTTGGGAAAATATGTTATATTTACGTAGGACTTTTGGTATTGAAAGTGGGCTATGTAGGTCCACGCTTTCGTATAGCCCCCATACAAAATGACGCGTGACGCGTCGTCGTTTTAAGGAATTTTTAAGATATTTGGCCCATTTTACCACCGAATTGGTTGTAATTTGGTACTTTGTGTCTCCAGAGGCCAAAAAATATTTCTACCAAAGTTGGGTTGGGTAGGTCCACGTTTTGGTATAGCCCCCATATAAGGCCCCATATAAAGTACGCGTCATTTTAATATATTTTGAATGTATTAGACCCATTTGACCACAGAATTGGTTGTAATTTGGTATTTTGTGTCTTCAGAGGCCAGAAAACATTCCTACCAAAGTTGGGTTATATAGGTCCACGTTTTGGTATAGCCCCCTCACAAGGCCCCTTATAAAGTACGCGTCATTTTAATATATTTTAAATGTATTAGACCCACTTTACAGAAGAATCGGTTGTAACTTTGTATTTTGTGTTTCTAGAGGCTAAGAAACATTTCTACCATAAAATGTTTATATAGGTCCACGTGTTGATATAGCCCCCATAATACAATATCTCCCGATTTTCGATATTTTGAACGTTTTAGCCTCATTATCACACCGAGATGGCTGAAATTTGGTATTTAGTCTTCTTTAGGCGTATAAAATTTTCCCCCAGAAATTTGTAGGTATAGGTCCACGCCATCATATAGCCCCCATAGAACGGTACCTTCCGAATTTCGGTATTTTGAAGGTTGTGGCCACATTAATCCACCGAAATGGCTGAAATTTGTGGTGGAGGGTATAAAAAGTTTGGCCCGACCGAACTTAACGCTTTTCTTACTTGTTTTGAGTTGCGTTTTCAGCATACTCAATTCGAACATACTCGGTGAGACCATTCCGTCGTCTATCTATTCATTTGTCTATGCCATAACTATACATTTTTAAACATTTTATGATGGTAAAAGACAATATGTGGGTCAGCTTGGCTGGATCTACATCCTCATATAAAAAATAAAAAAAAACTTGTTATTTACCCCAAAACAAAACGCAATTGTGTAAACACACAGCAGTTTGAGTGTAAGGGCGACCCCTACAAAAAACAAACACATTACAATTTCTCTGTCTATACCAATGGTGTGCACGGCCATCCACTGGTGGTTTCTGTAAAATACTCTTAATTGAATTAATTCAAAAACACTTGGACGTTTAACTATTTTTTGTAATAATTCTTTAATAATTCATTTGTAGCACGATTTTAGGTAACATTAGTGCTTAAAAATGTTTAAATATGTAATGAAACAACAAGAAAAATTAAATATTAATTCTCCCTTAAATTTTCTCTTTTCTTATTTTGCTCACCATTGGTCTATACATTCATTAGTCTATAGTTTTAGTATCATGTTTGAAAAGTATTAAGGTGAACGCAGACTTTCTGGGCTATGTGTATATGTACGTGTATTTTTAACAACTTCGAAGATTGTGTTGGACAATTATATAGTATGTATACATTACAGCATAGTACACACTGGTTAACAAAACTGACATTCAACGAGGTCTATTTCGTTAATATCAAAGACTAGCTGAATAATTACTTTCCTAATATCTAAATAATACTTTAGATAGTATATTTGAAACAAATTTTGCTAAACAAATGTTTTTATTTGCCAGAAAATTGTCGAAAATTGTCAGTTTTGAATGAAGGTGTTACTCCACTTAATATAACTTCGCCTCATTTTATTAATATCTTTTATAACGACTTTCGCTTATAGCGACCTAATTTCGTCGGTCCCTTGACCGTCGTTATAAGCGATTTTATTTTAAGAAATGTACGCTACATTGACCACACCAAAATTTTGCACGTGTTTTGTTGCTCTCTTAAGTTGTTCTCTCTTTGAGTTGATAGAACAAAATTCTTTTCTTTTAAGCTTTAAAAAGTCGTCGCCAAAAAGTGCTGTTACAAATGCGGATACAGCAGCATTCGGCACCACTTTACTCGCGAGCAAGCAAAAAGAGCTTCTCTCTCCACTCACGCAATTTAACTAATTGAAAATCCATGCACTGACAACAGTTTGCTCAAATTGGTGTTGTTGTGTGCCGATTGCTGACATACAGTAAACCAAAAAAGTCTACATATAAATCTCGAGTTTCAGGGATAAGGAAACATTTTTATGGAAATCCTAATAAACAAAATTACATACACCCCAGTGAAATACATATAGATATTACCGTAAAATGTATGGAATAAACGATTGTACATTTTATTGCTTTAGAGAAGGTCTCTGGTTGTCCATGATATCTTTCAGTCAACATATGAACATATTTGTGGGTTAATTGTCTTTATTTAAGATCAGCTCGTTATAGCGGACGCTTGCAGGTTTATTTGAGTTTTTCGGTCTAATACTTTAAAAAACACAGTAGAACTTAAGATTTTGAGATCCTAGAGCACTGTAAAGTTGTTCTTGTGGTAATATATCCTCAAAAGCTTAGCTATATATATAACTTTATTTTGATGGTTTGGAAGCTTTAGGAACTGGTTTTTCGAATAATTTGGAGGCACATCTGCATTTAATTTGCGCTTTGGAATGCTGTGGAATCTGTTAAATTCATGAGAAATCTGAGGAAATCATACATTTAACGACGCTCTGTAGCGTATATTATCCACAAGGTCCACTTCAAAGCGCTATTGGATCTCAAAATCTTCGGATTCACTGTGTTTTTTTGCGTTTTGTAAAGTATTACACTGAAAAAGAAAGAAATCTGCAAGGGTACGCTTTAATGAGCTATCAGCGAATTCTGGCCTTAAATAACGGCATTTAACCCAAAAATATGTTCCTATTTTGACTGAAAGATATCATTGACAACCAAAGTCTTTCGCAAAGCAATAAAATGTACAATTTATATTGCCGCAATATCAATATTTGTATGTACACTTTTTCCCTATTATTTTTTTTGATTTTTATAGAATTTACCGTTATTTGTATTATGCAATAAACTTTTGTAGCACTTAATTTTGTTTATTAGATATATGAGCTACTTGGATTTCCATTAAAATGTTCCCTTACCCCCTAAATGTAGACTTTTTTGGTTGACTGTACTTATGTTCCTCTACGTATAATTGGTCGCAAAACGAAAAATTTTTATTTTTGTGACTGAAAGTCCAGATACATACAAAACAGAAAAAAAAACAGAAACCCAAATTATAATAGAAATGTTACCTTAATATGGATATTTATTATAATCAATTATTTCATATATTATTTTATATTTCGAATTAAATATGTACATACATATATATGTGTACATAATTTAGAGTCTATGAAACATAGTTTTAAGTGTGTACTAAATCACTATGTGAATTTTTTCTGTTGTCATCACTAATTTGCAGGCCGGTTGTTTTGGCGGATTTAACCTTAAATAACAACAAAAATGACTTGTTTGTGTGCACATGGTGACGTATTTGCCATGTGCTTACTTCGGGGAATTTGAAAGTGGTTTTTGACATTCTCACGAACAGTGTTGCCAGTATTGGGAATTTTTAAAATTGGGGGAAATGTAGGTCTAAGGATTTTATTTCGAGAAATTATCTAAATTTGGAGAATAATTGGGTATTTATTAGGAATTAACCGGAAAATATTTCAATTGATGGGCTTATTTGGTCAGATTATTATTATAATAAAAACAAATTTAATTTCATCTTTCACTCAATGATTCGTTGGCTTTCTTCCAAATTTTTCAAGAGCATTTATTGGAGCAAGAGTTTAAATGTTTTGCATTAATACGTATTGCTATAAATTAAAAAAAACTGGACACCACAACATTAATAAAATAAATCATTAATATAAAATTTCAGAGTCAAATCAAATTAATAACATAAAATAATAATTAGGAATATTTTATTTGTTGGAAGATACATACATACATATGTACATAATTGAATTAAATGGTTGTTATAATCGACGACCGAAGCACAATTGCTCAGCAGTGTGACCAGATTTGAAAAAGTGTTGCAGCTAAATCAGCATTAAAATAATGCTAAAAAATGCTAAAATAAATATTAAAATGCCAAAAAATAATGCTAAATTTAAAAACGTTATTTTTTAATAAACTATACCCTCCACCAGGTATACATGGTCCGTTTTTCCGTTTGTAGCGCATTGAACTAAGTCGAAGGTCACACTAGAGTGTTTCATTAAAACAATTTCATGAAAACAAGGGTTCCTAGGTCTAGTTTCACAGTAGAGTGATATCATAAAGTTGCTGTAGTGGGGAACTCGATCTATAAATACCCAAAAGTTTCAATGAAACCACTCTAGTGTGACCTTCGACTAATCATAAAATTCTTAGTCGATCTAAGCATGTCTGTCCGTCTGTGGTAATCACTCTAGCATCCACAAAAATTGAGATAGGACACTGAATTTTTTAAAAGATACGTCTTTTATTTGCAATTAGGTCAATTTAGAAGATGGGCTAGATCGGTCCATGTTTTGAAATAGGCCCTATAAAACGGTTACATTTTAAATTTTATTAGCTATGATTTGGTATTTAAGGTTCCAAAAACCTTCTCCACCAAAAAATGTGGACATAGAGCCACATAGGAATAGGTCCCATAAAAAGGTACCGGCTAATTAAAGTTATTTTGGGTGTCATTTGGGTTCAAAGTGGTTAAACAACTTCTTCACCATAAATAAAGGACACATGCCAAATTTTTGGTTATGGCCTCATATAACGGCACCATCGGTTTTATTTTTTTTATTTACATCTTGGATATCATTTCGTATTTAAAGTTCGCTGTGGTTAAAAACTTCTCCATCGAAAATGAAGTACATAGGCCCAAGTTTTGCTATAGACCCCTTATAACGGTACCGCCCGAATTCGGGTGGTTTCAAGTTTTTAGATGACTGAATTATTACGTATTTGGGGTTCCCAGTGGTCAAAAAAAACTTCTCCACCTAAAATAGTGGTATTGGTACTATTTCGTGGTGGAGGGTATAACAACTTCGACCCGGGCAAACTTAACGCTTTTTTCTTGTTTTATTTGCTTATTTGCTTATTTACATTTTTAGTCTTTTAAATCAGAGCAAAGACGAAAAATTTGGTTTTTTTGAGCTGTTCAAACAGCTGTTCTATTCAATTCAACCAACATTTATCAGATTTTTTTAAAAAAAAGTACTAAAATATCTCAGATTTCGGGGATAAAATAATGCTAAATTATAATGGAAAAATGCTAAGAAAAATGCTAAATGCCAAATGGAAATTTTGCGGCTAAATACAAAAAAATAATGCTAAATTTAGCTGCAAAAATGCTAAAATGGCCACACTGTTGCTCAGACATCTAGTTTCCTGGCCAAAGGCCCAATTTTTTGTTGTAACCATGTTCAACCCATTTAGCGCCGAGATTTTTTTTTTGTGAGGAAATTTTGTAAATTTTATTTATAGTAACATGGGCGCCTTCGCCACGTTTTTGTTCAAAATGTTCTCATATCGACACCGTTAAAGTTTTTTCAAATATTATTTTTTGTAAAAATATTAGCATATCTTGACTATTTGTTTTGATATATAAATGGTTATAATTTGGTCTGTTCCAGTACTGCAAGAATGTACTAATTTTTTGCTATTTTTCCCAATAACATAGAGGAAAAAATTTTATCGTAGTGAAAAGTAGTAGCTTCTTGCAGGTTCTGGAACAGACCAAATTTTGTTTTTAAAATATTATTTTTGCGAATTTACAAAATGTAAAAAAGTGGCGAAGCCTCCCCAACCATGCATGGTAGAACAAATACAAGGTAAAGTTAATACTACAACAAATACAACTCGAACAACAACCACAAAGGAATTTGTTTTTGTTTGGAACGTTAGTGTCAAATATTAATGTAAACAAAATAAGGAAATGTCTATAAATTATTGGAATTAAAAAAACTAATAATTTTTCACATTTGATTGAATATTTTGAAAAACATAAATGAAAACTCGTTAGATTTTCAGTTTGAATGTTTCCATATCAATCCACTAAATGCACAATATCACGGAGGAAGTAGAATTCTTGCAAAAATGTTTGGGGTCGCTCGTAATTCATTGAAAAAAGAGAAGCTGTTTCAATCTTTTGTTTTTGAAAACAAGAAGCACATGTTTATTAGGGCTTTATTATTTTCAAGTTTAACAAAATACCACACATATTGACAAATATTGTGCCGCCTCTATAAGTGGTGTTTTAGTGTGCGACGTGTCGTTCGGACCTGGAGGAGGTTACATGTCAATGATATGAAGGAGTCTTTATGGGAAATTGTTTTTATTTCAGATGAATAATTTTTTTCTTCAAAAAATATATGTCCCTAATATACATCGAACATAGAAATAAATATATAAAATGTCGTATGGAATTTGACACTAACACTACAGCCCAGTTCAGTCAGCTGGGTATTGCTGCTACCTTTTCTTGTTCTACCATGCCAACCATGGGGCAGCTTCGCCATCGATAAGGAACATTCTCCAACGGACTCTAAAACAGGTATCGGCACTAATACAAACGCATTGTTTGCGGTCACACGCATACGACTCTCCCTCGCTCACTCCACAAACAGCGTGTGCGTTAATGCATTGCTAAAATCACTGGTGTGCACGGCCATCCACTGGTGGTTTCTGTAAAATACTCTTAATTTAATTAATTCAACAACACCAGGGCGTTTAAGTATTTTTTGTAATAATTCTTTAATAATTCATTTGTAGCATGATTTTAGGTAACATTAGTGCTTAAAAATTTTTAAATATGTAATGAAACAACAAGAAAAATTAAATATTAATTCTCCCTTAAATTTCCTCTTTTCCTATTTTGCTCACCATTGGCTAAAATTAAAAATCATTGAAACAACCGCATTGCATTAGTCTCTCTGAGCGAGTATTTCCTTTGCTTTTTCACGACTAATGAAAATAAAGAGAAAATCTGTTGTTGTTGCAGTCACGTTAACGTATATGGGTGATCTTGGCTGCTCTAAAACTACAATTTACCAACTTCTTCCTTAGGGGTAGTTTACACTATATGTAAATGTCATATGACATGAAATTTCCCATCGTTATATATTCGCTAATATGTACAATATTGGAGATTTTCATTACGCGATTTACTCTGTGCATCTACACCAGCAAAAATGTAAAAAAACTACGTCTCCACATTGCCTCCGTGGGTAGATATGGAATATTTTTATTTCGTGTCATATGACATTTACATATAGTGTAAACTACCCCTTAAATATCAACATTATGCGAAAAAAGAACATACATATTTTCTATCGAATAATCAAAAATGATTCTAAAATTCACAAAAGAACCATATTCTAGTACTTAATTGAACTAGGTCTTGAATTTAGATACAAAAATCATAATATTACTAAAACAAGACACGTTTAGGATAATATTTGATTTTAACTTCACATTATAGTATGGTAAATCTATGGCATAAATAAATTAAGTTAAATATGACAAATTTCTAACAATAACCCACCACACCTCTTTCATGGCGTAGGCGCCCCAGCCCTTACATATTTCATAATATTAATATATTGACATTTGTAATTGCTTTTTTCATGCGAATTATTGGGATTTATATTCTTCACTAGTTGTCTTCTAACGGTATAAAATATGTTTTCGATATCAGAAAAGGTAAAGAAGATATCACAAAACATACCTACCAAAATTATTTTTCCCAATACCCTGAAAACATAAAATCGCGTGCGTCCGCTATCATATCTATCACACAACTGCCAACTTTAGAGAGATAATAGATCTTCATTAAACTCATAACTTAGCCTTTAACGGATTTTTTCTAGCACTTGTAGTTTGCCAGAAAATCGGCGCTGGCGTAGCCGCCCCAGTGGCGAAGGCGCCTCATGTTACCATATATGTAAATTATATTTCTAAGAATTTAAAGCTCTTAAAAAAATAGAAATTTTCTCTAAAACATATAGTTTTCCTGCAATCGGACCTTGATTCAAAAATGCCGAAAAATTTGAAGAGCTATATAGGCGTATTCCTACATGACAATCCCTTGGACCATAGACAAATAAAATAATAGACAGAAAAATTTTAGTGTGCTTGTTTTTTGTAGGGGTCGCCCTAACGAAAACTACGCCCTAACATCTCACTCAATTGTATTTTGTTTTGGGGTAAATTACAAGATGTTGTTGAATTTGTTTATATGAGGATGTAGATCTGGTCAAAGACTATCCAAATGTTGTCTTTTACCAGAATAAATAATTTAAAAATGTATAGTTATTGCCATTTTAAAAATTGAGAGCATATCTAACTGACTCAATTCACACTCAGTGAGAGAATTTTGGTGAGATGATTTCTTTGTCTATTCTTTTATTTGTCAATGGCTTGGACATGACAAAAAAACTATTTTTTTTTTTTGAATTTCTTGCGTCATAGACTAGTTAATATACAGACGAAGGACCACTCAATTTTTCCGCGGTCAAGTCACACCAACCCGAAAACTCAAAAAAGTTCGAAGACGATTTTTGAGGAAAATGGCAATATTTTCTTGGATATTTTTATCTGAGGATATAGTTCCCATCAAAAACTATCCCCGTGTAGCCTTTTGTCAGAACAAAATATTTGTTAAGTTGTATTTTTTGCATTTTATATTGAGTTTCTTATTTAACACACTCAATTCGAACATAGTCGGTGAGAGAGATCCGACGTCTGTTTTCGTTAGTCTATGCTTATGTTTGCTGGGAAATGCATAGGCCAAATGAAACTTTATAAACATAAATTGACAGACCGACAACACTATAACAAAATGCAAAAAATTCCAAAAAAATATTCAAAAATAACCGAGTTTTACGCAAATTTTTGCAACTATTTATTTGTTGTGGCGTTTAAACTACCAGTGGATTTAAGTGGGTTAATTTCTATGTTGAATCGATATTGGAAGGTGTGGGCGTGCTCCTGCTAAGTCCCGGGCCACACTAGAATAATTTCACTGAAATTTTAACATGTAATTATGAGTCTCTAGATTGAGTTCCATAGTAGAGTAAAATCATGAAAATACCGTAATGGGGAATTCGGCCTAAGAACACCTAATCTCATGAAATTTTTTAATAAAATTTACTCTAGTGTGGACCGGGACTAACGAGGGTATATGTATGTGTGAATGTTGCGAAAAGACTTGTTTCTGTGTCCTGGTTTAAAAATATTGAAAAAATTAAATTCTTAGAAACGGAATAAGTAAAACAAAATGTCCTTAACCCTGCGTTTACAAATGACAGGACAGTTGACTTCATGTATTGATTGTCAAAAACCCAAAATTTGCCTGTGTGACGTAGGCGTTCCGACAACTTCAAAAACAGTTGTAAAATTATGAATGAAAATCATCGATTGCTTTTCGTTTTCCGCTCACATATTTTGTTTTTGTACATATTATTTTGTTTTCAGCACATTTAAATTATCATCTCACTTCTTTTTCACAAAAATGTCAAAAATTTGTCGACCCGACTGTCTGTGAAAAAATGATGGACAGCTGGGAGACAAACGACAAATGTATGTAAAGGTTGTTTTTTTAAGCTAGATAGAACTTTAAATTGTAAAAAGTAACACAAAAAATTAAATTTTGATGAAACTTTTTTTTTATTTGTTTCAGTATACTCTGACAAATCATCATGAATAGACTCACGCTTGAACAACGCTACGAAATTATCCAAATTTACTTTGAAAATCAGTCGTCGATTCGCGCAACTTAGTTGACAAATGACCCGTTGTTTTATCGCAAAATTGTGTTCAGCGATGAGGCGCATTTTTGGCTTAACGGGTTTGTTAATAAGCAAAATTGCCGCATATGGAGTGAGACCAATCCACAAGAGACCCTACAGACTCCATTACATCCAGAAAAATGCACCGTATGGTGCGGTTTTCACGCTGGTGGCATCATCGGACCTTATTTCTTCAAATATGAGGCCGGAGCTCGCGTTACGGTCAATGGAGATCGTTACCGCACCATGATCAATGATTTTTTGTTTGAAAATATGGATGACATTGATCCGGAGGAGATGTGGTTTCAACAGGATGGCGGTACGTGCAATACGGCGAACGCAACCATCGACATATTGAAATCAAAATTTGGCGATAAGTTGATTTCGAGAAGTGGACCTGTCAATTGGCCTCCAAGGTCGTGCGATTTGACACCTCTCGATTATTTCCTGTGGGGCTACGTGAAGTCACTGGTTTATGCTGATAAACCAGCAACAATTGATGCCTTGGAGGCCAGCATTGTTCGTGTTATTCGTGACATACGGCCAGCAGTGCTCTAAAAAGTGGCCAAAAATTGGAAGTCCAGAATGCACTTCGTCAAGAACAGCCGCGGTGCCCATATGCCCGAAATCATTTTCAAATGTTAATGTCACGTATTGATCTTTCGAATAAAAAAATGTTTGATTACAATTTAATTTCTTGTGTTATTTTTTACAATTTCAAGTTCTATTGGGCTTAAAAAACACCCTTTATGTGTTAGTAAATCAGAGTTGTATTTGAAGGCAAACTGTCTGGTGTAAACGCCTAGTAAACGAGGCTCAAAAATCAAAATGCAATATTCTACAGAATTATATGAAAAAAAAAATGGTCGCAAAGTGTAAATACTCATTACCGTGGCGTGTCTCCAGTCGTTTTGTGCTAAAAAAACTGATATTCATTAATATTTTAAAATATATTATATAAATGAAGTACGCCGAGGTATTCTAGAAGAATAAACAAAATCTATTTTAATTTCATGTATGTATTAAATTATTTTATATTTTATAAAAAAAAATAAGACTTGCACCTTAAAATCCAAGAATAGTCAGTGCTTATTACCGTGGGTATTTTCTAACCTTCAGTACCCACTTTCATTAAAAATGCGATTGCAAAGTGTTAACCCAGATAAAGCCACTGGTCGTTTAAACGCCACAAAAAATGGTTGCAAAAATTGACGTAAAACTCTGGCTTTTTCGAATATTTTTGTGGGGTTTTTTGCATTTTGTTATAGTATTGTCTGTTATCTGTCATTTCACGCTTATAACGCTTCAGTTGACCTACGTATTTCCACGCAATTGGCCTAAAACCCAAGCTATTCAAAAAAATCGACTTTTTTGTAATTTTCGACTTTTGATGAAAAATTTAAATATGCGATAAAAAATTAATCATAAATGTTAGAATCATACAAAGTCAGGGATTTGTTAGGAATATAGTAAGAGTATTTTCTCAATCAAAAACCAAGGGATTGCCATGTAAGGATACCCCAATATTGCCCTCCAAAGTTTTTGGCACTTTTAAAAGAAGGCCCGATTGCAGGAAAACTATACGTTTTAGAGAAAAAAGTTATTTTTTAAAAAATGCTTAGAAAGTCTCAAAAATATAATTTTCATAAACAATTTTAAGTTTTCTCGCAAAAAAATTTCTCGGCGCTAAGTGGGTTAATTACTTTAAAGTGATTTTATTATTTTTTATATTTTTACTATAGTGTCTTAACATAAAATTGGAAAAATTCAGGTAAATTTAGATAAAAACAATAAAAATTGTTAAGCAACATCGATTTCTACCTCACAGTGAAAAGTGTCCACACTATAAGTTTTATTAAAAACAAGAACGTCGTTAAGTTCGGCCTGGCCGAACTTGTTATAGCAAGTTCAGTAAAACAATGTGGCTAACCTTAAAAATGCCGAAATTAGTGACACACCGTTCCATGGAGGCTATATCAAAACGTCGATCAATACCTACAAATTTCTGCCGGAAAGGTTTTAGTTTCAAAGGAGTCAAAATACCAAATTTCCCATATTTCGGTAAAACCTTCAAAAACCGAAATTCAAGAGGTACGCTTATATAGAGGATATAGGAACCTGCGGACGTATATTGATAATTCTCTTCTGGAATATTTTATAACTCCATGGAAGTCTAAATAACAAATTTCAGTCTTTCGGGGGGATATTGACTTCACGTTTTTCAGAATTACGAAAATCGGGAGGTACCGTTCTATCGGGGCCATATCGAAACATGGACCTTCATCGACGACTTTCAGTCAGATAGGCTTTTACCTCCAACAAATACCAAATACCAAATTTCAGCCATTTCGGTGGGTTGCTGTGGCCACAACCTTAAAAATACCGAAAATAGGGGGAGCGTTGTCGATGCCGTTGGGCAATATGAAGGCGTGGACCTATACCGACAAATTTCTGGGGGACAGTTTTATAACCCCAAACGAAGATTAAATATCAAATTTCAACCATTTCTGAGGAATATTGAGGCCACAACTTACAAAACACCGAAAATCAGGAGGTACGTTCTATGAGGGCTATATGAAGGCGTAGACCTATACCAACAAAATTCTGGGTAAAAGTTGTGTACTCTCAACGAAGACTAAGTTCCAAATGTCAGCCATTTCGGTGTGATAATGAAGTTAAAACCTTAAAAATACCGAAAATCTGGTGGTACCGTCCTATGGGGACTATATCAGAACGTGGACCGATGTAGCTCATTTGCAATACCAAACATCCTAGGAGTAATAGAACGTTATATACCAAATTACAAAGCTCTATCTTAAAAATTGGGAGCAGTATCTTGATTTCAACAGCCGGACGGACGGACATGGCCATATCGACTTAGAATTTTACCCTGATAAAGAATATATATACTTTATAGGGTATCCGATGAATATCTCGATGTGTTACAAACGGAATGACAAATTTAATTATATCCTTCATAGAATGGTAGAGGGTATAAAAATATAAAGTTCACACTTTGCCATAAATACCAATAAGCGAATTTCCTTCGTTCGTCTATATTCGTAATAAATCAGTCATAGATAGCCCTGCCTCAACATTAGTCTAGACTAACTGCCTAGAAAAGAACTACGAAAATGTAGGGACATTGCTGTATACATAATGGAGAAACGAAACAAGTTAAAAATCGTTAAGTTCGGCCGGGCCAAACTTTTTCTACTCTCCAGTATAAAATATTCTAAAATAAAATGTATTAATTACTTTTTTTCTTGTCAACATTCTTAGTGGAGATACTTTATGACCACGGATACCCCAAATGCCTTAATTAGTTTAGAAAATGAACCTAAAATTATCTTCAATCGGCGGCACCTTTATATGGGGCCTAAAGTGTGTATAATACTCGTATCAGTTAGTTCGCTCAAAAAATATAGAGGAAATTCTTTATAGAGAGAATATTTTGTGTAAGAATTCCCAGTTGTGCCTTAAAAACGACTTAAGTATTCGTTACCACGGTGGTACCCACCGTATGCAAGCCCGCCTTGCACGCTGAAGGTCATGGGTTGGATTCCCCGGCCAGGCAACATTCAAAAATTTTCAGCGGTGGCAAAATACCCCTCAGTAATGTTGGCGACATTTCCTGAGAATTTCAGCCATGTAAAACTTCTTTACAAAGTGGTGTCTTAAGACACGCCGCACAGTGGTTCAGAATCGTTTTTTCCTGGTCAAAATTCTGTAACTTTTGAACGGATAGAGATATATTCATAACTCTTTTTTTGTTAGACAGATAACACAATCAGCTTTCAGAAGAATTATAAGCGGTCAAGTTCGGTCTGGTAGTTGCAGAGAAATTCAAGGTCAAAATTAAACTTTTGAGTTTTTTAACTATTTTTCATCAAAATATGAGTGTTTTTGTGGTTTTTCTATCTTCCTATGTATTAAAGATGGTCAAACACCAACAAATAAACAAAATAATTACCAAAAAACTAAAAAAAATTCGAAAATATGTCAAAAAAATTTTTTTTCAAAAATTTGTAAAAAAAAAATATTTACAAAAAACAATAAATTTTTTCAAAAATTAAAAAAAATTCTTCTTGGGTTTTAATAAAACTTATATAACTCGTATAAAAACTCATATACTCAAAAAGTTGTAATTTGTGTCAAAAAACTGTAATTCATATGGAAACAGTATAGAAAAACACACATTTTTACCCATGTAATTTCAATAAATTGAAAAAAGTGTTAAACGGACCGAACAGTATGGGTACAAACGTATATATGGGCTGGAAAAGGAAACTTTCGAGCATCTTTCTGTGAAAACAGAACTTTGTTCCATGTTGTTCCACAAAAGTTCTAGTCCACTAAATTTGGAATTTCATAAAATTTAGTACCCGAGGAAAAATAAAATAGATCATGTTGTGTAAACGCTACGGTAATTTACTAAAACGATTTTTAAAGGTCACAATCCTACCTACCTTACAAAAAAAAAAAACAATGAACACAATAACTGTTATAGTTTCAGAGAAATAGCTTCTTCTTTCTCCAGAAATTTGCAAAAATTACGTATTTCCCAAAAATGGGTAAAATGCTCGTTTTTAGGGGCACGCCACGCCCACACCTTCCAATATTTGGGCCTAATTTGTTGGTTTCCTTAGTTTCAATATGTTTACTATCGAATCCCATATAGAAATTAAATATCTTTGACAAAACAAAATTTTGATTTTTGCCAGGAAAATCGATTCCTGAACCATTGTGCGCCGTTAGGACTTGGCGATAAACAGTAGGTCCCATATCATTGAGCTAGTATGAATCGGGGTGCACTCATTGATATGAGAGAAGTCTCCCTTATCCTTCAGGGATGTTTGTGGAACAATTATTATTATTACTCGTTACCAGGAAGTTCATTAAGAGAAGTTCGACTGTTCTTCCGTTAACAATTTAGGTAAACCCCTGAAAATACCGAAAATTGGTAACGTTATATGGGCCTATACCAAAACATGGACTTATAGCCCAGTCATAATAGGCATGCGTATAAGGGGAAAATAGCAAAAATTCCTACAAAGCTGAATTTTGGTGGAGAGCTAGGGTTTACCATTAGAAGCAGCGTCCTAATAGTCCCCATCGATCTCATTTGTGCAAAAAAAGTTATTCGGTTTCAAAGGTATTTTTTTGAAGCATTATTCAGTTCTTTTGATTTCTCTCAAAAACGGCAAGACGCAGCAAATGCCGGCTAAAGTAAAATTTGTGAATTTAACAATTGTCTACAAGAATGTAGTTTATGATTTTTTAAAAAGTGTTACCATTTTAGAGATATCGCGATCTAAGAATTAAATTAAAAATTAGCCGCGTAAGTTCATTTTGAGGCGAATTGTTTAAAATAACAACACTATGTGTTAGGTATTTCCATAAGCTTTAAAACGATATCCACTTTGCAGTAATCGGTTCAGTAGAACCGGGTCTAACCCAGTCTTTAAATACTGCCTTTCGGGTCGAATAATCGGCGAACCGGATCCGCCACCCATGAAAATTATATTTTTTGTAATCAGCGCAACAAACCCTACCTTTATACAAAACTTCAAAAAAATCGGAGAGTTTTCGTTCGCGTCGTTCCCGTTGGGCTTTTGATTACACATGTGACTTAAATGGGCTATTTTTGCATAATTTTTTTTTTTGATTTTGTTGGAATTGGTTTTAATAGGTAGGTATAATTTCGCTAATCAAGAAAACATATATATTTTGGGGGGACAGACACGGTTACTTCGGTTATTTTAGCCAGTTCGTCTGAATATGTGCATATTTCCCTCATATGTGCATTAAAATTGTGTGTTTTTAGAACAGCTTTATCTCAAGAATGGCTCCTTCTAGTAAAAAATTATAAAGACCAGTAGTGCGATTCTGTAACTTTTTTTTAATAACGAACCGACATCGGTAGTTAACGAAAATATTCGGTTGAGTTAACAAATGTGCTATTCTGTAACTTTATGTTAACGATTGTAGAAATCGTTAACTCATACCGACGAAAATCGATAGGAAGGAAATGTCAAATATTATATTTTAACATTAATTAAAATATATTTTGAAGCTGAAAACATTATTTCGTCGCGAATACAAAACATAAAGCGTTTAAGAAGGAAACAATTCAGATTTTTGAAGGAATTTGGCTCAAATGTGTGTCTTTTGGATGAATACGGATGCCAGTAAAGAAGGATTTCTTAAGATGTTTTTATTGTGTGTGTGATTTAAAAGTAATAAAAGTGATAAAACCATCATTAATCTTTTTTAAAAGCGCAGTTGTATTTTTTGAATTAAAAGTTGGGATCATATTTTGGGTTGTGGCGCTCTGTATGGAAATTCAGCTTTGATATTTGACATGACTTAAGCAGCTTCAGTGATCGTGGATCCACGTTACCGTCATTTGAGTTATATATTCACATATTCAATTCACGCCCACATTAAATGAAATTTCTCATAGCGGAGAGTATGAAAAGTTCGAATATCCAAGCTTATACGCCATTTTTAGCATTCTGATTGTTAGTGATGCTGAGTTAAAATCTATAAGATTATCACAGAACAAAGTAGGTTAAAGTATTCACGTGTTGGCCTCAATGCTAAATAAAAGCCAACGAAAGCCTCCTAGAAAGATAGTGTTACGGACATTGGTATAGGTCTTACATAGCAGTACCACACTTGAGTTCTTTTGAAGCATTAGATAACGTTTTTCCTCTTTAGTAAGTAAAACAAAGGTTAGCGTAGTCTTCATATGTAGGATAGCGTGGGGCAGCTTCGCCACTGTTGCGCCTTCGCCAGCGCCGATTTAATTGATGCTACATGAAGGTGGTCTAAAGGAAATTTATGAGTTAATCGAAGATCAAAGAGAACTTTGATGATCTTTATGCAGTTTCAATAAAATCGGCGCTGGCGAAAGCACAGTAGTGGCGAAGCTGACCCATGTTATCATACATAGTTAACCCTTATGTAAACGCTTTAAGAAGATTTTTCTCAATAAGGCAGAATTTACCTTGTGTACACTCCTCATTAACGTAACATATGCTCATATAAAAACGCCGTTTTTAAAAAAAATCAACAAAATATTGCAATAATGTACTGTCGTTAAGACTTAACAACAACTTTTTTTTGGTTGTTAACTTAACGATAATTTTCGGTAATTAACGACAAAATTTACCGACAAAAATTGTTAAAATTGGTATACAGAATAGCACTTACCGAAAATTATCGTTAACTACCGACATTCGTCGTTAATTCTGTCGTTAAGGAGTTACAGAATCGCACAACAGACTTGTAGATAATTTTTCTGTCTACAATCTTTCCTTAGATTTACATAGATCAACCGTTTTCAAAAACTACGCGTCACAGCGTAATACAGCTCAATTTCGACGTAAACAGTGTATGAATCACGAACTTTTCTAGATAAAAACAACGGCATAGCTGAACGTATTAAGTTACAACAATGACAAAAATAAAGGTGGTGGAAGGCAAAAACTCAGGTGGAAAAAATGTAAGGTGATATTTCAAATTTGTTAGTTCAGCTAATATGGTTCAGTTTAGTGCAAGCCAAAATGGAACACCTTCTTTCTTTCTTTTGTCCTTTCTTTTTTATTTAACTATAACTTTGATTCAACTGGCAGGATCGTTTTTATATCCTATACCACACTGTGGTAAAGTTATTATGTCTTTGTGCATTTTTATGTAGCATGCATAAGGAAACGAGATAGACACATAGTTCCACTTAGGGATCGAATCGATTTATCCACGTCCGTGGCATTTATTATCCTATTCGAGTGAAATCGGTGCAGATTTGAATATATATTTGATAAACCGAACACGCTATGTATATCCAATTTCGATGAAATTTGAAATGTGTTACTGAATGCGATCTAGAAATAAAATTGAAATCGTTCGGGATTTCAATATTGATTCTATATATTTCCGGTCGATTTCATGTAACGAAAATCCGTAATAGCAAGCCATATCTGTCCAATTCTGATGAAATTTGGAATGTATGACAGAATTCGGTCTAGAAATAAGTTCGCCAAATTATATTGAAATCGGTCTAAATTTGGATATAGCTTCCATGTATATATTACATATTCACAGTGGTGTAGGGTATCATAGAGTCGGGCCGGTCGACTTTGATCCTTTCCTTACTGGTTATTTCTTTTTATACCCTCCGCCATAGTATGGTGGGTGTATTAAGTTGATTTTTCTGTACGTAACACATCGAAATTATCATTTGGGAACATATAAAAGATATATATTCTTGATCAGGATAAAATTCTAAAACCACCAAGACATGTCCGTCTGTTGTACTCACTCTAGCTTACAAGGAAATAATTTAGATAGAACGCTAAACTTTTGCAGCCTAGGCGGGTCAAGATCGAAACGGGCTATATAGGACCACGTTTTGGCATACCCCCAGACTGACAGACGGACGGACGGACACACATAGCCAGATCGACTCAGCTCGTCGAGACATTCATTTTGGTATATACGAGTATATGCGTTATACATATTATTTCGATGCGTTACAGAACTTTTTGGCCAAAACCAACTTATAATACCGTCCCAACCATAGACTAATGAAAAGATAGACGACGGAATGCTCTCACCGAGTATGTTCGAATTGAGTATGCTGAAAACGCAACTCAAAATAAAATGCCAAAAAATACAAGTTAATAAATATTTTGTTCTGGCAAAAGGCTACATGGGGTTAGTTTTTGATGGGAAAAATATCCTCAGACAAAAATATCCATAAAAATATTGCCATTTTCCGCAAAAATCGTCTTCGAACTTTTTGAGTTTTCGTATTTGAGTAGCTTGACGGCGCAAAATTGAGTATTCCTTCGTCTATCTTTTCATTAGTCTATGGTCCCAACATAGTGGTGCAGGGTATACAAATCGAAAGGTACCCTTCTATGGGGTAGAAAGTTGTTTACTCCCAACGAAGGCTAAATATTGAGGCCACTACCTTCAAAATAACGTAAATCGGGAAGTACCGTTCTATGGGGGCTAACATAAAATTGTGTACCAAAAGAATTCAGTTTATATCAAGGCCATTCAGGCTACTGTTAACAACTTTTGAAAACAAACATAATAGATTTTACGTTATTGTGATTCGACTTTATTTGTTTGTATTTAAATCAAAATAATGTTTTTGACAACAAACATAACAATCAGGTGGGCTTAGTGCCCGACTGTTTAGACTGTGGTTTATGTATTTTATGCCTGTATTTGTCGTCTTGCTTTGAAACCCCAAATTTTCGAAGAATTCTCGAATTAAACAAAAGTGGTTTTATCGTTGCCCTTTAGAATCTGTCATTCAACTAAAGATCTTGGTGATTCGAGTAATAAGTCTGATCATAGTATAAGTTAAACAGAATTAGAAAAAATTTCGGCGATCTTTTAAATATTTTGTGGGCTGGACTATACTCGTTTCAAACTGTAATTTTAGGACCATTTTACGTAAAATATTGTTCACATTTTAACGAACGTGTCACCTAAGTTTAATTTACTTTAAATAATGACGATTTTGATGATGATTGGGTTTTAATGCAAAATTGGTTAACCGGTTTCGGTTTTGGACAAACAAGGGCTATATGTAACCCTGAACCGACATAGCCTGTTTTACAATACCGAACCACTCAGGAGTAATAGAAACGACTATATATCTATCTTCAACAGGTGGACGGACATGATTATTGAATTAGAATTTTGTGCGGATCAAAAATATATGTATATGCTCCGAAGAATGCTTCGATGTCTTACAAACGGAATGTAAAATTTAATTATTGTGATTGTGTAATTATTGTTACAGTTAATTGTCTTTTTTCGTTATTGCAAGATTTTGAGTATTTCGAAGATCTTATCCTATTTTTAAGAACATCGGCTATAATATGGATTTTGGGATTTCCTTCGGTTTTAAGAACCTCAATGCAATTTCTACATAATTCCATCGAATAGAGTTAAAAAGTGGCTTAATGTCGTCGAGGTTTTTAAAAGTTCGGTCCGAACATATCGTTGTTTTGTTATTTGAAGTTCACATCCAGTTATCACACTCTAACTTCAGTCCCGTATTTCAAAAAGTTTTTAATTGAACAAATCTTTGATATTTAACCTTTATTATTTGATATTTAACCTTTATTATCTTATAAACCTTTGAATGGTATTTGGTTTACAGTAATATGTCGTGATATTATATTAACTCAGTATGGTTTTCGTTAATTCCTGAGTGCAACCTAAACGACTTCTTTGAATTAGATACCTCCAAACAGATGGATAATTTTAATTCGCGAATGCAGATTGTACAAGTCGAATATTTCCAATCCAGCTATTGTGTCGATAAAATAAAATAATACTCTTTTGTGTCGTCAAAACGCCAAAACGTTGATATTTTACCAGAATTGATAAAGACCGTGCAAGCCACCTAAAAAATGCAGAACTTTACATTGATAAAATAGTTTATACACGAAGTCGGGAGATACAGACTGCGGTTCACAGATTCCGAATCCTACTCGGGCAACATCTTTATTTAAGCTTCGCGAAGAATATTTTACCGTTTTCTTCTACATTTTGTGGGTATTTTGCGCAAAAAAATTTACAGCAAATGAATACTAGGGCCTGAATTCGGCTATAGGATCACCTTATTAAATTCGCCTTGGTTCATTTATTTTATTTATAGTTTTACAGTGATTTATTTAACATGCTTTGGTGTCTGTTTGGTTCAAATCTAGTAATTTATTTTTCACACCTGCTGTTGACCAATCGAACTAAAACTCTGCAAACTTTTCACATTTGGATGACAATACATGAATATGAAACCAAAACCAATATGGGTCCATTTTTTCCTATAGCCCCCATAAAACGGTACAACCCAATTTCACTGTATGTTGAGGATTTTATCTTCATTTTTAGACCGAATTGGCTCTGATTTGGGATAGCCCCATATAACGGTACCACCCGATTTTGTCTACATTTGCGGCCTAAATTGGCTGTAATTTGGCTATGGGGTTTTCAGTGGTCAAAAAGTTATGTACTAAAAAGTTAAAAATAAAAAATAATTAAAAAAAATAAAAGTTACAGTGTTTTATTATACCTTATAGTACTATGTGGGGAGGGTATTTATTATAAGTTGGTTTTGGTCAAGAAGTTTGAAACGCATCGAAATAATGGTCGTAGATCCATACGTACATAAGTAAACACAATCACCCAACAACGAGATGATCTTGAAATATAAAATGTAAAGACGCATTGTCAGCATTTTTTTATTCCTTTATTTGTTTGGGTGTTGTCATTGAAGTTGAAAAGAAGAGCAAAGTGCCTTTTTGTGTTTGAGTGTTGTTGGAGTATCGAGTTGCAGTTATCGTACGATGTCTGCAGCAAATGCTGATGTAGCACCACTGTCATGCCGTCAATGGGAAATAGAAATATGTTTAGCAACAAGTAATTTCATCTACCGTGGTGCAATGGTATGCACACCCGCCTTGCACGCAGAAGGTCGTGGGTTCGATTCCCCGACTAGGCAACATCAAATTTTCAACGGTGGCAAAATACCCCTCAGTAATGTTGGCGACATTTCCTGAGTATTTCAGCCATGTAAAACTTCTCTACAAGTGGTGTCGTATGACACGCCGTTCGGACTCGGCGATAAACTGGTAGGTCCCATATCATTGAGCTAATATGAATCGGGGTGCACTCACTGATATGAGTGAAATCTCCCCTGTCCCGTCTGGGATGTTTGTGGAACAATTATATATATATATATATATATATATATATATATATATATATATATATATATATATAATTTTCATTCTTAAGCTTTTAGTTCGGATTTGACTTTAATAAAAGATGCAACAGCGCAACGCTTTGTATAACACAAACCAACTCGCCTTTATAATATTTATTAGTAACTAAGCCGATGCTGCTAGTTATCAACAATATAATCAACAAATAAATATAACCAAACCGATGCTGCTGGTTATCAACAAAATAATCCAATAACTACCCAACGGGTAAATAAACTGTAACAAAGCCGTTTATGCTATTTACAAATAACCAACAAATAAAATAAAACCCCTTTTTTAATAATCATAACTTATATACCAATGTATGCTGACGGAGATATACCACCAGCCACTGACCAAAAAAAAACCAAATACACAAGTTTGCTATAAAATCTGTACGTACCATAATGTGGGGCTATACCAAACTTCTTCATAAAGGACTCGAAATATTATATTACGTTAAACTAAGTTTTGAAGAAATTTTTGAAAAATTGTTAGAGTTATCGTGCCCAACAGCCATACAGACGGACAGAAAGACGAAAGTAACATGGGTAAAGAAACTCCAAATTGTCTGAAACGAATTTCGTCCAAAAATACTTGGGGTCTAAAACCGTTATTTCGATGAGGCACATTTTTGGTCGTATCAAAGTGTATATACCCTTTCTAGCCTAAAGGCTGAGGGTATAATGAATGTGTCGACGAGCTGAATAGATCTGGCTATTTGTATTCGCACAATTTTGATTAGATCGTCATCAAATTTTGGGTGTTGATGGGGGTCCCAGAGGGGAAGCCTATTGATTTCGGTGATGGTCGGATAATATTTAGGGGTCGGAATGGGCAAAAAATTTATTTGGAGAAAAATTCAACTTTCTTCAGCATCTATAAGGGCCAGGGACGTACGCAGGGGGGGGGGGGGTGGTCACTGGGGGCCCGGCTCTTATCGAAGTCAAACTTATGAGCTCAGCATAAGCATTTAGTCGCAACACCCACAATCTTGAAGTTTTATACACAAATGTTTCGATATTTTTGTCGGAAAGTTTATGCGTCCAAAAAAAGCCACGAAATTCTGAAACTCTGACTACACAATTTATAGGACAAAGATTTTGGTTATGAAGCCCGTATTCGATCTGTCTATAGATAAAAGTCTCAACTTACATAGGCTGTCGGCAAACCCGACTGATATTTTTTACTTGTTTTCGAGAAAACAAAAGTTATGAATTTTCATAAGTTTACCTCCGCTGTGCCGACATAGTCCTTGGAAAGTTTTAAATGTCATCGAGTTCATAAACATCTAATCGTACAATTAAGATAGAAATAAGGCGGAACAACAACCATTGGGATATCACTAGAGCGATTCTCTAACTCAATTTTTGAGTTACCGACAATTGTCGGTAAAATTAAAATACTTATAATTTCGGTAATTACCGATTTTTTTTATTAAACTTTTCATATATAATTTTGGGTTTAAATGTTACCGATTTTTGTCGGTAACTCAAAAAATGTGTTAGACAATCGCACTACTGATGGAGTTTTTCGACTTAACCTATTTTGTCAGGACTTAGCTAAAATTTTGCCGAGACAGAATGTGGATTTCGTAGTCTCAAACAGTACTGCGAGTAGAATTCGGTGTCTATGAGTCGTAGTTGGTATCGCCCGACTCCTGATAAAAATGTTTTCTCTTTTTTCTAAATGCCTGTTCCAGAACCTTCAGGAATCTACACATTTTTGCTACTAAAAATAAGTAGATTCTTGCAGTACTGGAACAGGCCATAAATGTAATTTTCTGAATTTTTTAGTTGGCTTGCATGAACTCTATCACTTCTGGTAAAATAGTAAAGTTTTGGTGTTTTTATGACATAAAAGAATATTATTTTCTAACAATAGTTCGGTACAAGCCCAATCTGCACTCGCAGATTCGATTTATTCTTTTTTGGAGTTATTGATTTCAATTTATTAATGGTATACAAATAACATTAATAGGTTTTTAGATAGATCTTCTTGTCAGAATCAGTCCTCGTGGTAAAAATGCTTCCAATTGATAACTTAATAAGGCAAAAATAAGGCAAACCTTTTTTAATGGGACTGAAGTTAATGTGGGATATATGGATATGCACTTTAAAGAAGAAGAAATACTGAAAATCTTTGAAATAGAATCGAAAATGCCAAATAAGACCTACTGTGGTTAAAAATTCTGGGATACATTAAAAAGGAAACCTATATGGGTAATGTTCATTAGAAAGATTTTTTAGTTAATGCGTCAATTGCGTTGGAGTATTTGGTTAAAATCTTCAAAATACCAGGCGGAATTTGTGTATGGGGACTATACTGAACATGTTCTGATATGGTTAATTTCAATTCTAAACATCCACAGACTAATTTATTATACTCTGTTCCAAATTTCAAAGTTATATCTAAAATATTGTAAACTCTCTCAATTGAAATTATATACTTTGTATCAATATTTCATATAAAATCAACTAAAACGCCTTTAAAATAGCTTTGCGTAATGCTACACAACATTTTTTAATTTCATAATTTTTGGTCAATATTACTTTTCTAACGATATAAAGTTGTTTGTCACATGTGGTCAAACAACGAAGATATCACAATAGTCGCAAATAAAACCAAACTTTTTATTTTTGCGATTTTAATTATAATGACGAATATCACAGAGGGGACCTTCCAAAAGCAACGCCTGACTATGAAAGTAGAAAACACAATGATGCAAAGAAGGTGGGGTAGGTGGCCAAATAACGGTCATATAGCAAAATTTCATTTTTGTAATCACGCTGCAGGACGCAATTTTGATCGGATCGTCACGACATTTGAGGGTTAATGGGGGTCCCATAGAGGAAGAAGCCTACTGATTTTGGTGATGGTCGGATAATTTTCAGGGGTCCAAATGGGCAAACAACTTATGTGGAGAACATTCAAAGTTTTATTCATATGCGAATATCTCCGCTTCTAGATGGGGTACTCCAACGGAAAGCCCGTCATCGAACAAAAAAGATCTCCTATATTATGATGCAAAATAGGTTGGCGCACACCCCACTTTCCCGTTTTTTATTTGAATTGTACTGACGAGTATCTCAGCTTTGGTTGGATGCGTTTCAACAATGAAGATATGTTCCCAATTTAGAGGTCGGAATGGGCAAAAAACTTATTTGTAGAAAAAGCCAAAGTGTTTTCCAACGAAAATATCGCAGGGTCTGTAAGGGGTATACATATATAATGAAAGTAGAAAATATTGCTTTTCTAACGATGTAAAGTATGTTCTCGTAGGTGGTCAAACAACGAAGATATCACAACAGTTCCAAATAAAACCCAACTTTTCATTTTTGCGTTTTAATTATAATGACGAATATCACAGCTTCGGTTGGTGAGCTTTCAAAAGCAAAGCCTGACTATGAAAGTAGAAAATCCCATATTTAGAATGATGCAAAGTAGGTTGTCGTAGGTGGCCAAATAACGGAGATGTCGCAATAGTCCGTAATACATCCCATTTTTCCATTTTTTTAATCACGCTACAGGTCGCAAGTTTGATCGGATTTTGAGGGTTAATGGGGGTCCCTAGAGAAAGAAGTCTACTGATTTTGGTGATGGTCGGATAATGTTCAGGGTCGAAATGGGCAAACAACTTATATGGAGAACATTCAAAGTTTTATTCATACGCGAATATCTCCGCTTCTAGTAGTACGAGTAGGCGTATGCCAAAAGCAAAGCCCGTCAATGGAAGAAGACAAGATTTCCTTTACATTGTTGCAAAGGAGATATCACAACAGTCGGTAATGTATACCATTTTTCCATTTTTTATAATCATGCTACAGGTCGCAATTTTGATAGAATCGTCACTAAATTTTGGTGATTAATAGGGCTTCAAGAGAGGAAGAAGCACATTGAGCTTGGTGATGGTCGGATAATATTCAAAGTTTTATTCTTATGTGAATATATCCGCTTTTAGTAGACGTATTCCTAAAGGAAAGCCCGTCAAGGGATGAGGAAGGTGACATTCACCTATACTATGATGCAAAATAGGTTGGCGCACATCCCACATGCCCATTGTTTTTATACCCTCAGCATTTATGCTAACGAGGGTATATACACTTTCATACGGGCAAAATGTGCCTCATCGAAATAATGGTTTTAGACCCCAAGTATGTTTGGACCAAATATGTTTCAGACAATTTGGAGTCGATTGAGCAATGTCCGTCCGTCTGTCTGTGTGTCTGTCTGGCTGGCTGGAGCGCACGATAACTCTCGAACGGATGAACCGATTCGGTTCAAATTTTGGCTTTCGTAATATTTTTCCCAAACTTAGTTTAAGTTCGAAGATGAGCTATATCGGTCCACTCCTTCCGGTACCTCCCCCACAAAAGTTCGAAAATGGTCGGAAAATTTGTGCGCACGATAACTCTTGAAGGGAGTAACCGATTTGGTCCATACTTTGTCCATTGTAAAATGTGTACCAGACTTAGATAATTTTTCAATATAGACTCAATTGGTCCACTCCTTCGGGTACCTCCCACACAAAATTTCGGAAAAGTTTAGTTTAGGGCCATCTCTCGAATCGCTTTGATTTTTGTTTTAGCAACTTGTATTCACTGCCCCCTATACAACGGTACAAGTTTCATCAGGGGCAAGTCCACACTTCCTGAGAAAATAGCCCCAACGTTGCAAAATAACCCTATGACACCGTGTGAGGTGGTTGGAGCTCAATATAACTTTCGAATGGATCTGCCGATTCGGTCCAAAATTTGGCCTTAGTATTATTTTGTCCAAACATAGTTTAAGTTCGAAGATAAGCCATATCGGTCCACTACTTCAGGTACCTCCCCCACAAAAGTTCAAAAATGTTCGGAAAAATTATTCGTATGGGAACTCGTGAAGGGAGTGGCCGAATTGGTCCATACGTTACACATCCTAATATATCTACCATATATAGATCAGGTTTGAATATGGGCTATATTTATCCACTCCTTTGGGTACCTCCCATACAAAATTTCGAATAAGATCACTTCATGATCTTCTCTCGAATCATTTTGATTTTTCAGGGGCAAGTCTATACTTCTTGAGAAAACAGCCTGAAAGGTGTTAAAAGCCCCTATGGCACCATATGTGGTCACTGGAGAGCACTAAATTCTCGAACCGATCAATTAATTTGGTCCAGAATGTAGCCTTCGTCATATTTTATTAGTTTCAGTTCGATGATGAGTAATACCGGTCCACAACTTTCGGTACTTCCCCCCAATATTTAAAAAAATGTCACTAAAATGGTATGTACAATAACTCCTGAACGGGGCTACCAATTTGGTCCAAACTTTGGATCCCCTAATATTTTGTCTCTCAAAAAGTTAAAATTTGTGTTTAAGTACAGTTTAGGCTCTGTTTAAAGATCCTTTTGAAAAGTATGCCGGCGCTGTTCGTTGTGGTCATGTCTACAGTCATATTATGTTTTCCGTGGACAAGTCCATGCTTCCACTGAGTAGTGGGTGCGATATCTATCGAAAAGATATGACTCGCAAAATAAGATACACTCCGTAATGGACTATGTCGGTCCAATCCTTTAAGTATCTCGTCCGCAAAAATTTTGAACTTTAATCCTAATCCAAATTACTGTCGGCAAGTTCAAATGTCCAAAAAGGGCCACAAAATTCTGCAAAGATCCTAAATACATTCGATCTGTCCGTAGATGAAACTTTCAATTCATATAGGCTGAGGGTATATCTCTGTCGGCAAAGCTGACTGATACTGTTTTACTTGTTTTATTTGAATTGCACTGAATTTTATTTACATGTCAGACATTTCTGCTTCTGTTGGACATATTCCAAGGAGAGAGCTTGATAATGAAACTAAACCATCTGAGCTTTAAATTAATACAAAATGTAGCATTTATGGTAAAATATCAGAGTTATTGCAAAAAGCGCTAAACTATTACAATTTTAATATTCTTAAGTTTATACTTTAATGACAAATACCTCTGCTTCTATTTGGTGTATTAAAGACATGTAAAATACTAATCAAAAAGAGCGCAAAGCTCAGTACTAAGTAGACGTCCACAGTATTATTTTTAAAATATAAAATTAAATATTAATTATTATTTTGGTTCAGTTCGCCTTAAGTCATTTAGTATAAATACCAGATAGTTAGGTGAAAACTTTAGTATCTCCCTAAAAGAAATGTTTACGGGTGAAAAGCTTATGCAACTATAGCCTTTGCCCACTTGTTTTGGTATATATATGTAAGTATGGGTCTACGACCATTATTTCGATTCGTTGCAAACTTTTTGGCCAAAAATCAACTTATAATACCCTCCCACATATTGGTGTAGGGTATAAATATAGCCACAGCTTCTACGTAAATTAACTATTAAGGCCAATATTTGTTGTTGTTGCATTTAATTTGTATAATATACAAATACAATTCGCAAATTATAAAAAAATGCTTCGATGTCTTACAAACGGAATGAATATTTTGTAATACCCTTCATTTTATGGAGGTTATAAAAATTGCATTTTGAAATTTCGTAAATATGAAAAGTGATTTCAGTTGTTTTTCTAGTTCCATTTACATACATATATTTATTATAACATTTATTATAAAATTTTTGTTTTATTTATATTTTTATATAAGAAGGCTGCACGAAAACTAGGCAACACCGCATTTTGCCAGGCGCCATTTGAATTTTTTTTGGAAGTCTGACAGTTTTTAGCCTAAATGTATTCAGGACATTTTATCACACGACCACGGCAAAATTACCCAGGTAGTGGTATCACACCAGCTGTTCGAATATGAAAAGTCAAATCCCTTTATAAAAAAAAATATTTTTGTTGTAATTTCCCCAAACAACATAAAGAAAATTTTGACATAACATATTCAAAATTTTACGATACCACTACCTGGGTAATTGTGACATGCATACGACCATGTGTTGTGTTGTTTACAGTGACTTGAAAAAATCACTTTGCCAAATACTGGAAAAGCTTGTGAACATTTTCCTCTGATCATTTTTCACACAATTTTTGGACGTGGATAATCCCAGCAAGGGTGCATCGATCAAATTATATCTTTGTATGTCGAAAAAGGGCCATACCATAGCACAATGAAAAACTGGTTTAATGAATTCAATCGTGGCCGACACTCCCCAAAAACCGAAGGTCGTGGAGGTCGTCCAAAAAGCGAGCCAGATCCTACAAAAGTTTTTCACGTAAGAAGCACTTCAAAGCAAATGGACACCCGTTACTTCGGCTAAGCTGGCCTTGTGGCGACTATAAGGCTTGAGATATTGAGCACGGTTCTGAGTGGTACACTACAATTAGAAATTCGAAAAACGGACAAGAGAAGACGCAGAATGGTTATGACAATGCGAGCTCTCACGCATCGATTCAAACCAGCGCCTATTTGACCGGAAAAAACGGGGAATTGATGGGTCATCCGACGTACAGCTACGACTGGTGATCCAATGACTTCATTTGATTCCAGTATATCAAGAACAAAAAGACGTAATCAACGATTTTCGTCGCCGGAAGATGCTGTTGAAGCATTCAAAAACCATGTTTTGAAAGTGTCTCAATCGGAGTGGAAAAAGTGCTTGAACAATTGATTTGAGCGCATGAAAAAGTGTATGAAACATACTGGAGAATACTTAAGAAAACAATAAAACTATTCTTGATTGTAAGTATTAGCGTTTTCATTGTTTGACCCGATAGTTTTCGGTGCAGTCCTCGTATTTCTATGATTTCATTGTGAAATAATCATTTTATGAAGGGAATTTTTAAATTTCTTATATTTGCGCAGAACTGTAGAGGTTGATTGTACACTACAAAGAGAGGTGACCGAAAGAACGAAATTATCAGCTAAATGGTGTCTCCGTTGACACATGAACACAGGAAGTTTATAGAACGAAGGAACGAGATTTAGAAACTTTTGAGAAAAGGAACGTTCCGATCCGATTGACCAACACTACACTGAAAGAAAATGACATTGTATCAATGAAATTTGTCATTGACTTCATTGTATTAATGAACAATTTTCATAAAATAACTTTCATTATTGTTTCATAGTATTAATATGAAAGTTTCATAGCAATAATAGAATTGTAACTTCTCCAATTTTACGAAAACCCTGGCCAAAACTCTAAAACTGAATGGATTTTGACCTAACCTTGGGTTCTTATGTTTTTCGGGTCGCTGGTTTCAGTTTTCATATTTTTTAACCATCAGACGTTCATTAAAGGGGGCTTTTTTGATCCCTTCTCCTCTAAAATGTGATCGTATCAGATCAAAATGTTCCACAAATTTGTTCGCCATCAATTTTTATTATAGGTCCTAGAACACACATGAACGCTATATTTTACCTAAACTCCAGAAATACGCAAAATTAAAAACACATTTTACGGTTAAGGTCGTACTTCATCTTTTTAGAAGAAAAAACCTAGAAACTCAAATAAGGGGTGCAAGCTTCTACCATTTCTACAGTTTTGGAAATAGTTGAGTTAAGATTACTTGGAATCCTTGCTCTTTAAGTATATGGTGTCCTTGGCAACTTTACTGACAAGAATGCGAGGAATATAAAAAATTGACCCTTGTGTGAGTAAAAAAGGGTTCTTTTTGGTCCCTTTTTCCACAAATCTTTAAAATCTCCTATAAAATGTGGTCGGATCGGACCAAAATATTCTAGAAATTTGTTCTCCATAAAATTTTACTGTTGGTTCTAGAATACATCAAAACTCTAAAGTTTACCTAAACGCCAGGAAAGTGCAAATATGTGCAGAATCCTTCCCTTTTTATGAAATAATAAGGTACACAGCCCAACTCAATTTTACTCACAACTATTTTCATAATTAATTGTTAAAATTGACCTTGAAAAATTTGCAAGTACGTACATAAATTATTAAAGAATGCACACTTCATTGGCGACACTGAACATCTTAAATGAGTTTCACATACATTTTATTAAAATTACAAAAAAAATATTTAAAATCCGTTGTTTATTTTGGATATTATCATAGTTTTATAAACAACTTAAATATTGAAAAAAAACAAAAAATTCCAAATAGGGTCACTTTGACCTGCATTTATACCCACTAATTTAACAAGAAACCTATATATTTTTTCATAACTACACACAGTGGGATCCTATAAACAATATTTGGCGCTATTTAGTTTAAATTGATAATTTTTGGCCAGGGTTTTCGGAAAATTGGACACTGTGCGTTGGTTCAAAATCAATGAAACATTTTTCTTTCAGTGTAATTTTGGAGTGATTGAATACACTAAATGTAATACAGTCGAACTTCTCTATAACGAATTTTTCTCTATAACGAATAAAAATTTAAAACACAACTTTTTCCCACACATTTTCACCTATTTTAAACTCTCTATAGCGAACTTCCCTATAGCGAATTCTTCATAATAACGACATTTTTTAATGCACAAGTGGAAATTACCGCACAAAATAATATCTTTATAACGAATTTTTGAAAAACGTTATTCATTTTAATTTGTTTTTTATTAGATTTCACAAAAAAAAAAGAACTCGTTTATCAACGCTCTTAGAATAAAAATTGATTCAAAATACTTAAATTTCCAATGACTACTGCGCATAGTTTATTTTCATTGCTTAAAAATTACAGGTTTGTCATTTTACCTTAGTTTCTCTATAACGTAGTAATTCGTCGGTCCCAACCCTCTACGTTTTAGAGAAGTTCGACTGTATTTTACCTTTATTTCTGTGAACATAACATTTTATTTTATTTATCTATGTGGTGTAGTTTATACATAATCCGGTGCAATATGATCATTTTGAAAAGTTCTAAATGGAATAACTAAAGTAATATATCCTCCTGCAAATAAAACAAAATAATCGTCGTTAACAAAAATAGTGTTACATTTTGACATTTAATCGAAATGATGCGTAACTAGATTTCATTGTTATGTTTTATGCTGTGTTCACGATTTATAAAAGGATAGATTTTTCTCTTCATATTTCATTGATTACATTATTAGGAATCTTATCTTTTTCGCTGGCCAATGTCAAGACACTGATTTCTTTTATTACCACTAATTGTGACATTTATTTTCAAATTACACGACAAATCTCAGATTATCTTTGCACTTCCCCAAACAAATATCAGATAGTAATTTCTATGCGAAGCGAACAAACATGCTCCGTCACTTTATTGTTGATACAATGTTTCCAATCTTTACAATTCAACGTACCTACTTAAGATTAGAGCTTTGTCATCTCTCTAAGCTATCTGTTGGTTGAAAACAAGCATTGTCTGGACGATAAGAATAAACACGCTACGGGATTGTATTTAAATGTCGTCGATTAGATCGTGCAAGTCTTGAGTCGAGGGGTAATACAGAGATTAATGATTTCATACGTACTTGGGAATTTTTGTTTCTTTCTTGTTGTGTGACAAGTACTTGAGAAATATTATTAATATCACGCACAATTTAGACGTTGAACACTTTCGACATTCTTCTGTTTCTGATTATCGTCGATTAATGTGGGGCAGTTATTTTTATTCAACACTTTTGCAAACATAGGCAAAATTGTTTCTTGTAATGCAAAGTTAAATATTGATATTATTACAAAAATGCAAACTAGCTGTTTTGAATCCAGTACTCCGACTGTTCTGATATTTGATTAGCTAAGAAAGCGAAACGGCAACGACAACGACATTATTCTCGGAGTGTAGAAATTCAACTAAACAAAATTGCTTTAGGGGAAGATTTTGTTGAGAACGTTGGTATTAACACTTGTATAAGAGATTTTGAATTCTTATCAGTAGCGATTGATGTTTAAGGTTGGTGATTGGGGCAATTTAACATCATAGATTGTTTTGATTTTACTGTTAGGTCTCTGCGAACATGGATAGTGCTTTTTAAAATCACGAAAAATAGAAATACATACACTTACTCCAAGCCAAAATGGGATAGCTTTTAGAAAATTGTCTTAAAAAAGGATAAAAGACGCTACGTCACTCGCTGAAATGGTAGGATTAACAAAGGTATCAAATTTCATACACTCTTTAATAACTATGTAGCATACTTCTTTTTATACCCTTCACCATAGTATGGAGGGTATATGAAATTTGTTTATCCGTTTGTAACGCATTGAAATATTCGTATACATTTGCGACCATATAAAATATGACGAAACGTCAAAAAAAATATCATTGATGAAGCCAAGGTTTGAACTGTTATAATTCGCGAAATATTGCAGTGTACCACGAAATATGACCATAGTTGGAAAACGGCTCCCCAGCCAAAAAAGAATAAAAGGTTATGAATTAAAATCCCATGTTAATAATAATGCACGTACTACAGGCACCGGGCTACGCATTTAAGCACATGATATAATTACGTTTAATACATTTAAAGGGTAGAGTTGTGTAGTTCCGGAACGAACTAGTTCCAAGGAACTATTCCGGACAAGGAACTATTGGAACTATATCCAGCTCTTGCGTTTATAAAGTTCCTTTCGTTTTTCTCGTTCCTTCAATTTAACGCCTACGTCGATCTTTCGTTGTTGCTGTTTGTACGCTGCAATTTATTTATTTCTATGTCAATTCATCCACCAAGCAAGGAACTATTTGGAACGAAAAAAAACAAAAAGAGCGACGAAAGAGAAAAATTCGTTAAACTATTGCGGTTTCGGAACTATTTGGAATGAAAAGAACGATGAAAGAGAAAGATTCGTTGAACTATATCGATCTCGGAACTATTTGGAACTACTTTAAGGAACTAGTTCCTCTTGCGAAAAGGAACTAGAAAGATCGATCCGCTCCGGGAACTAGATTGCCCAACTCTAGTATTGGGTGAATATGCAAAACTTCGCAAGTTAAGTGGCAGATGATTCCAAAACCTTGCTACTCTAACAAGGAATGATCGATCATATATACCGGACCAAAAGCGAGGGAGTAAGATTTGTGGATTGCGTAAGAATCGTGAGAAAATGAACTTTGAACAGAGTAATTCCGGTGTACCGTTTTTAATAATTTTATAAAAGCATGACATAACCCGAACATCTATGTACGACTGAAACGGAAGTCCCAAAAACTGCAAAGTATAACTGGAGACATGATCTCTATAATTTAAACGATATCCAAATCAAACTACCAAATTAATTAATATAAGAATTCTGTCGAGGCACGACTGAATAGCGCCAGAGAATACCTCTATACCATAGGTGATAGTTGACATTAACAACTGTTTTTAGCTTACCTTTTGTATGCCTTTCGTATTAAGAAGACTTGTTGTTGTTCGTTTGATTAATTCAGCATATTGTTTTGTTTACAATTTAGACTAAGTAGCAAATTTAATTTACTTCATAGATTTAAGTAGGCAAATTTTATAGCAATTTTTAGGCAAATAAATTTAGGTTTAAGGTAAGTTTAAGGCAAATTCAACTAGCAAATTTCAAGTAAGTTAAGGTAAGTATTTGTGTGTGTGTGTTTAAATTAGTTTTTAGCTTGTAAGTTTTATCACTTTAACGTGTAAGTAGATTTTAAGTAGCACAATTGTAGTTTGTAAGTAGATTTTACTTAGGAAAATTTAGGTTTTAAGTTTTAACAATATTTTCGTGTTTTCTACTTTAATTTATTTTGTACTTTGTGGTATTTTGTGTTGTTTCTTTATGTTTATAAATTCAATGTAATTTTCTGTGTACATTCAATTTAATTTAAATGTTAGCTTTTTTGTATGTTCAATGTTCTGTAAAGATTTTAGATGTTTGTTAATGTTCACTATGTTCACTTGTCACTAGGGGGGGAAACTTTGAAAAACTTGAACCGGCGCGGTCGCGGTTATAAAAGGAACTGAACGATGCAATAATTTGCATCAGCTTAGCTAACCGGTTTACAAATCCACTTTATGTTTATTTACTTCCAATCGGTTGGAATTTACCGGTGACTGCGTATTAGTGTTGGTGAATTATTTACATTGTTTACACTTGTTATGTTTTACATATTTTCTAATTTTTGCCGCAGTCACCGCTAACTCCAATCGACAGTGGCGAGCAAAAGTTTACACATTTATAAACATTTCTGGGCCCCCGAGTGACAAGTGTAAACTACCATATAAGTATATACTTTCTTATTCGCGAGGCATATTCTTGATAGGACCAGCAAATACGTATCCTAGTTGAGTATTGTACGCCATCACATCCCCGATGCCCGCAGCCGTACATCCACTTTTCCGAATCGCCGTAGAGGTGTCCGCGCCCAACTCTATTTCCACAGGTGCGTGGCCCTGGGGTCCGTATCAGCCAAGACATCATTTGTTAAAAACCTTGTGGGATCTTCCAGGATGGGATCTGAGTACAGGCGCCTTGGCAAATCGTCCATCACCATCGCATTGACTCTTAAAAACCATGTGGAACTTGATCTGCGGGGCGCAATCGTAAAAGTGGTGAAACGCTGCCCTCTATACGTGAATTGAGACAGACGGAAAACTGAGTAAGATATTCGCGACATCGTCGCTGCCTGGCTGATAAGTACCCTCACTATAGAGAACCCATCCATGCCCTCTGCTGTCACCCTGACCATGGCTGTGGGCACAAAGACTAAGTCCCATGCAAAGGCGGGGCCATTAAAATTCATTTTAGGTAAACTTTTCTTTAAATGTAGCTTAAAAGACTTAACGCCGGCTTCCCACAAGCCGTCCATGCGTGGCGCACCAGGTGGGATGAACTTCCAGTTAAGATTTTAGTAAAAATTGCTTTCAACCGTAGTTGTTTGTAAGCTTTTCATGAGCGCAATTCTATCTCTTTTTATCAAATCAACTGCGCCAACAAAATTTGTTCCGTTATCAGAATAAATGCAAGAAGGGCACCCTCGCCGGCTATCGAATCTTGAACAAGCAGCGAGAAATGCGTGTGTCGAAAGGTCGCTTGTAGGCTCTAAATGTATTGCATTTGTAGCAAAACAAATAAAAAGGCCCACATAACTCTTTAAATGTAGCTTAAAAGACTTAACGCCGGCTTCCCACAAGCCGTCCATGCGTGGCGCACCAGGTGGGATGAACTTCCAGTTAAGATTTTAGTAAAAATTGCTTTCAACCGTAGTTGTTTGTAAGCTTTTCATGAGCGCAATTCTATCTCTTTTTATCAAATCAACTGCGCCAACAAAATTTGTTCCGTTATCAGAATAAATGCAAGAAGGGCACCCTCGCCGGCTATCGAATCTTGAACAAGCAGCGAGAAATGCGTGTGTCGAAAGGTCGCTTGTAGGCTCTAAATGTATTGCCTTTGTAGCAAAACAAATAAAAAGGCCCACATAACCTTTTGTGAAAAAGCAATCTCTTCTAGAACAACTTTTAATGTTAAAAGGTCCTGCGAAAGCGACACCGGTCTTCGTGAAAGGTCTAGACAAAAACGTACGTTCAGGCGGAAGAGAGACCATTATTTGTCCCTGTGTCCTTTTTTTATGTATTATGCATGTTTTACAATTCCGAAGAGACTTTTTGACCAACGATTTTAATGCAAATATCCAGAATTCTGATCTTATTATTCGTGTCATCAACTGATTTCCACCATGTAACGTGAGTTTATGAACAATGTCGATCAATAACTGACTAAAGATTGCTCCGTGCGGCAGAATTATTGGATGGCGTTCGTTATATGTAAGTGCTGTAGATTGCACCAATCTTCCATTGGCTCTCAATATTCCTTTCGATTCTAAAAATGGATTTAAGGTCAAAAGCGAACTTGTTGATGAAATCCGAGTCTTTTTCTCCAATGATTCGTACTCATTCAAATAGAAGAACCTTTGAGTCTGTATTATGCTTCCTCGTTTTCCTTCTTGAATTTCGGCTGCTGAAAGCTCCGTTGATGATATTCTAAGTTGTTGTCGGTTTGATCCGGTGTTTTTCCAGAAACGTAAGGCATTATCAGAAATCTCCGATAATCTATTTCCCACGAATGTGCTCCAATGACAAGGAGGCTTTTTCAATCAAGTCAAAACAATTGTGGAATCTGTCCAAAATTGGGTCGAAAAGTGGGATATTTGTAAATTGTTCGTTATGGAAACTGCCAGTTTGGACAGCAGAACCGCACCGCAGAGTTCAAGTCGAGGAATAGAAAGCTTCTTAATCGGAGCTACTCGGGTCTTGGCGGCTAACAAGAAGGTGTGGGTACTATGATCCGTATGTTCGATTCGGACGTAAATCGCTGCTCCATATGCGCTTTCCGAAGCGTCACAAAAGCCATGAATTTCTACAGAGCAATCTAATGTGAATTGTATCCATCTTGAAACCTTGAGATTTACAATCTTTTGGCTATTTGAGACGAAGTTTTTCCAGTTCATATGAGCCACTGGCTTCAGTGGGTCATCCCATTCGATTTTATCCAGCCAGATTTGCTGCATAATAAGCTTCGCTACTACTACCACTGGCGCCAGCCATCCACAAGGGTCAAACAATTTCGCTATTGTTGATAAAACTTCTCGTTTTGTATATTTGTCTTGATTTTCCATTTGTGGTGGCGTAAAAGAGAAGAAGTCTCCAGAAATATTCCATCGAATACCCATTGTTTTTGTGGAAGCATCCTCAGAAATATCCAACCAATTCAGTGGCAGTAACTTTTCCTCCGGAATATCTTTAATAACATTATGATCATTTGAGGCCCATTTCATGAGGGTAAAACCGGCAGAGTCCAAAGCTGAGACTAATTCCTTTCTGGTCGTGATCGCTTGTTCTAATGCGTGACCACCAGCCAATACATCATCAACGTGTAGGTTGTTTAATATTATATCTGCTGTTTTCGGATGCAGGTCTTTAATATTCTCTGCTAACTTAATGAGTGTCCTCAATGCTAAAAATGGCGCGCAGTTTACTCCAAAAGTTACGGTTAACAACTCGAAATCATCTACAGGGTCTGCTGGTGATTTTCTGAATAAAATCCTTTGGTATTTTGTTTGCTTTGGGTCCAAAAGTATCTGCCGATACATCTTAATGATGTCGGCGTGAGAAGCGTATTTGAAAAATCTCTATTTCAAAATTTGAAGTACTAAGTCCTGTTGTGGTATGGGTCCAGGAAATAATATGTCTAGACTTGAGACTTGTTTTATTTGATGATGGGCACGAAGCTTTGAATACGACGCTAAGTTTCGTTGTAATACGATCAGGTTTTATCACTGCGTGATGTGGCAGGTAATAATTTGGCATATTGTTAATTTCATTTGGGTTTATTTTCCGTATATGGCCAAGTTCGAGGTACTCGAGTATCGATTTATCGTATTGTTCCTTAATATCTGGTGTTCTCATAAGTTTCCGTTCCATTCCATAGAATTGTGCTAAGGCAACGCTGCGGGAATTTCCCAATTCCTAGCATTTTTTAAATGGTAGAGTCACAACATATCTTCCATCCTTGTTTCGTATTGTTGTATCAATGAAATTCGTTTCGCAAAATTGGTCTTCTTCTGACCGTAAAATTTTTTTAGGGGTCTCTTCAACCTCCCAAAAACGTGTAAGTATTTTCTCAATTGAAGTTGTATTCAGCAAAGCAATTTGTTTTCGTTGGATAGCATTTCCAGGAATGGGTCCTCCAACAATCCATCCAAATTTAGTTCTTTGAGTTAAAATTGATCCAAAAGTTTTCATGGGAATTCCAAGTGTAAATATCAAAGGTCCTATGTCCATACCGATAAGTAAATCAATAGGTTGACTGATGTAAAATTTTGGGTCAGCTAGCTCCAATGATGTTATATCTCGAAGTTGTGATTTATCTAAGTTTTGTGGTGGTAGATTTGATGGTAGAGTCTTCAAAACTGGAGCCCAAACATCCAGTTTAAAGCTAGGGTAGAACTTGGATCTCAATGTGAACAGGCAAGATTTCGTTGAAGTCTACGACACAAATTGACTTAATCCAGTGACATGAACTAAATTGCTCTTTGTTGGTAATTTCAGCAAATTTTTAAGTTTTTCCGAAATAAATGTGGATTGTGATCCAGAATCAAAGAGTGCTCTGGCTTCGTAAAGTTGTCCTCTGGTTTCTATTTGTACCATGGCAGTAAAGAGTAGTGTACCTCCAGATTGTTGCTGACTAATTTGCTTTTCCTGAAGGGTCAAAGTTGTAACTGTAGCTGGTTCTAGGTTTTGTGTGGATTGTATTTGTGGTGTATGAGCGCCGGCACTGTTTCTAGGTTGTGTCTCCACTCGAGCTAGGTATGTATTTGTAGATTGGGTTTCCGTTCCGTTATGTAACAAAGTGTGATGTCTCATCGTGCAGGTTCGACATCCAAAACGACTCTTACAATCCTTTACACCATGGTTAGATGACAAGCAGTTGTAGCATAAATGAGAGGTCTTCACGATATGAATTCTATCGTTTAAGCTCTTCTTTTGAAATTCCGTACAATCTCGTATAAAATGTTTAGATCTGCAAACTTGGCAGGTTTGGGCAATTTGTGTACTATTTTGGGTTCTATTCTGTTGTAAATTCTGACTTGAATTGGGTCTTCCTCAAGAATTATTTGTATTCCTTCTAACATTTGCTTGAAATGTGTTTAAAAATCTAGGTTTGTTGTAAGTAGGTTGTTTCTGCTGACTGAATTTTGAAGTTGATGGTTTTATATGTCCAACAGATTCCATCGTTTTGAACTTTTTGGTTAGGAAATTGTCAAATTGTTCCCATTTCGGTAGAATTTTGCAATTGTTGAGTGAGTTCTCGAATTCCTCCAAAAATTTTCTCGGCAATTTTGAAGCACAAATGTATATTAGAAGGGGATCCCATCCCTTAACATCGACTTCAAATAATTCCAAAGTTTGTATGCAGCCATTGACAGTTCTTTGTAGTTTTTGTATTGAGTGACTTGAGTCAGCAGAAACTCCAGGCAGATTAAAAAGTGTCATTATTTACTCATTTACATGCATCCGTTTATTCTCGTAGCGATCAGTAAGATTTTTCCATGCAAGCTCAAATCCATCATTGGTTAGTGGTACGTGACAAATAATTTCCTTTGCTTCCCCAGCGGTCTTCTGCTTCAAGTGAAATAACTTTTCTACGTTGCTTAGTTTTGATCCTTTAATGTAAATCGCAGTAAATAAATCTCTAAATGTGGGCCATTCCCGATATCCTCCTTTAAAAGTCTCTGTATAGCATGGTTGTAAGCGAGATACACCAGTAAACTCCTTTTCCGTTCCTTGTTGGGTCACTAACGATTCTCTTTTTGTTTGTTCCAACATCCGTTTATCACGAACGCTTTGCAATTGTATATTAATGGCACTTAACGCCTTTTTGTACGCGTCTTAATTTGTTCAAGACTTGAACTTTTCTTAACGTTTTGATTCTCAAAAGTAAGAAAGTTTTCTCTTTAAAATAGCTGACAACGAACTAGAGGGTCACTTTTCCAAAACTACGCAAAAATCTTGAAAATATTTGAAGAAAATAGAAAATATCTTCTTAGTTCTGGTCACCGCTAAACTGTTATATAGTTTCTCAATCCAAAGTCTGGAGAAAATCTTAAATTTTTCGCAAAATACGTTTTTAAAACGTTTTGGGTGAGCGAAAAGTCAAACGAGTGAAACTTGATCCAATTATAAACGAAGAAAAAATCAATCACGCGAAAAACAAACGAATAAAAAACCAATAAAACCAATAAAAGTCCAAATCCAAATCAAAAATTTCAGCGAAATTGAAAAAAGATCCAGGAAAGTGATTAGCTGCTTCATCCGTCCACCAAACGAGCTTTAGTCCAACGTCGAAAATGTTTGCTGGGTTGCCGCAAATATCCAAACGACGAATACCAACGATTTGTAAAACCGAAAATTCCAAAATTGCATAAAATCTCTTGTTGAGTGTCCTTTACCAGGAGGATTTTATGGCTTTTCGATATATTTTTTCCAAAAAATATGTTTTATTTAGAGTAGAGTCTGAATATTTGTCTAAATCGGCAAATATTCTAAGTAAACGTTAAAAGTTTGTTCAACAAGGCAATAAAATTGCGGTAGACTACGGTATTTTGGGTCAAAAATGCAACTTAGAATACCAACAGGTCTCCAAATTATTAAAAAATACGCAAAATTCAAGAAAAAAGTATAGTTTACCACAAAGTGGTTATTTAAAAAACAAATTTTTACCAGCAAAATATTTCTGCAATAAATCACAGAAATATTTTGGGTCACAGAAAGTTGCTGAAAAGTTATAGAAGTTTATAAAAGCATGAAATAATATAGTAAAGGGTTAGACTAACTACTTTGGCAAAAAATACTTTTTTAAAATTATCGACGTATTTGTATGCTGGGTTGCTGAGCCGTCTGTCCAACGGACGCTTATTATATTTCGCATGAAATTTATATCGTTTCTAGGTTATGTATTTGTGTATGCCTGTGCACCAGACGTTTTTTATCCAAAAATTTCCAAAAATGATTTCAGGTTATGTGTTGTTGTGTAATAATCTCTGTATCTTTCCAACAGACAAAACATATTTTCAAAAAAATTCCAAATAGAAGTTTGTAGGTTAAGTATGGTTATGTAATCGCTGTGTCTGTCCACCGGACGTAATTAATTTTTTCTTTTCCAAAAATTTTTGCCAAAAAAAAAAATTAAAAAATATTTTTAGGCTAAATGTTAGTAACTAATGATATGTCTGTCCGCCAAAAGTATCAAAGAAAAATCCACAAAAGTTTGCTTTAATTTTAGCTGCTTGAGTTTCTGTCCTCTTCCATATTTTCGTACAATATTCTAGGTTAAGATTTATTGCACAAGCATTTGTCTGTCCACCAGACCTTGCTATTTAATGCGCTATGTATTGTTTTGAAATATGGCGTTATGTTTTCCAATATTTGTATGTACTATGTACTAATTATGTATGCGGTTTATGAATTCGTAGTGACGCCAACTTTCCCAAGTTATTTGTATATGACGAATTTTGTGTATGTAAAAATATTGCGTTTATGTACTTTTCTAAACTTCCACACAAAAAAAATAGCGGTTATGTATTTTTCTAAACTTCTACACAAAAAATATGGCGGTTATGTATTTTTCTAGGGACGCCGACTTTCCACAGTTATTTGTATGTAAAGATTTTATGTGTTTTTTTTTTTTTGTTCGATTTGTTTTTAATAATAAAGAAGGACGCAATACAAGATACTTTAACAACATTAAATAGTTTTAATAAAAACATAAAATTCACAGTGGAAGAAGAAAGAAATGGAAAAATCCCATACTTGGACACGCTGGTGATAAGAAATCCAGATAATCAAATATACATAAACTGGTATCAGAAACCCACTGCCTCAGGAAAATTGATAAATTACTATTCAAAGCATACAAAACGCACAATAATCAACACGGCGAAAAACTTTATAAACAGAGTACTTAATATTAGCGACGAACAATTTCACTATGAAAACAAACTCAAAATCAAAGACATTTTAACAAAAAATAACTTCCCTTTACACATAACGAAATCTCTAATAAATGAATACAAACCTTCAAATTTGGAATCGACGAAAACTGAAACAAGCAAGATTTATAAATCTGTGATTTATTTACCGAATATATCAGAAAGATTAGAAAAATCGGATATTTATGACAAAACAAAATATACAATCGCACATAGTTCGTACAACACAACAAAATCTATCTTCAGCCATGTAAAATGCAAAATTCCAAAAATGGATCAACATAATGTCATATACGAGATTGAATGTGGTGGTAATAATGAAGAAAGCTGCGGAAAATTATATGTTAGCACAACCAAGAATAAATTAAAAACGCGAATGTCTGCACACAAATCGGATATAAAATTACGAAATATTAATACAATACAAAAGACTGCTTTAGCTGACCACTGTAAGCCAGGGTCAGGCACCATACATTTCTATTGCATACTTTACGGGGCGTCATTGTGTGAGTGCATGCTTTTTCAATGGGTTGAATTGTGTGTGTGGAGAGAGCAACGTTAAATGAGCGCACACGGGCGCCTAATTGCTTGACCTGGCTGTAAGCACAACAACCATACACCCAATATCGATGAGGTGAGAGTGCTACAAAGAGAGCATAACTACAATAAGAGATTGACCATAGAGATGCTCCACATCAGGGGAAGGCATTGTGACTCACAAGAGAGCCAATGTGCTCTAAGTGAGCGTAAATTTGTTATCGCTCACAGCCTGTGTTGATGCTAACACGTTGTGAACAACAACAAATTTACGCTCATTGAGAGCACAAGAGAGACCCAAAAATGTTCTCTGCCTCACTCTGCTCCACATTAATAGCCTGCCAACAACAAAACGAATGAACAGCAAAACTGATACAGACAACACAGCTTACTTCTACAGACATTTAATACGGAGAAGAGATCATGCAAGAAGTAGATAATTATCAGTGCAATAATAACACTTGACAGATGTAGACACACTACGCTAGTTTTTTAAGTTATTATTATAATTATTTACAAGTAAGCTATCGTCAATTTTTACGTGTTTTATGTTCTACTAGTAATTAAAAACAATGCTGTGATATAGAAATTAACTTTTATTTTAATAATTTATGTTGTAGATCCCCCTGAAGATGAAATTCAATGAATTTCGAAATATTGGAAGAAATATGAAATAAAGAAAAACACAAACATTGACCTCAAGCTCGATTATATTCATTTTAATAAAAGATTTTATATATTCAAAAAATACGGCGTCTATGTATTTAGCTGAACTCCACGTTCAGCAAAAAATATGTCGTTTCCACTAATTTCCAAGTCTGTCCGTCCGACGAAATGGCTCCCAAATCCAATTTTTGCCAATTTTAGGTTAGATTTCCCAAAAATTGCGCGAAAAAAATGTCTGTGGGGCAATAAGCAGGTTCCAAAACGAGGGTCAAAGGTGTGTCATATATGGCTCAGGGCAAATATTAACGATTTGCCTGCTCCAAATATGCTTTTGGTAAAAAAACTTCCACAAGTACTCACTTTGACGTTGAATTTGGGTCGTTCCTTGGTGTTGGTGATGTTTTAGTGTTGTTTGGTGTAGTTTTTCGTTTAAAAATGTCTTTTTGTATTTGTTGCGGTTTTTCGATTTTGTTTGATTCGTACCCCTGTGCAATTTTTTCTTTTTTTATCACTGTGTAACTTCTGTTTTGCCTGCATGTTTATATACATTCACTTTTTGTATTAAATTTTGTGATTTTAATTTTTTTTATATATTTTTGAGACTTGTACCACTGTGTGTATGTACCACTGTGCAACGTAATTTTTTGTATATTTGTGTAGGTTCACTTTATGTATGTTAAATTTTGTATTTTTTATAATGTTGTATTTGTGTATTTTTTCCACTGTGTCTTACTGTTCTAATTTTGTCGTTTGTACCACTGTGCACTGTTTTACTGTTTGTACCACTGTTTTTGTTCGATATTTTTTGTTAATAATTTTATTTTTATAATTTTTAATTTTTGTATGAAAAATTTTGTGCCGCAGTGTATTTCTTCACTTTTGTGTTTCAGTGTAATTATCTTTGTTCCCTTTTCTTTTGTAAACGTAGTTATTTTCTTCGTTCCCTTTTGTGTTATAAGGGTTCAATTTTTTGTTCACTGAAGGGAACCGCTATTTTATCTTTTTTCCTCTTTTTCTATGCCGATCTTGTACTTTTTTTATATGTATGTACTTGTATGTACTAACGGCTTTTTTGTTTTTTTGTAAATGCTTTTTTATACCCTCCACCATAGTATGGAGGGTATATTAAGTTTGTTTTTCCGTTTGTAACGCATTGAAATACTCATTTGCGACCCTATAAAGTATATATATTCTTGACCAGGGTAAAATTCTAAGTCGATCTGAGCACGTCCGTCCGTCCGTCCGTCTGTGGTAATCACTCTAGCATCCACAAAAATGGAGATAGGACGCTGAAATTTTGGGAAAATGCGTCTTTTGTTTGCAGGCAGGTCAAGTTCGATGATGGGCTATATCGGTCCACGTTTTGGTATAGCCCCCATATAACGGTACCCCCCGATTTACGGTATTTTGACGTTTTTAGCTACATTTTCAGACCGATTTGGCTATAATTTGACATTTAGGATTCTTAAGTGTCAATAAACATATATAACAAAACTTGTGGACATAGGTCCACGTTTTGGTATAGCCCCCATATAACGGTACCCCCGATTTGCGGTATTTTGACGTTTTTAGCTACATTTTTAGACCGATTTAGCTATAATTTGACATTTAGGGTTCTTAAGTATCAATAAACTTATATAACAAAAGTTGTGGACATAGGTCCACGTTTTGGTATAGCCCCCATATAACGGTACCCCCCGATATACGGTATTTTGACGTTTTTAGCTACATTATCACACCGATATAGCTATAATTTGACATTTAGGGTTCTTAAGTGTTAATAAACTTATATATTAGAAGTTGTGGACATAGGTCCACGTTTTGGTATAGCCCCCATATAACGATACCCCCCGATTTACGGTATTTTAAGGGTTTTAGCTACATTTTCAGACCGACTTAGCTATATTTTGACATTTGGGGTTCTTAAGTGTCATTAAACTTATTTAACAAAACTTGTGGACATAGGTCCACGTTTTGGTATAGCCCCCATATAACGGTACCCCCCGATTTGCGGTATTTTGACGTTTGTAGCTACATTTTCAGACCGATTTAGTTATAATTTGACATTTAGGGTTCTTAAGTGTCAGTAAACTTATATAACTAAATTTGTGGACATAGGTACACGTTTTGGTATAGCCCCCATATAACGGTAGCCCCCGATTTACGGTATTTTTACGTTTTTAGCTGCATTTTCAGACCGATGTAGCTATAATTTGACAGTTAGGGTTCTTAAATGTCAATAAACTTATATAACAAAAGTTGTGGACATAGGTCCACGTTTTGGTATAGCCCCCATATAACGGTACCCCCCGATTTACGGTATTTTTACGTTTTTAGCTACATTTTCAGACCGATATAGCTATAATTTGACATTTAGGGTTCTTAAGTGTAACTAAACTTATATAACAAAAGTTGTGGACCTAGGTCCACGTTTTCGTATAGCCCCCATATAACGGTACCCCCGATTTACGGCATTTTGACGTTTTTATCTACATTTTCAGACCGATTTAGCTATCAATTGACATTTAGGGTTCTTAAATGTCAATAAACATTTATAACTAGTGGACATAGGGCCATGTTTTGGAATAGCCCCCATATAACGTTACCGCCCGATTTCAGGTATTTTGAGAATTTTACCTACAAGTTTTAACCGAATTATCTGTAATTTGAACATTTGACATTTGAAATTCTTAGTGGTCACCACGTGTCTCCACCAAAAATTGTCAAGAAAGCCCCCCACATAACGGTACCTTCCGATTTTCAGTAATTTGATGATTTTACCTACAATATAAAACCGAACTAGCAGTAATTTGACATTTGAAGTTCTTAGTGGTTACAACACCTCTCCATCAAAAATTGTCAACATAGGTCCATGTTCGGATATAGCTCCCATGTAACGGTACCCCCAATTTTCAGTAATTTGGCAATTTTGGCTACAATTTTTAACAGTAATTTGACATTTGAAGGTTGTAGTGGTCACCACACATCTGCATCAACAATTTTCAACATAGCCCCAATATAACGATACTTCCCGATTTTCGGTACTTTGAGGATTTTACTTAAAATGTTTAACCGAACGTAGGTCCATGTTTTTGTATAGCTACAAAACAAACCTCCCGATTATCCGTACCTTAGCTCTATTTTTTGGACGAACTTTCTTTAATTTGAAATTTAAAAGCCAACAAAAATTCTGCAACGAAAAATGTTAATTTAAGTTCCTATTTTCGTATAGCCCACATACCTCCGAACTAGCTGTTAATGACATTTGAAGTTCCCACGTTATGTACCGATTTTCGGTATTTTGAGGATTCTAGCTACAATTTTTAACCGAATTATTAGTTATTTGACATTAAAGGCTCCCATCAAAAACTGTCAACATAGGTCCATGTTTTATTATAACCCCTATATAACGGTACCTCCCAATTTCACGCCCACCAAAAATTGTCAATATACATAGTTAGATATAGGCACCATAAAAAAGGGCCTCCCTAATGAAGCATTTTATGAACATTATCTGACATTTTAACGTACCCACTTAAAGTTGGGGACAGGAATGAAAACTAATTATTCCATTTTAGTTCAGAATATTTTATGGTGGAGGGTATGAAAAGTTCGGCCCGGCCGAACTTAACGCTTTTTTACTTGTTTTGTCTCACTTGTAAATAATATGGATTTTTTTTGTTTGTTACTCACTGTTTCATGTATGTTTTTTGTAATTTAACCACACTTTTTGTATGTATGTATATACATATGTATATTTTGCCACTTTTTCGTCCACTCACAGTTTCTTCTGTATTTTTTGTTTTTATTTATTTAAAAAACTGCACTTTTATCCGGCACTGAAGGATCAAATGTTTCGCGGCTTACCTTTGTTTGCCTTTCGGTAGTAACAAGATTTGTTGTTTTTCGTTTTAAATGCAATGTGGTGCTTTATTTACAGCTTTTGGTTAGTTAGCAAATTCAACTTTGAGAAACTTGAACTGGCGCAGTCGCGGTTATAAAAGGAACTGAACGATGCAATAATTTGCATCAGCTTAGCTAGCCGGTTTACAAATCCACTTTATGTTTATTTACTTCCAATCGGTTGGAATTTACCGGTGACTGCGTATTAGTGTTGATGAATTATTTACATTGTTTACACTTGTTATGTTTTACATATTTTCAAATTTTTGCCGCAGTCACCGCTAACTCCAATCGACAGTGGCGAGCAAAAGTTTACACATTTATAAACAACAACGAATATGCAAGCTGCCGTCTTACAAAGAAAGGAAGGTAATAAGTAGTACAATTCAATTTACGCAAAATGGAAATTACCTTGGGAAAAAACGTGTCAATGTGTGATCTGAAATCAAGCCTGTAATCAATATATACGCCCAGACACTAAATCTTGTCAACTACCTCAACAATATTTCCATCCTTAAGCACGTGAAAAGAATGACTACTCTGACTACTGAATAAAATTACAGATATATGTATGTCCAAAGTAAAAGTAGAAGAATACAAAATGAAGATTACACTTCTAATGTATCACATTCGGGTATTTCAGTAAACATAAAATAGTAGCAAAGTACTCGCGATTACGCATAATTTGATATGTATGTATATTGACTATGTAGCCCAGACAGCATCTACTGCCAAAGGCCAACATTTAGTGCGATATTTGTTCGAAAAACCCTTTTTTTGGGTACAGTATTTACAGTATCTTTTTGGTTGAGATATTTTAGTTTTTTGACGGTTCGGATCATATAAATCATAGATCGTAAATATCCATTCACTAGAACGGCGAAAACAGCAAAAGCAAAAACCGAAAATGTGCTTAAAAAATATTAATCGCGTTTTCTGCAGATTGGTTCCCTTTCAATGAAGAAACTGGCACATCATTCGCCTTTTTGCGAAAACAGCGGTTTAAAAAATTTAGTGGCATGGTAGCTGTATCCGATTTATCCCAAAAATAGTGTGTAATGCTACATCCACGGTTCTTGATGGATTTTATCGAAAGAGGTTTAGATCGATGTATTTTTCATGGATGACAGTGAAATCGGATGCGCATAAAAAGTGTATGCACTTTGTGCAAATTATTAGTGTTATGTTGCACACTAAACTGCAAACGATGCTACATCTTAGCAGCCAATGTAAATCCTGGCAAATGTGTACAAATTAAAAGAGAATAATTCGCTGTATTGGTAAACCGCATGCGCATCAAGTGATTTTGAGGATTTCGCGATTTATACGGATTTCAAAATAGACATTACCCGATACAGTTTTATTTGAAGATTATACCCCATTTAAAGGAACTCAACATTTATTTGAACGACACCAATATCTTATGTTAGATGTTAGCGTCTATTCGAGAAGTGATTAGAATAAGAAATGTGATTTTTTGCGTAATATTTAAATAAAATAGAAGAATAACTCCGACCTATTTTTCCTAAATTTTCTTCAACTAACTCACAAAATAAATTTTAATAAATATTTCCTCTTACAAAAATTTTATAAATTTCCTCAATATATATTTTTTGTTTTTGCTATAATATGCAAATTACTAAACGGATTTGTATAGTTTTCATTCTTTCATTTGTATGTAGGAAGCCATAAATTAACAATGTTTCTCGATATAATGAATAGCGTTTTTATAAGAGTTTTTCTAATAATCAGAATTGAAACCGCCATAACTTTTGCGCACAATATCCAAAATTAGTATCTCGAACAGATTTGGGAATGGGAATATTCTCTAAGTCCATGCAACAAAAAAAAAAAAAAAAAATCAGTGAAAATATAGGTGTCATATGGGTTCTCACATACAGGATTTGACGTGGTCTAAAATAATACAATGATGGGAGTAACTCCTTCTTTGGTGACATTTACGAATTAACCTTAAAAAAATACATAAATGGCTGTTTCATGAATGACCGTAACAAATCCAGAATATAGCCATTTGTCTCATTTTCTAGGGTTATACCAAAATGTGGAGCGATATTGCCATTATCGAACTTGATCTATGGTGGAGGGTATAAAAAATGTTTGCTGTCGTTGATTTTGCAGTTTTTGTACTGGAACGCAGCTATTGAAAGATGATAAAATAAAAATGTAAATGGATAGCATTGGTCGATAATGCGGTGCAGTGATCAACGTTAGCAAATGCAAGAACCAATTTGAAGGCTTGAAACACATTTGTGTTATATACAGGGTGGTACATGACAACACATCTAAACTTATTTTTATGTAAATATGTATAAGAAATTTCGCTTTATAAAAATGACAAGTCTTAGAAGACAAGTCAAAAAGTGTCACAAAAAGATACAGTCAGACCGCGATTATCCGTTATGGTCGGGACAAGAGGCATTACGGATAATCGATTTTCCCGGATAATGGAGGCAATGTTTTATGCAGTTTTTCAACATATTTTTAAGTAAAAATGGCATAATCTACAATATTAATAAAATCTGTAATTCTTATTATATTTGGTAAGGTAATCCACCAAATTTTAGAAGCATACATAATGTCATCATCATCAGATTCATCTGAATTGATTTTGTCCCATGGTTTTTGTAATACCATAAATACACCAATTGTGTAATACGGGAGAATTTCCAGTTTTCATTTGTTTACTTAATCAAATTAATTGGAAACTTTGGATAATGACGTTTATAACAAAAAATAGACAAAATGAAAAAAACCAACATTTCTTTTCTATCCCGGATAATGGAGGTTCCCGGATAATCGATTCACGGATAATCGAGGTTCAACTGTATAAAAATGACAAGTCTTAAATCCAATTTACATACGCACATTAAATGATTTCGTTTTACGAAATCCTAGAAACAAATGAAGTGTATTTACATCTGTTTTTTGCGTCATTTGCTTAGGCACACAATAGCACATACTCACGGATACAATAACACATACACAAGCACACAATGATTTTAATTCCGAAAAATAAGAATTTCACAACACTAATGTTTACCAACTAACTTGACTTAATTCAAAATTAAAAAAATATAACTTTTGCAAGTTTTTTAACCATTTATTTACACTTTTGTCATCGTTTGTGTATTTTTGTTTTTTTACAACACACACACACAAACAAACAAACAAAGACATCATAAAACAGTTGCATTTTTGGTAGTTTATGACGAAAAAGCAGGGTTGCGTATAATAGTATGGTGTTTTTGAGCGTTGTTTAGAATAAATGACGCAGCTATCGTCATTTATTTTTGTATGGTAAATGACACAAAATGTTGCCTGTTTTAGCAAATAAATGACGAAACAGCCCTAAAACCTGTTTCGTGCTAATGTAAAAAGCACATTAGAAAAGACAGAAGCTCATTGAACATTCGTTTTCTACTTTTTCAATCGGATAGTGCAGTTGTCGTTGATTTAGTATCTTTTTAGACAGAAAAACACTAAGAGAAAGAATGATTTCGAGAAATATAATTTTGGAGAATATCGCTACGAGGGCAGCACGAAAACTATCTGGAACGTTTGACAAAGTTTGTCATACGACCATTAGGGTTATGACTTTTTGAAATTTTTTCTCAAAACTGATTTCCTGTGGTGAGAATGAATGAAGTTTTGCCTATAAATACCTAAAATAACTTCAAAAACTTGTCAAAAGTTCTGAGAAATAACAATTAAGATTTTATATAATCTTAGGTAAAAACTCATCAAAATATCATACAGGGATACGAGGTTGTAAAAAAGTCATAACCCTAACGACCCACAGTGGATCCACTTGTATGGAGAAAGTGGCCAAAAATATTTCTTCTTCTTCTTTATTTACTCATCCGTTATCCGGATATAAGTGATCGTACAATACATCTTTTTTCAATATTTATCGCATTTTAATTATTATCTTATTGTATAATGGTTGTCAGCTCTCTGTGTTTTGCAGCATTCAGCAGGTCGGTTTCGTTGGTATAACCTGTCCAGTCCATGATATTTTTGAGCCAGGATGTTTCTTTCCTTCCTCTAGCTGGCCTTCCTTCAATTTTTCCCTTCAGAATTGCTTGTAAAATTATGTATTTGTTGTTCCTTAATACATGTCCCAGATACGCTATTTTGCGCCTTTTTATAGTTGTTATTAATTGCCGGCTTATATTCATCCTTCTTAGTACTTCGTCATTAGAAATTTTCGCAGTCCATGGTATTTTCAGTACTCGCCGGTAAATCCATATTTCAAAGGATTCCAATTTTCTTTCATCAGAGGATTTGAGCGTCCAAACTTCTGTTCCATATAACAGCACCGACCAAACATAACATTTTATGAAACGTATTTTTGTTGTTATATTTATGTCATGACTTTTCAGGGTTTTACTATATTTACAGAAAGCATCTCGCGCCATCTCTATTCGACTTTTTATTTCTTTCGAGGGATCCCATTTGTCGTTTATTAACATCCCAAGATATTTAAAGGTTCTCACTCTTTCTATTTGTGTACCTTGTACTTTTAAGTTCACCTCAGCATGGGGATTTTTTCTGCTAATGATCATATACTTCGTCTTCTGCATGTTGATTTTAAGACCATATTTCTCACTTACACGTGCCAGTTTCTCTACTAGTTTTTGTAGACCGGATATGCTCCCTGCCAGTAACGTAGCATCGTCCGCATACCTTATATTGTTGATTAGTTTCCCATGAATTCTGATTCCGATGTTTTCTCCTTCGAGTGTTTCTTGGAATATTTTCCCTGTCTAACACCCCTTGATATGGCAATTTCTTTTGTGGGTTCTCCACTTACGTCAATTCGTGCCGACTGATTCCAATAAAGACTTTTAATGCACTGGAGAGTGTAAAAATCAAGCCAATTCGCCGGTTACAGCTTTGCGCTGCTGCGAAGAGTGTTTTAAGAAACTACGAGCGTGACATTCTCCCCCCTTTCCCCTCTGGAGGGGGTATACGGCAAGAATAGTTTTATGCTGTTAATACAAAATTACATGAACAAAGGTCCCTATTATCTTATGATGCAAAAATAGGCTTGGGGTAACAAAACAACATATAATCCAACCAATTTAGCGGATTAAAAAATCAATATTTTTGTCTGAAAATTGGTAACATTTTTAATATAGATCTTATAGCGTTCTTCCTTAAAGGCACGTACCGCCAACGTAAGAATAATTTGGAAGAAGATTTCTTCATCTTGCCACTGATGCCAATTATGTTAACGTACGTGGTCAGATAACAGGGTTATACGCTAATATATCCATAGAAACCCTTTTCTAGGGCAGCTTTATTCAGCGACCCACCATTTATAGTCTGGCACTAGATGGCAGCTGGTTTTAATACTGAATAATCTTAAACCCATGACCTACTTTGGATAATTATTCCCTAAGTGGGCACTGGTGGGCATCATGACTAAAACCTTAGGTCAAATTTAAGTATATGATCGAATTGGCATTACAAAATATACTAAGAAAATATGCAGCTAACTAGAATTCCACAACACGCTAAAACACTATTTTTTAATGAAAATTAAGCTATTACCTCCTGCTTCAAAATCCACTATAATATTTTGTTATACATATTAGTTTCGCGATATTTTGAATATATTTACTTGCACCTAAAACATAGGTTGTACTCACAACAAAAAATATGAGTCAAATGTTCCAAATTTTGAAGCTATACTTAAGAAGATCGCGTTCGAATGACAAAAAAACTAATGTATTTTTAAAAAGGTTCATGTCATAGCTGTCAGAGTTGCCAGATGTTGTACCAAAATTTTGACATTATTTTTTTATTTTTGGCCAATGGGTGGATCCACTGTGCGACCATGTCTTGTGTTGTTTACAGTGACTTGAAAAAATGGAATTTACTTGTGAACATTTTCGTCCGATCATTTATCACAGCAAGAGTGCATCGATCAATTTAAATCTTTGTATGTTTATAAAGGGCCATCCAATAGCACTATGAAAAACTAACTGGTTTAATGAATTCAATCGTGGCCGACACTAGCCAAAAAAGAAGGCCGTGAGGGTCGACCAAAATCGACCATTGTGCCAGAAAAAATTAAACCGTGCGTTAACGGATAATGCAAGATCGCCATGTAATATACCATGACATAGAGGTACCCCTGCACATTTGATATTGCATGAACACCTGGCCGCAAAAATGGATTTTTCTCGTTAGATCCAGAAAAATTGCACAATCTTTCAAAAAGAGGCTCTTGTGGATTGGTGCAAAGAAATAGTGAATAAAAACGATCACGGTGCTTTAAACGACGTTTATCGTCGATCGTCACAGACGACGAATCTTGGATCTATACTTAGGAGCCCGTAACAAAACCGGAATCGACCGTTGGGTTACACGAAAACGAGCCAAATCCAACGAAATTTGTAATTCTGAGTGGTACACTACCATTTGTTTGCCAGAAGTCTCCTGTGAAAAACGACCAAGAGAAGGCGAATCATTCTGCATCATGACAATTCGAGCTCTTACACATCGATTCAAACCAGCGCCTGTTTGACCGGACAAAAAACGTTGAATTGATGGGTCATCCGCCGTAAAGCCCTGACTGGGGATCCAATGACTTTGTTTCATTCCAGCATACACGCAGAGAAAAAATATTTTTCGCTTTTGTTGGAACAAAAATATATGTTTTGGTTCCAAAAATGTATTTGTTTTGTTCAAACATTGTAATCCAAATCCAAAAATACCATCTTTTGTTCCAAACATAGAAAACAAAAACAACTTTCGAATTTCCGCAATATTGTTAAAATCGTTAACAATACCGATTGTAGGAACTATCATAATCTAATTTTGTTTACAAAAAGTATTGTCAATACAGAAAACCAGCCCAGAAATTTTTGATTTGAGTGCATATACTTCTCATATACACTTTTCGCATAACTTGGATATAAATGTCGCGTATAATATTGCAATCATTGATGAACACAATACATGGTTTGCTGCATTGGCTGACAACAAAGACAAACAAAAAGGCACAAGAACCCACCACAACATAAGGAATAATTAAACACCATAACAAACATGAAAAGGAAAGAAGAATGAAACAAAACAGAAACAAATAAAAACAAGAGTCTCACAAGTACATACACACAAAAACAAAGGTAAAAGCAGCATGTCATACAAACACACCACAACTCACCAAAATTGTTTTTTCAACACGGCATCGAATAGCGAGAGAAGAGAAACAAATTTTCGAAGAAAAGAGAGAAATATTGTTCAGTTGACACAAACTATTTTTGGATTTACAATACTACATGAGGAATCCAACAATATGTTAACAATACATATTTTGCTCTTGGAATATTGTTGGATCAAACATATTTTTTTCTCTGCGTGTATCAAGAAAATAAGGCATGGTCAATGATTTTCGTAGCAAGAAGATTCTGTAAAAGCGTTCAAAAACCATGTTTTGTAGGTGTCTCAATCGAATTAGGAAAAGGGATTCGACAATTGGTTTGAGCGCATAAGAAAACGTTTAATAAAACAACAATAAATCTATTTTTGATGGTAAATATTCGCGTTTTTATTGTTAGGCCAGATAGTTATCGTTCAGCCCTCGTATTAGTACACAACACAACTGTGTACCTGGATGGAGAACTAAAAAAAGCACTTCTTCTGACCTCATTTTAGGACGCGAAACGAATGGTCATTATTTTCAACTCCAATGTATATTTTATTGTAAAATATAATTTTAGAATGTCCGACCGACATTTCAACATACACTCACGCCCACTTGAATAGAACCCCCTACCAAATTTGTTCAATCTCCATTTCCTATAGATTTATACAAGATATGAAGTGTTGAAGTTTTTTTTTATAATTTGTTTCATGTGTTTAGAATAAACGAACTATTATTGACTTGTATTCAAGTCCGATTTATATAAGAGTTATACAACAAAAGCAAAATAAATTCAAAAATTCAAGTAAAAATTTGACTCATTTGAATAGAACCCCCCCTTTAAATCTTGGGTATACAGAAAGATTGTATTAGAATATAGATGCATATTCACTCTATATTGAAAACGAAGTACTTTCAGTAATATTCAATATAAGTACATCTCTCCCGATTAAGGATACACCCGTATATCCTGCTTTGGAAAGGATTCTTTTTATACTCAAGTGTAATGCCTAACAAAGCTTGCCTTATTCCTTCAAAATGTTAATTTTTGGAAGCGTTCTCTCTACAGGAGCCGTAGATTACGTTAAGTGTGACATGCTTCGGAAATTGTAGGTTCTACTTAAAAAAAAAAACATTAAAAACTATATTTACGACGTATTTTAGAACACAATGCACAGCTTAATGCTCAAAGAGAAAGTTAAAGAATACACTTCCGACATTAAGCTTCCTACGTATCACTTTGAATCACTTGAAGCAAAAAAACAGGTGGTTTTGGAATGTTTTTGAAAATATCGCGTATTAAAACGAGTTTTGGATGTGTCAGTTCTACTTCAATAAATAGATCGATACGGGCGTTTAAAATTTGCGAAAACAGACATTTAAAAACTATCGCGAATCCAGAGATATAATAGATCTTTCCTAAAAATTGAGTACGATGCTACATCCACGGTTCTCGATGGATCGCATTGAAACGGCATAGAATGATGTATTTTTAATGGTGATCATTGAAATTGGATGCGCATAAAATGTAAGTGCACTTCGTGGAAATCATAGTCATTTTAATGTTTTTACACCCTAATATGCAGCAGATGCTACATCGTGGTCACCAAATAGAATTTCACAAAGTGTATATCAAATAAAAGGGATTGATTCGCTGTTTTAGAAAATCGGATGCGCATCGTGTCATTTCCACTACTACGCGGTTTCTATGCGCTTCAAAAGTTGTAATATTTACTTTAACTTTATTTTAATTGTGTGCCACAATTCGAAGTCCTTGTGATTTAATATAATGATCTAAACACTTTCGCCAATAGGTAAACTATAAAGCAAAAATTGGTTGCAACGGAATATATTCATTATTGCACGAAATTTTGACGAAAAAGCGAAAGAACTCTAACATTTTTTCTTCAACTTTTCCTTTAAAATCATAAAACAACAAAATCAGAGTAATATAATTTGTATTGTATATTTTCTTCGCATTTTTGCAAATAACATGAATATTATAACTCCGACCTTCACGCCATTGGCTTCATTTTATTTCTCGCAATATCTGGACATCATCGTGAATGGTACAAATTCAGCTAACAGTAATAATATATAACAGCTTATTATATCAAGCCACGATTATTTTAGGATTTTTCTAAATATTAAAATTAAAACGGTCATATCTTTTGCGGCCAACGGTCAAGGTTATTAACAAAAATATATTTGGAATGACGATTTTTTTCTTTATCTATGTACCAAAAATCATTTAAGTAGCATCAAATTTTTTTTTTGATTTTTTTCAAAAGGAAAACTCAATATTAAAAATGTTTGCCCATATATCAAGTACCAAGAGGGTTTTTATGGGACAACATCTTCGGATACCTCCATCACAAAACTTCAACATAAGTGTAGTTTAAGGACTGTTCGAGGATCCACTGCACATTTTGAACAATGGCATCAAAATTTTTTTTTGATTTTTTTCAAAAGGAATACTCAATTTTAAAAATTTTTGCCCATATATCAAGTACCAAGAGGGTTTATATGGGACAACATCTTCGGATACCTCCATCACAAAACTTCAACATAAGTGTAGTTTAAGGACTGTTCGAGGATCCATTGCACATTTTGAACAATGGTACCAATACTTTCATTTTCATTTTTCGTGGGTAAGTCCATGGTTATGTCAGGAATGGTCCAAAAGTTCTAAATTTTACGGTGGCCAGCTAAAATGACCCCAAATGTCGAAAAGTTTATACATACGTCCAAAAAAGACCACGAACTAGACAATTTTTAGGAAAATAATTTGGTGATGTAGCCTACACAGGCTGAGGCTATATCTCTGTCGGAGGGCTCGACTGGTACATTTATCCTTGTTTTCCAGAAAATAAAAGTTATGAATTTGCAGAAGTTTGACTTCGCTGTGCCAACAGAATTAGTCTTTGCACATAGTGCCGGAAAGTCTTTTATGTCATCGAGTCCATAAACATTTACTCGTACAATTAAGATAGGGACAAGCGCGAACAACAACCTTTGAGGTATCACAACAACCATTGAGTTATAATTTAGTCAGGACTCAGCTAAAATTTTGCAAAACTTTTTTGGGGATATTTTGAGCGTAGTCTCAAACAGTACTGCTAGTAGGATTCGGAGTCCATGAGTCGTAGTTTGTATCTCCCGATTTCTGCTAAAAATATTTTCTTTTTTCTTAATGTAATTTTCGCAATTTTTAATTGGCTTTCACGGACTCTATCACTTCTGGTAAAATAGTAAAGTTTTAGTGATTTATGTCATAAAAAAATATGTTGAAAAAAGGAGCCGTAGACAATTTTTATTGGAAATATTCGATACAAGTTTAAACTGCACCCGCGAATTGGAATTATTCTTCTTTTTGGAGGTATTGATTTCAAATTAGTAATTAATACAAATAACATTAAAAGGTTTTTGAGATATATTATCTCCTGGTCAAAAATGTGTTCAATTGAAAACCTAATAAGGTAAAAATAATACAAAAAATTTTTAATAGTACTGAAGTTAGTGTGTTATATCTGGATATGTACTTTAAAGTATAAAAGGCGTTATGTTCGGGCCGAACTCTTTATATACTCCACCATACTAAAACACTGTTTATCTCTATTCGACATATTCGCGAATGCAATCCCTGTATTCTGCAAAATTAAGCTAATAGTTTCGAATTACAGACATTTTTTTCGAAAGCAAAAACGGAGCTATTTATAAATTCTCTGCGGGATTTAGAACTCAAAATGCCAAATAAGAGCTAATGTGGTTGAAAATTTAGGAATACAACTTTTGAACGATTTTTATACCCTCCACCATAAGATGGAGGGTATAATTAAATTTGTCATTCCGTTTGTAACACTTCGAAATATTCATATATATATATTCTAGATAAGGGTAAAATTCTAAGTCGATATAACCGTCTGTCCGTCCGTCTGTTGAAATCAAGATACAGCTCGCAATTTTTAAAATAGAGCTTTGTAATTTGGTATAGAGGTTATTACTCCTAGGATATTTGGTATTGCAAATTGGCTATATCGGTCCACATTTTCATATAGCCCCTATGTTAGCCTCACTATAACACCGAAATAGCTGAAATTTGGTACTTAGTCTTCGTTGGGGGTACAAAACTTTCGCCCAGAAATTTATCGGTATAGGTCCACGCCTTCATATATGTACCTCCCATAGAACGGTACCTCCAAATTTTCGGTATTTTGAGGGTTGTGGCCACAAAAATCTACCGAAATGGCTGAAATTTGGCAGTTGATCTTCATATGATGTATTAAACTTTCCATATGAAATTATTTGGTATTGGCCCACGTTTTGTTATAGGCCCCATAGAACGGTACCACTCGATTTTCGGTATTTTTGAGTTTTAGCCTCATTATCACACCGAAATAGCTGAAATTTGGTACATAGTCTTCGTTGGGGTACAAAACTTTCTCCCAGAAATTTGTCGGTATAGTTCCACGCCTTTATGTAGCCCCCATAGAACGAAACCTCCTGATTTTCGGTATTTTGAAGATTGTGGCCACAATAATCCATCTAAATGGCTGAAATTTGGGATTTGGTCTTCATTTGGGGTACTAAACTTTCCATATAAAATTTGTCGGTATAGGTCCACGCCTTAGTATAGCCCCCATAGAACGGTACCTCCCTATTTCCGATATTTTGTAGGTTGTGGCCTCAATGTTCCACCGAAATTGCTAAAATTTGGTATTTGGTCTTCGTTGAGTGTATAAAACATTCTTCCTGAAATTTGTCGGTACAGGCCCACTTCTTCGTGTAGCCCCAATAGAACGGTACCTCCCGATTTTCGGTATTTTGAAGGTGGTGGCCAAAATAATACACCGAAATGGCTGGAATTTCCATGGCTGAAATTCCTTCATAGAGCCCCTCGGTTTTACACTTAGACCAAACTATCTTTCAGAGTTTTTTATTTTATTTCTTTATTTTATTTCTATTTTTATTTAATTTAATTTTTGTTTTATTTTATGTTTAATTTATTTTTATTTAATTTTTATTTTATTTCGTTTTTTATTTTTATTTTTTCATTTTGTTCTCGCGTCTCATTTTAATGTGTCTTGTTTATCATTGCTATAATGCAAAGATGATCAAATGTTCTGTGGAACAAATAGCATCCACACTTTGCAAGAGAAATGAGAGACTTATCAAGATGGCGACAAAATGAAGCAAGAAAGCAAAACAACTTTGCGAAAGAGAGCAGTGATAGTTAAATTAGCTAATTACAAAGAGAAACTGAAAAGTAATTTTTTGGAACAAAAAAAATATCACTTTTCAAAATAATTACTTTTTGTTAAGTGTAAAGTGAAAAGCGATAAGTTGTTTCGTGGAATAATGCCCTGTGAAGAATATTTTATGGTGGAGGGTATAAAATTTCGACCCGGCCGAACATAACGAGTTTTTACTTGTTTTTATTTTACTTAAATTTGAAGAACTTTTTCACTGCTTTGGATTTACTGGTTTTCATACTTTTGGTGCCTATGTTTATAACCTACACCAGCGTCAGGCACCATACTTTTCTATTGGATACTTGCGGTGCCACTGTGGTGCAATGGTATGCACACCCGCCTTGCACACATAAGTCGTGGGTTCGATTCCCCGGCCAGGCAACATCAAAACACCTTTCAACGGTGGCAAAATACCCCTCAGTAATGTTGGCAACATTTCCTGAGTATTTCAGCCATGTAAAACTTCTCTACAAAAGTGGTGTCTTAGACACGCCGTTCGGACTCGGCGATAAACTGTAGGTCCCATATCATTGAGCTAATATGAATCGGGGTGCACTCATTGATATGAGAGAAGTCTCCCCTGTCCCTTATGGGATGTTTGTGGAACAATTATTATTATTATATGGTGTGAGTACATGCTTTTTCAATGGGTTGAATAGTGTGTGTGGAGAGAGCAACGTTAAATGAGCGCACACGGGCGCCTAATCGCCTGACGCTGCCCTACACCACACTGTGGTGAGGGGTATTATGTCTTTCTGCATTTGTATGTAGCATACAAAAGGAAACGAAATAGACCCATAGTTCCTTTTAGGGATATACATATAATCACTTTCTGAGTCGATTTATTCATGTCCGTCTGTCCATGTATTTTTATTCGCAACGTACAGGTCGCATTTTTTGTCCGATTCAGTCGAAAGTTGGGTTCAGATTTGGATATAGATCCCATATATATGTTCGGCCGATTTGACGTATTTGCTGCACCAAACGCGCTATATACGTCCGATTTTGCTGAATGTGTGTGGAATGTGTGACTGAATTCGGTCTTAAAATAAATGTGCCAAATTACATCGAGATCGGTTCAGATTTAGATACAGCTTTTACGTATTTGCTGCACTAAACACGCTACATATGTCCGATTTGGAATGTGTGACTGAATTCGGTCTAAAAATAAATGTGCCAAACTACATGTCGGTTCAGATTTGGATATAGCACCCATATATACATATTTTCTGCCGATTTGACGTATTTGCTGCACCAAACACGCTATATATGTTTGATTTTGATGAAATATGGAATGTGTGACTGAATTCAGTTTAAAAATAAATGTTTCAAATTACATCGAAATCGGTTCAGATTTGGATATAGCTCCCATATATATTTTCTTCCGATTTTACGTATTTACTGTACCAAACACGCTATATACATCCGATTTTCTTAAATTTGGAATGTGTGACTGAATTTGGTCTAGATTATTTCCAAATTATATCGAAATCGGTTCAGATTTGGATATAGTTCCCATATATATTTTCGTCCGATCTGTCCAATTTTGGTAAAATTTGGAATGTCTGACGGAATTTTGTCTAGTAATAATTGATATATGTATATCTCCTATATTTTACATATTTACGGTGGTGTAGGGTATCATATAGTCGGCCCGCCCGACTATGATCCTTTCCTTTCTGGTTTTGTTTTGGTAATTAACGGTTATCTTGCTAAAGTTTACTGAATGCTGCATTTTAATTTTTTTCCCCATTTACCTACTCTCTGAAAATAGGTTACTGAGTAAATCCTACTAAAAAAGTAAAAAACACAGCAAATATTATATATATATACCAAATATACCATCTACCGATGTAAATGACAATACAATTATTTCTCATCTTCTTATTATGTTTATGTATTTTTTTGAATTTGAGATAATTTTTCTTTTCAAATCACTCTGTTGTAAGGTATACCATTGTAAATGAAGCTGAGTTTCTTATTTCTTCTGACAATATTTTGTCATAACATGACAGTAAACACGCCGTTTAATTTAGCCCCTTTAATTTTGTTTCTCAAAAATGCTATGCTTTTATTCATCAAAGCAACTTTGTTACGTTCAGACGTTAGGCCTAACTCTCAATTAGCCTCGTATTTAACCCCTCCCCCTTAGGAGATCAACTGGCAAGCATAGCATTCATCAATCCATCCATCTATAATCCATCGTGCTACAGTCAAGACAATGTTTAGCCATCGTGGCCCACAATAATTCCTCTACAATGGAATCTGATATGCCGTGTGTCTGTGCACTGTGTCATGTTGCAATTGAAGGCTTCTTTTTTCTGTTTGGTTTCCTCTTTGAGGTACTCTCATCATGTTAGGGGGTTTCTTTGATAAGAGCATTTGCGCCTTTTTTCCAACATTTTGCACTTTTGCGGTTTTTCCGTTGGTTTCTTGGACAACGCTTGCAAACTGTGGACGTGTGTGTGTGTTGGAGCGATGCATTTATGATGAATGAATGCATTACGACGTTGTTTACAAATTTCCACTCCAAAAGAATCAGCTTGCAGAGGTGGCTTCTGCTGTTGAGTAAGTGTGTGGTTTGTTTGAACTTTAGTTTTGTTATTTTGTTTTCACCTACATATGTATGTACCTCATCCAGGTGTAAAAGAGAGGAAATTCAAGAACAAGAAATCTATTGTTGTTGTTCCTAATTTGTTTATTTTTTCTATTTCTCAGTACTTTAAATGAGTTACTTTAAGTGGGTAAAAATGTGAACTATGTATGCAAGCTAAATTAATTAGTACATTATGCGTTGTTTTAAAAATTATCTTCATTTGGTTAACTGTGTACACAGATAACATAAAATACATAAACAAAATATCAACGTCACTTCTTTATCCAACAAAATTTCACAAAAGAAAATTAAATCTTGTCTAGTTTTTGTGTTTATCATTTGTATGTATACATTAATTTATATTATAACAAAGAAACAGTGTTTAGAATTTAATGGCCTGTTCCTAACACAATACATATTGTAATTGCCCGGAAAAATTTTGGGTGCCACAGAAGCCGCTCACCGTGGACACAGGAGTTTTTGTTAACAAAATAACGAACAGTTGGTGGAGCAATCCTTAATGCTCACTTGTTGTGACACAGTGTATAGTGTGTTTGGCTAGAATCAAAAGTTTATTTTCAATTGTATATCTGCTTACAGCGACTTCAAAAAATTGTCCATAATGTTGATAAATTCAAATTTTAAAATCATTTTGTGCGTGTGGTTTTTTCACCGAATCACCTTATAATTATGATTTTATGTAATCTTATAGCAAAATTCATCACGCTATGATACAGGGATATGAGGTTGTAAAAAAGTCATAACCCTAATGTTTATCCTTGATCAGCATAAAATTCTAAGTCGATATAACCATGTCCGTCTATCCGTCTGACCGTTCGTCTCTTGAAGTCAATATACAGCTCGCAAATTTGGTATAGAAGTTTCATTACCCCTAGGAAGTTTGGAATAGAAAATGGGCTATATCGGTCCACACCTTCATATAGTCCCCATAGAACGGTACCTCCCGATATTCGGTATTTTGAAGGTTGTGGCCTTTATATCCCACCGAAATGGCTGAAATTTGCTATTTAGTCTTCGTTGGGTGCATTAAACTTTCCACCTGAAATTTGTCGGTATGAGTCCACACCTTTATATAGCTCCCATAGAACGGTCTCTCACATTCTTCCGTGTTTTGAAGGTTCCAGTTCCGATGTGTTATTGGAGCCACTTCGTTGGAGTTACAAAACTTTCCTCCAGGAATTTCTCGGTACAGGTCGATGTTTTGAAAGATCCTCCTTAGAACGGTGCTCCAGATTTTCGGTATTTTGAAAGTTTTAGCCATATTATTCATCCCGAATAACTGGAATTTGGCATTTGGGATTTTGGTTGCCATGTAATGAATCATAATGAAATGAAGTATTTTACTGTTACCAACACATATTTTAACCGAATTTGCTGTAATCCGGTACCAAGAGTTTTTAATGCACAGTAAACCTCCCTGCGAAAAATTTCAGTATTGGTCCATTATTTGGTATACGCCCTATATGATTTTATATCGATTTATTTAGGCAGATGTCAACCAAATATTCTAAGCGAATATGTTTCTTATAATGAACTCAGACTTCAGAACACCATCTTATAAAGAAATGTCATATTGGTCCACTTTTGACCACAGCCTCCATATAGGGTTACCATCCTTGTCTTGGTACTTTATTAGATTTAACCACATTGTCTGCAGAATTACTTGTAATAATGTATTTTTGGTTCTCAGTGCGGGGAAAATCTCCACTTTTTAGCGTGGTCCAACATTAGGGTGTCCCAAAAAAAAAGTTATTTGTTAATGCGAGTTTTCATTACAGCTCTAAGTTACCATGACCATAGAAATCGCTAATAGCACAAAAAACATCATATTGAAAATAAATGTAAGAAAGGATAGTAAAATTTCTTAAAAATATTCCAAAAAATATAAATTCAGCAACTCAAAAAGGGTCATAAAAAGTCTATATAGTTTTGAAATCAACAGGCGCTAGGCTTCAATTTGGTACTAGTGGCCATTCTTGCGAATTTTTGGAAAGTAATTTAAACTTTAAGGACATCTATATTAAATATTTTCATTTTGACCGATATTATAACCAAAATATATGGCAACCCTTGCAATTTAGAAGAATTTTTACAACTAGAAAAATGAAGCTAAGGCAATTTAATAAATGATTCAACTTATGTTAAGGCGTTAATAATAGTCCTTTGTTTCATAAATTCGCTTAGAATATAACCATTTTTTATTTTTAAATACAATTTTTTCTTCAAAATTAGTCATTTTTGTGAGGCTGCTTCTCCTTAAGAACCGCGAAAAATGGAAAAAATAAGTTGAGGTTCGAAAAATATGGAATGTTTTGAATCGATTTGCATTTTTAAATTTTTAAAATGACGACATGAATTTTTTGATTTTTGTCGTTGGGCGCATCCACTGTGCATTGGTATGTGTTTTGCAAAGAACAACGAGGGAGTATTATCAGTTAAGACATTCTGTTCCTGCAAAGGAAAGGAAACTAATTTTTCCTATTCACTAAAATACTGTTCGTGATGAAGGATAAAAAAAATCGGCCTGGCCGAACTTAACGCCGTTCTGACATGTTTTTTGTTGAGAAGTGGTCCCATGTAGAATGCATACTATAACTAGGAACTATTTGCATGACATATTTACTGCGAAGAGCAATGTCCGTTCACTTCTTTTGCTACAAGACTGCCCGACTGCAACTTAAGGATCTGTGATGATGTGCATAGTTTAAAGTTCGTATAAATATCCTCCTCTTTATATACCAAAATGAATGTTACGACGATCTGATTCGATCTGGCTATGTGTCCGACCTTCTGTCCATTTTACCCTTGTAATCACACCAGGTATCGCAGTGGATTGGATCGTTACAATTTCGGGTGTTGATGGGAGTCCCAGAAAGGAAGAAGTCCACTGAGTTTGTTGATGATGAGGTAATACTCAGAGGTCGAAATAGCTGAAAAGAAAGAAAAAGTAAACATTTTATTTTTATGAGAATAACTCCGCTTCTATTTGGGGTATTCCAAATGCAAAGCCTGACAATAAAAGTAATTTCAATTTCTCAATGATGCAAAATGGAAAAGGACACGAGATATACCAATGGTTACTTTTGAAGTTCTACATATCTAGAGGTTCTCGATCATGAAGATCTCTCCTGAAGTGCCTGGGTGGGAGAAGCCTGTCCATTAAATCGTGACAGGGAGGCTCACCGCGATAACACCCAAACAGCATTCGGTTGTGTTGATGGACCGGTAAAACCTTCGCCTTTTCATGAAGATGCTGGTGTCATGAGGAGGCACCTTGTACAAAGATCGTACAAACATCCACATTAGGGTTATGACTTTTTTACAACCTCATATCCCTGTATCATAGCGTGATGAGTTTTGCCATAAAATTACATAAAATCTTAATTATAAGGTGATTCGGTGAAAAACCTCACGCACAAAATGATTTTAAAATTTGAATTTATCAAAATTATGGATAATTTTTTGAAGTCACTGAAAACAGATATATAATTGAAAATAAACGTTAGAGCCACATGAGATAATTAAAATGACATAAAATTTATTTTTCACTATTTTTCTTCAATTCTGAGAATCGTAAAAATGTCGTAAACGCTTTTATTCAAAAATATAATTTTTTAACAAAAAACAAAAAATTTATATTTTTTTCAAAGTGACTTTTTTAATATTTGAATGAAATAAACGTCATTATAGTTATTAGTAGGCTTATATTTATTCATTCGTGCAACAAAAAATAATTTTTTGAAAAAAATTGTTTTTTTCATTTCATATATTTTTTCAAAAAATTATTTTTTTAAAATCGATTTGTGCCTGAACTTTTTTTATATTTCAATGGAATAAACGCTACAGGAAATCATTTTTGAGGAAAAATATCAAAAAGTCATAACCCTAATCCACATACATTACGATCTCTATACCGTCGGGAGGGTTTGGAATTTCAGAAAGGTAGAGGTTAAACAGTTCGGGTGATATCACCCCGCCTTGTGGAACCCCCGGTTTCACTCCACGGGGTTTGGACTTCTTCTATGTAGTTAAGTATCCATTGTTTCAAACACAGCTGTATAGTGACTTATTCTTGGCATAGTTGACGGTATCCAAGGATCTCGATAGGGCAATTGACTGTTCGGTCGCACGGCCTGATCTGGTTCATTTCTCCACTGATATGTGTGAATATGGCGTATAATGCTGTTGTAGAACTATGAATTTACCGGAATCCATGTTGATTTTGGGAGGAGTAGTGCCTCTAGAATCTTTGCTACTGGCAATAGGAGGAAAATCAGCCTGTTGGCTCAGGTGTAGTGTTATAGGGTATCACATAGTCACCCGTTCAGACTATGCCTGTTTTGTTATTCACTAATTTGATAAAATGACTTTAAAATTGTTATTAAAATATGTATATGCCTATTCCAGACCCTACAATAATCTAGACATTTTTTCAACGATAACAATTTTTCCTTTATGATATCGAAAAAAATTGTAAACTTTACAAGATTCTTGCACTTCTGGAACAGGGCATACATTTTTGGAAAATTTCTCGAAGCCACTGTATTACAAGCTTCAGAACCGCATAAGAGCGGAACAATTGACAACTGAATCAGGCATCAGCCCATGATTTAGAAAAAATTAGCAGATTTTACGCAACCTGTTCCGAGTTTCAGGAATCAGAATAAACGCAAGAAGTGCTAGAATGGCACGATAAAAATTAAAAATAACGTAAATTTTTTTAACAACGCACAGTGTGTCCAAATTCAATATTTTGTGCCAAAAATGCAAAAAACAAATGGTTGATAATTCCCAAAAATGTTACGTGAAGGGGTAGGAAACATGCTAGCTAAGAGAGAAAAACAAAAATTTCGTTGGTTGTGCCGTTATAATTGAAGTAACGGTACCTATAACATGACCTTGTTTTCGTTAAAACCAGTATTAAAAATCGCAACGAATTCGTCGATTTTGTGTGGACCATATCGACACCTCCAAATAATAGTATGCTAAGTCTAAAAAGTGAGTTTTGCAGGAGAAGCTCTCAAAGTGTGGAAATTTTTTTGAACTTCAGTACTATGCTAAGTCAATATTTGTTTATAACTTCTGTTCGGATTGACCGATCATTACCAAAATTTGACAGAATTTAAGTTAAAGGACGTTCAACACCTCCAAATAATAGTTTGCTAATTCTGAACAGTGAATTTTGCAGGACAAGCTCTAAAAGTTTGGAAATTTCTTTGACCTTCAGTACTATGCTATGTACATATTTGTTTATAACTTCTGTTCGGATTGTCCGATTATTACCAAAATTTTACAGAATTTAAGTTAAAGGACGTTAAATATAAAAATGTAAAGAACTTGAAAACATGCTAAGTCGACTTAGCATACTATTGTTTGGAGGCGTCGATATTATAACGAGTTTTTGGAATTTTTTAATGGTTATTTTTGTTATTCGACAATACGAAACCTGACGTATTAAATTGTGCTTAGAAGTAAATGTATTTGCGGTCCTGTACTGTATAATGACCTGATTTGTTTTGAACATTTTTAAGTGTATATTACGCGCAAGATTTCAAGAAAGGCCACTAACGAAGACTTGGTCCATCGACTTTTGATATCGTCTGACCCGTTTACTTGTAGTTTAAGGAAATACTCAAAAACTAAAAAACATAATGTAAACAGGGAAATATTACCATATTTACGTTAAATATTCACTCATAATTTGTTCTCTTTTTGTTATAGTATACATATTAAATGAATTATTTTATGTTGTTAAAACATAAGTCTGTATTTGAGAATATATCGTTTTATGTTTCTATATCTCCAAAACGTATTCTAAATTACTCTAAGATATTATCAATTCATATTTAAATATATCTATATTACACAAACTTTAAAATTTCGAAAAACCTTTTTTTATTCAAAAAAATTCTATAGAAGACGATGACCGAATAGCTTGTAACTAAACGGAATAAAAGATATATGCCTGATAAACATCTCCACCAAATTTCATAGCTCTATCTTTATCCGTTTAGAAAATATAGATTTTTGACACAAAAAACCCATTTTGGACACACTGTGCAACGCTAGATTTTCATTGATTTCTATAATCAATGTTTCCTTTTGTTCATAGCTGATGAGGCTTTTCGTGTAAATTATAAATCTTGAAACTTTTTTCCGTTTAAGATTTATTTGATTTAGACCCCCTGTTCCATATACACTGCACCCCGCTTATTTACCTCTCTGCTTAACTGCCTTTCCCGTTTAATTGCCTCACAATCTGAATCCCCAAAGTTTTTTCATACAAGAGTGTTCAAACTGTCCCGCTTAACTACTTTTCTATAAGTATTCGGATATTTGCCCGTCAAATATTTCCCCAAAAAGAACAGTTAATAATGTTTTTCTCGGTTTATTACCCGCACTGGTGTATTTATGAGAAAATCAATTTCGACGACTACGTGAATTGTAATGAAGATGTGCAGTGTTATGTTATGGTGTTATGCTCACTGATGACTAAATTTATTATTGATTAAATAATATAACTTATATATTTTTAGACTTTTTTACTATAGGCCGTTTTGTTTTTTTTGGCGATTATGTTCTAGTTGTTGCCATTTTTTTTTAAGGCTGAGATGACATTTTTGTAACTACCCACATGATGTAGTTATGCGGGATTTTCGTAACTGCCTTTCCCGCATAACTGCCTCAATTTTTTGGAATTTTATGAAAGGTAGTTAACCGGGGTGAAGTGTATATCATTTTCAGCCTGCTGATGTCGGTTATTTATTGTGGAGCGCCTATCATACCCCTCCTATACAATATACACATTTTATATTTTGAAATCTCAAAAATTTTCAGAACTTCAGTCTGCAATGCTTGCTATAGAGTTAACGTTAGTTAAGGTCTAAACAAATACTGTAGTACAACATATCACATGCAAATATACTCTCAGTACTAGACCACTGAAGCCCACCACGTTATCTTTAAGGTCCACATTCAAACACACAATGAACGAATCTTCATCAAAGAAGGCAAATAAAACAAAAACGTCTACAGTAAATCTGCTCTGTGGCAGTAATGAAAAATGTTTAAACAGTTTCTTGCCAGCCTTTAAACCGATAAGTTCGTTTGACGCTTTTCGTACTTGACTAGTTAAGTTTTTTTATTGCTTTACCAACTAGTGTCTAGTGTAAAAGTTGTAAAAAAGATAAATAGAGGAATATGAGTAATGATGAAAGTTTAATAGAAATGGAAGATCCTCGACAGAGTGGCAATGCTGCGGCCGCTGCGTCGGGTAGTGACCAAGTTGAGTTGAATGTTTTAAATGGCAACAACAACAACAATGGAAGTGTTAATGGTACGGGCGGTTCTAGTGGAGTGTCGAAACGCAACAGTTCGGAACGTAGTTTACCCTTACGCAGCTACAGTAAATGGTCACCCTCCGAACAAGGGGCGACAATAGTTTGGCGCGATTTGTGTGTTTATACAGCCGGGCAAAATGGTTCTTCTGCCAGTTTATATAACATGAAACGTATTATAAATAATTCTACTGGTGCTGTACAGCCGGGAAACTTAATGGCGTTGATGGGTTCAAGGTGTGTCTATGTACTTTTGTGTGTGTGTATCGGTGTTCATTTGATGAAATTTATTGCAATGAAGCTACAAAAATGCATAGTCTTGTGGAAATTATTTGTGGTGAAATTATAAAAAAAATAAGAAATGGAATGAATAATACATAGTGTTGAACAAAATATTATTAATTGAAATCAATTTATAAGCATTCCTAAGTATCGAATTTCCTCTAAAATTATAGGTTTTAAATACATACATTTATTTAATGGAATATTCTATTTAATCGACACCACAAAGAATGCACGTGATACAAATTTCCAAATAGTCAAAGAACAATGCTTGAAATGGATTTTGAGGCGAATTAATAATCCTAAAAAACGTCCGTTTGATACTTTGTTTAACCCACTTAGCGCCGAGAATTTTTTTGTGATAAAACTAAAAATGTTATACGTAAATGATATTTCTGAGACTTTTTAAACATTTTTTACTAAATAACTTTTTTTCTCTAATACGTTTAGTTTTCCTGCAATCGGCCCGATAAGGCCCTTATTTAAAAAATGCCGAAAACTTTGAAGGGCAATACACATAGGTGTATTCCTACATGACAATCCCTTGGTTTTTGATTGAGAAAATGCTCTTACTACATTCCTAACATATCCTTAAATTTATATGGATGTAAACTTTATGATTAAATTTATAGGGCATATTAACATTTTTCATCAAAAGTCGAAAATTACAAAAAAGTGGCCTTTTTTAATTGCTTACGTTTCAGACCAAGTGCGTGGAAATGGTAGTTTAAACGACCAGTGGCATCAAGTGGGTTAACGAAGATCAATAAGTAATTTTTTGAAAAGAAAAACTGGATTTTTGCGTTATTTCGTGGAAATGTTCCAAATTAATTGTGTGGGACTCAATAAGGAGTGAACATTAGACTGGTTTTAATTCAAAGGGAAAAAATCTATGTCTGAGTTTTTTATGCGGCACCCCCCTAAAAAGTTTAGTTTTATTAGATTTTAAGATTGCAAAAGTTTGAGCACAATCGGAATATGTTAACACGTGTCACTAGGGCCTCAAATTTCCCTTAGTAATTTGTATGGGACCAAAGGTGAATTTTCAAGAAATTGCTCTAAAGGCCACATTTGAAAGAAAATTAAAAAAAATATGTAACGGTAGGTTACATAAACATATACGAGGTTATTCGACGAATATCAACTAAAATGAAGTAACAAATAACAATTTGAAATGTGCTATTGAAATGAAACGGAGTATATAAGTGTATAGGGTCCCAATTGGGCAAATATACTATTGGAGCAATATCAGAATCTTACCTTTACAAAAACTTTTGTAGGATTACTTGTTTAGCCGCACCAATGAACTGCTAACATTTCCTCATCGATTGGATAATAAATGTGGCCTTTAGATGAATTTCGTGAAAATGCACCTTTGGCCCCATACAAATTACTATGGAAACGTTAAGGCCCCAGTGCAAGGTGGTAGAACTTGTATGGTAAGAGCGGCCAAAAATACTTCCTGTGCAGATATCAATACGAAAATTTCAGTAAAGGTTATTTTAACAACACAAATAAAAAAGCAAAAAAAAAATCAAAGTTGGACCTATAACTTTAGGTAAAGCCCCCATAGAACGGTATCCCCTGATTTAGGGGTCTTGACCAGATCTTTCAATGAAATTGGCTAAAATTTGGCTATCGGTATACTCTAGTGTTTGGAAACCTTCTTGCAAAAATTTTTTGAATTGGGTCCACGTTTTGGCATGGTCCCCATATAATACCGCCTAATATTCGGTATTTTTGGGGCTCTAGCCGTAATAATCAATCAAAATGTCGGAATTTTCGAAATTTTACATTGAGGATCACATTTTGACGTATCCTTCGTATAACTGAATCGCACAATGTCGCTACTAATATAGCATTTCCAAATTAAATGAAACCTTTTCCAAATTGAATGAAACTTTTTCCAAATTGATTGAAACCTTTTCCAAATTAAATGAAACCTTTTCCAAATTAAATGAAACCTTTTCCAAATCAAATGAAACCTTTTCCAAATCAAATGAAACCTTTTCCAAATCAAATGAAACCTTTTCCAAATCAAATGAAACCTTTTCCAAATTGAAGGAAACCTTTAATTTTATTGAAAGAAAAAAGTCAGAATATTTTGAAAAGAGAAAGAAATAAAAAATTGTATGGGTTTTCAACGATTTTTAAATTGAATTCTAATCTTAAGTAATGATATAAAAGTGTAACTCCCTGCATGTTTTGCTTCCTTGAACTTAAACATTTCATAATTTTTGGGCAAAAATTATAAAATGTTTAAGTTGAAGGAAGCAAAATCTCGTATGCAGCGAGTTACACTTTTATGTCATTACTTAAGATTAGAATTTAAGTAAAAAATTGTTGAAAACTTATACAATTTTTTATTTCTTTCTCTTTTCAAAATATTCTGGCTTTTTTCTTTCAATAAAAATAAAGGTTTCATTCAATTTGGAAAAGGTTTCATTTGATTTGGAAAAGGTTTCATTTGAGTTGGAAAAGGTTTCATTTGATTTGGAAAAGGTTTCATTTAATTTGGAAAAGGTTTCATTTAATTTGGAAAAGGTTTCATTTAATTTGGAAAAGGTTTCATTCAATTTGGAAAAGGTTTCATTTAATTTGGAAAAGGTTTCATTTAATTTGGAAATGCTATATATGTTTAAAAACTGAAATGTATCACTGTACATTTGAAAAAAATACAAAAAACACCATGAAGGGTATCCTTAGTATTTTGGGAACAAGTTCCAAAGGTGCAAAAAGATGCAGCTGTTATTTTGAAAATAGAATGTTTAAATTACTATTGATCTTTAAAAAAAATTCGTTGCGGGAAAGAGGGGGAACATAACTAAAACTTTACATTAAATTTAATTACACTGAAGAAAATACATTACAAAAGACTTTCAGTCAGCACACGTATTCAATAACGAATCCAAAAAATTAGCAAATACAAAACTGCATAAAAATTAATTTAATAAGTTAATAATGCCACCATATTTTGAAAGAAAAATATATATAGCATTTCCAAATTAAATGAAACCTTTTCCAAATTGAATGAAACTTTTTCCAAGTTGAATGAAACCTTTTCCAAATTAAATGAAACCATTTCCAAATTAAATGAAACCTTTTCCAAACCAAATGAAACCTTTTCCAAACCAAATGAAACCTTTTCCAAATCAAATGAAACCTTTTCCAAATTGAATGAAACCTTTATTTTTATTGAAAGAAATAAGCCAGAATATTTTGATAAGAGAAAGAAATAAAAAAATATATGGGTTTTCAACGACTTTTTACTTAAATTCTAATCTTAAGTAACGACATAAAAGTCTAACTCGCTGCATGTTTTGCTTCCTTGAACATAAACATTTCGTAATTTTTGGGCATCAATTAAGGTTATAGCGAAGTAATCCTAAAGAGAGAATTTAGTTTTAAAAAATTCCTAATAACACTGTGACACAAAATGGAGGTAAAAATCTGGGGCAGAGGTAATTCCTTTTGGGGATGAAAGCCCTTGGTGAGTATATTAAGAATCCCGAAGGACAGATCCGCCGTGAGTCGAAGTTCCGAGTTATGGCGTGATTAAGTTTCTGCTGAAGACCGTGTCAGGCATCTGAAATTAGCGTTATATCTTTGTTAAATGTTGTTCTAGCTTATTTTTGAGATAACACGTCTTCAGTCAAATCGAAAGAGAATTATTTTCGTAGAGCATTTCGACCTTCTAACTCGCTTCCTTCGATGTCCTTTTCGTCCCTTATTTTAAGAACCGCTATAAAAGTACCACATTATGATGTTTTTCAGCTTCGAAATGTTCTGCAAAAATGTCGATCAGAATTTTAGGTACGACCCTGATTAACAACTAATCGATTTTGTCGCGTTTTCATGGTCTGTTGTTTGAGCTGTTCGATGCAATGCTCAATCACGTCAGCGGTATTACGATCTATTGTCTGATAGCGTAGCTCTGGCGCACAATTTTATTTTTGATTTTTTTTTTCAGGATAATTTTTATGCAATACCTTAATAAGTAAACGAACATACATAATGATAGAATTAAAGCGGTGTAATTTTAAATTTTTAATGCCATATTCAGCTATGTTGAACCCAATAGTAAAGTCATTTTCAAAAATAAAATTGTGTACCAGAGCGGTACTACGCGATCAGACAATAGATCGTAATATCGTTGACGTGATTGAGCATAGCAACCAACAGCTCAATAAACAGGACTGCTCCAATTATGTAATGAGTATGTCCATTGAAAATTCCACAAGCAGCAAATCGTGAACCACTTCATTAGGTAATACAATTAGCATCTGTTATTATTAGCAATTTTTTAAACTAATTCTCTCTTTAGCATTATTTCGCTATAACCTTAATTGATGCCCAAAAATTATAACATGTTTAAGTTCAAGGAAGCAAAACTTGCAGCGAGTTGCACTTTTATGTCATTAATTATGATTAGAATTTAAGTAAAAAAAATTGAAACCCCATATAATATTTTATTTCTTTCTCTTTTCAAAATATTCTGGCTTTTTTCTTTCAATAAAAATAAAGGTTTCATTCAATTTGGAAAAGGTTTCATTTGATTTGGAAAAGGTTTCATTTGATTTGGAAAAGGTTTCATTTGGTTTGGAAAAGGTTTCATTTAATTTGGAAAAGGTTTCATTCAATTTGGAAAAAGTTTCATTCAATTTGGAAAAGGTTTCATTTAATTTGGAAAAGGTTTCATTTAATTTGGAAATGCTATATTATAGATATTAGGATTATGACTTTTTGATATTTTTCCTCAAAAATGATTTCCTGTAGCAGGGATGAATGAACTTTTGCCTATTAATCACTATGCACGGTGCTCTTGAATCAAATTTAAATGGAAGGTGCTTACACCTGGGAAGTTTTCGCGGATTCTGAAACTACAATGTTCATAGATGAGAAAAATCAAAAAACTAAAAAAATCGCCGGAGCGCTTTTTAAATAAATCGCGATTCAAGTTGACATTTTTAGGGATTGTTTAGGTTTTTGCGATTTTGCTTGAAAACCGCAAGTTCTATCAAAATGGGAATAAAGAAAATATTGTAGCTATCAAAATTCTCTACAAGACTGACCTAAATGATATTTTCGTAGGTTTTACAACTTTTAAGATATAGAAGTTGAAATTGGGACAATTCAAATTCAATTCTATTCTGTATCGTCTCCTTATAAAACAATGTCATGACTGCGATTTCCCAACTTAAACTTATATATCTAAAAAAGTGGTACAACCTAGGAAAAATTACATAAGCCAGTCTTGTAGAGAATTTTCACAGCTATAAGATTTTCTCAGGTCCCATGCTGATAAGACTTGCCGTATTCAAGCAAAATCGCGAAACCCTAACAAAAAAACCTAAAAGTGTAAACTGAGCTTCTTTATCTCAAAAATGGTACAGCCTGAGAACAAGTCATAAACGTCAATCTTCTAGAGAATTTTCACAACTACAACATTTTCTTTAACCCCATTTCGATTGGACTTGCGGTTTCCACGCAAAATCGTGAAAACCTAAAAAACACCTAAAAATGTGAATTTTGACCGCTATTTATTTAAAAATCCCTACAGCGATTTTTTCTTGTTTTTGGATTTTTCTCATCTATGAACATTGCTGTTTCAGAATTTACAAAAACTTCCCCTGTGTACGCGGTTTTCATAAAAATTTAGTTAAGGCGCACACTTCATGGCATTGTTTTATTAGGGGGCGATGCAGTCAATCCATTGTCCTAATTTGAACTTCTATATTTCAATAACGGTAAAAACTACGAAGATATCATAAAAATCAGTCTTGTAGATAATATTCATAGCTACAACATTTTCTTTAGTCCCATTTTAATAAGACTTGCGGTTTCGAAGCAAAATCGTGAAAACCTTAAAACCCTTAAAAATGTCAACTTGAATAGCGATTTATTTAAAAAGCGCTCCGGCGATTTTTTTAGTTTTTGGATTTTTCTCATCTATGAACATTGTAGTTTCAGAATCTGCAAAAACTTCCCAGGTGTAAGCACCTTCCATTTAAATTTGATTCAAGAGCACCGTGTATGCTATCGTTTATTCCATTGAAATATAAAAAAAGTTCAACCACAAATCGATTTTAAAAAAATAATTTTTTGAAAAAATATATGTAATGAAAAAAACAAATTTTTTCAAAAAATTATTTTTTGTTGCACGAATAAATAAATATAAGCCTACTAAAAACTATAATGACGTTTATTTCATTCAAATATCAAAAAAGTCGCGAAAAAAGTCACTTTGAAAAAATATACATTTTTTGTTTTTTGTTAAAAATTATATTTTTGAATAAAAGCGTTTACGACATTTTTACGATTCTCAGAATTGAAGAAAAATAGTGAAAAATAAATTTTATGTCATTTTAATTATCTCATGTGGCTCTAAAGTTTATTTTCAATTATATATCTGTTTTCAGTGACTTCAAAAAATTGTCTATAATTTTGATAAATTCAAATTTTAAAATCATTTTGTGCGTGAGGTTTTTTCACCGAATCACCTTATAATTAAGATTTTATGTAATTTTATGGCAAAACTCATCGCGCTATGATACAGGGATATGAGGTTGTAAAAAGGTCATAACCCTAATAGATATATGGTAATCTCTATCATATTTTAATAATACAATTTTTGAAATATTTTAAAATGGCGTGGTAGCCGATTTGGATATAATAGAATAAATAAGTATAATATAGAATACACTTATACTTTATAACATTAACAAACAATATGCAGTTCTCTCTGTTGTCTCCATGCTTATACCGGAGACATGTTTATGTTGGAGAACATTATGAAACAACAACAGATGTTTATGTTATACATCCGGTCAGAGTCAAAAGAAAGTTTACACCTCACAAAAAGCATAATTACCCCGTTATAATGATATAATACATATAAAACACAAATACAATTTTTTAAGTGTTTATTGGCGAATTAAAATGCAGAAAATATTAGGCCATGTATAAGCTTACTTATGAAATAAATGAAGGTTGATAAAATAACCCAAAATTTTAAGAGTCAAAAGAAAGTTTACACTCTTGCCAAAAGTAATACATTTTTTTAATTCTTTAGCTTGGCATGCCTTCATTTGCACTTTTTAGCTTATTTTGATCCTATTCAAGTGTCTAAATAATAAATCCACCTGTATTTTGGTGAAATCCGGTGATAAATCCCCCTTTGGACCCGTAGTATAGCTTTCGGCTATTTTAGCACAAGCCCCATTTCAGTTCACTAGGATCTGTAATCTCGTGTCAATATGATTATATTATCCTTGTATCCTTGAACCTATACAAACTATTTCTTTAAACCCCGCTTCTGTCAGGCACCCGATGAACATATATAGGACACTCCATCAAGTTTGATTCTGTATACATACAACATTTCCACCGTTAGAAGCTTCGTTCATGTTTGCGTGTACATTGTTTTTCAGTATTCGGATTAAATTTGGTCAATATAGAAGTTCATATAGTTTGATATTAATATTTTACTTTCACCTAACTTTTGCACTAAATTCACCTCGAAGTCCAACCTGTTAAATTTTCTCTTTTTTGATGCTATTCTCAAAAAGTACAATAAGAAGTAATCCATAACAAATTTATTTTAGAGAAATTTAACTTGTTAGAAATATATATGAATACTTTTGGTACCAAAAATTAGGCTTTCATTTTTATTATAATTTTACCAATGGCAGCGACCATTGTGCAGTGGCACGTGTTAATATATTCCGATTGTCCTCAAACTTTGGCAATCTTAAAATCTAATAAAACTAAACTCTTTAGGGGGATGTCGCTACATCGATTTTTTTTTTTTTAATCCACCCTAATGTACATATACCCTCAGTCGGTGGCAAAAAAGATACAAACCAATATGGTCCGCTTTTCCCAACACAAGTCTTTTTTACTTCTGAAGTCTTTAAAAAAAGGGGGGTGAAAAACCGTTATTTCGATTAGGCAAATTTTTGATCGCGTCCGATTTCCTTGCGGTGGAAGCCTTAACAAGATCGAATCGAACGTTGTCTTTTTTTTGTTTATCAGGGTATGCAAAGAACAAACTTCATATTGATCGCATCAATTTACATACTGACATACATACATAAATATTGGCACATTAACGATTTCATCATAAAACGTTATAATGGCAACAATCCATGTTAATTGTTTAAAATAAAATGAAATTCTTTATATAAATATTTGTACGTATGAATGCCTTAATAAATGAACTACTTTTTATACCCTCCACCATAAGATGTAGGGTATAATTACCCAGCAAAATGTTCGATGCCAAAGATGCTATACAAGAATGGGTGCAAGTGAAATGGAATGTCATTTTTTCACATCTTAACTCATTATTTTTACAAGAACGTATGACCCCCAAAAGATGCAATTCATTTTCAGATCCTAACTCGATGGAATGGCATATTCAACAATTCTTTGGAATGACATCTATACCAATCCTTTGGCATGCCATCTTAACCAATTCACAAGAATAGTATTTTCACTAATAATGTCATTTTCACCAACCCTTTGGCATGAAATTTTCACGTCTTGTTCGGAAAATGGAAAATGCTGTATTGAAATTGGGTGCACACCCGCCTTGCACGCTGAAGGTCGTGGGTTCGATTCCCTTGCCAAGCAACATCAAACAATTTTCAACGGTGGCAAAATACCCCTCAGCAATGTTGGCGACATTTCCTGTCCTGTCTTAAGACACGCCGTTCGGACTCGGCGATAATCAGTAGGTCCCATATCATTGAGCTAATATGAATCGGGGTGCACTCATTGATATGAGAGAAGTCTCCCCTGTCCCATCTGGGATGTTTGTGGAACAATTATATTATACTAGCGGACCCGGCGAACTTCGTCTCGCTATTAAGGAATAAAATTTCATACAAAAACTCAATTTTAGATTTTTCCAATTTTCCGACTTTTCCAGAGGGATTTTCCAAAATTTTCTTCCCCAAAGACCTTCTCCTCGAAAATGCGAATAACTGACAAAGAATTTTACAGAAATCGGCCTAGCCGTTCTCATTTTATGAATTACTATACATTTTTTACACCATTTTTATATATATAGATAGATACACATACATATGTATTGAAATATGATTTTCATGTTTTTATACCCTATACCACAATGTGGATAAGTTTGTTTTGGTAAAAATTCATGTAACACCGCGAAATATTCGTCGGAGAACCCCAATGTGGTATACCAATCTTCATATCTCGACGAGATAAAGCGATTTTCAGATGTGTGTCCGTCCGTCCGTCTGTCCGTTATAAATTGTAAACACGCTCCAGGCCGCAATTATGGACCGATCGTCACGAAATTTTGAATGGAGTTCGAGTTCTGATCAGAATAGATCCCTATTCTTATTGGTGATGATCGTGAAATATTTAGCGGGTGAAATGGGCCAAAAACATAATATTTATCCAATTTTCTAGCGGCTCTGTAGGTCTCAATAATAGTCCGATCAACGCGTAATTTAAAAGAAGGTAAGAGTATATCACAAAAGAGAAGCTTGCAATTTGAGATGGCGATCGGATAATATTTAGAGGGTTAAATGGTTAAATGAACTTTTGTGTGAAAATTGTGAAAATTTTTAATATACAGCTTACATCTTAATTCCTGGAAGTGACATTCCGAACAAGTGAGATATACTTGAAAGTGGAACGCTTGACCTTTCAATTGATGCCAATTATGTTGGTGTGCATGATCAGATAACAGAGTTACAGCCTAATATATTCCGTTATTTGTTTGTAGTGTAATAATAAACTCGCTAGAAGTCGCAATTACACATCAATAGTCACGAAATTTTGCACCGGATAAGAGTATAGGTCGAAAAAGATGCCTACAATTTTGAATGATGATCTGATATTCTTTAGCGGGTGAAATGGACCATTACTTTTGTATGAAAAATATAAAAATTTTATTTTTGGTCGATATTTTAATTCCTTGAGGACATATACATATATTTCGCAAAGTAACCTACATATGAAAAAAAAACTACTGACCTTTTCTCTGATGTAAATTGCAATAAAGTGTTTCCTAGATAACGGGCCTACTGCCTAATATATAATGGGTTCTGTGTAGAGAACCACATTTTTATCCCTTGCTACTTATTGTCTCTCCAAAAGTTTATGTAACACCACGAAATATTCGTCCTAGACCCCTTATTTGCTATGCCGAAATTCATATCTCGACGAGATAAAGCGATTTAGCGATGTGTGTCCGTCCATTAAAAATTGTAAACAAGCTTAAGGCAGCAATTATGGATCGATTGTAACGAATTTTTTAAGGAGGTTGGGTTCGGGCCAGAATAGAAATGATTAGTTTTTGGTGATGATCGTGAAATGTTCAGGGGATGAAATGGACCACAAACAAAATTTTAACCAATTTTGTACCGGCTCTGTGGGTCAAAGTAATAACCCGCAAAATTTTAAACAAAGTTTGAGTTTATGATGAAGAAGAAGCGTACAAACCAACGTGAAGATCAGATAATACTTAGCGGGTTAAATGGACTGAAACTTTTGTGTGAAATTGATCAAAATTTCAATAACGTAGCGGTTAAACAACGGAAGTTGTAGTACTACATAAGTGGGTTTCATTGCATTTTACGTGAACTAAATTTTCCTTTCCTGCTACAAAAATGTCTTTGTCATGCTAGATAACTTTTTGGTTTTGGTCATAAGTATTATACATTACATCTCTGATATTTGATAATTAAATTTTCACAATCATTGAAAAGAAGTTCCGTGGAGAGCGAATGTCCAGGGATAGTGGTATAGGATATCCCATGGTCGGCTCCGTCCGACTATAGACTTTTCTTACTTGTTTTTTATACCCTATTATTATAAGTTTGTTTTGGTAAAAATTCATGTAACACCGCGAAATATTCGTCGGAGACCCCCAATGTGGTATACCAATCTTCATATCTCGACGAGATAAAGTGAATTTGAGATGTGTGTCCGTCCGTCCGTCTGTCCATTATAAATTGTAAACACGCTCCAGGCTGCAATTATGGACCGATCGTCACGAAATTTTGTATGGAGGTCAGGTTCAGGCCAGAATATTATTAGTGATGATCGAGAAATATTTAGCGGGTGAAATGGACCAAAAACATAATATTTATTCAATTTTCTAGCGGCTATGGTAGGTTGCAATAATAGTCCGATCAACGCGAAACACGATCAACAGAGAAGAAGCTTGCAATTTGAGATGGCGATCAGATAATATTTAGAGGGTTAAATGGACCACAACAATTGTGTGAAAATTGTGAAAATTTTTAATATACAACTTATATCTTTATTCCTGGAAAATACATTCCGGACAAGTAAGCTACCCTTGGAAATGGAACGCTTGACCTTTCAGTTGATGTCAGTTGTGTTGGTGTGCATGATCAGATAACAGAGTTACATCCCAATATTTTCAGTTATTCGTATATAGTGTAATCATAAACTCGTTAGAGGTCGCAATTTTACCCCAATAGTCACGGAAATTTTCACCGGGTAAGAGTTTAGGTCAAAGAAGATGCCTACAATTTTGAATGATAATCTGATATTATTTAGCGGGTGAAATGGACCATTACTTTTGTATGAAAAATATACAAATTTTATTTTTGGTCGATATTTTAATTCTTTGAGGACATATATCGGCAAAGTAGCCGATTTTGATTTGTGGAAAGCTAATTCCCAGGGGTAAAGGTGTAGGGTATCACATGGTCGTCTATATCCTTGGCTTACTTGTTTATTAATTCAAGGGAATTAATGAAATAACTGTAATTTATTAGCATCATAAAGTTTACATCTATAATTGCAGTTTGTTCTCGTTGTTGTAACAGTAGTTAATATGTTTGTATTCTCATTTTTCTGCTTAATCTGACTCTGGGTCTATCAGTCGTAAGAATGTGGCTATTTCGCTATTTCGATGGTTTGTAACCACAAAGCTGCATACTTAAGTTTCTTAGCAGGATTGGTAGGGCAATTGAAAAGGAGCAGTGTGTCATGGGGGCTTGTGCTGTATGCTGGGCTGATGTTTTGCACGGTGTCATCAGTACTTGCCCTATAGAAATCTCGAGCGTATTGACTCTCGAGCGTATTGATCCAAAACTACTCTGGTTTGTTCTGACAGCTGGCGCTTCTCAGCTGCGATAGATGGTGGATGTTCTCCAAGGACCGCATTCACACGATAGTTGTTTACTGCATCTGCGACTCCATTCGTGTGAATGCTACTTAAACCTGCTTGAAAGGCTTGTTGATCTAGGGGTTCTCTCTTGTAACGTTGGACTTCTCTTTCTAGATTATGAAGATCAGACAAAAAGGACTTCAGCTTTTCACAAATGTTGTCAGGGAAGGCACCTGACGCCAAGATCGTACAATCATTCGCTCGATGACCTCAAACAACTTGGGGTGCTTGACAATATCAAAGGGTTTTGCTAAATCAAGCGCCACTGTCACTGTTCTATCGCACGGCTTGCTCTGAGTGAGTCCTCGGCTAATATGTGTGGAGATGGCCTTCAGCGCAGTTGTTGTGCTGCTTACGGATCCCATGCTACTGATCGGCAACTGGAAAGTTATTTCTGATGCTGGGTCCTTGCTACGGGCGACAAAAGCGAAATCGGTTTGTAAGATTCACCTTTCCTGGCATCCTTGCCAGGCTTCAATAGCTGGCCTATTTTCCAGACTTCGGGAACGATGTGTCTGGCAAGCGACAGGTTGAGAACATAAGTGAGAAACTTGACTTCCGGCCGTCCCAGCTGTTGCAGTCTAAACACGGCCGCTGCTCGCAACAGAGATTACTTCCTCCGCAACAGATTTTGATTCATCTTACAAAAGGTTTTTACTTCCCATCAGTGCAGTGCAGATTTCGACAATGGGTTACGTATTACCAAGCAAAAATCGATCTTTCGATCGTTTGATTCTTACTTAGAACTCAAGAATCGATCTTTCGATCTTTTGATTCTTTCTTAGAACTCAAAATCGATTTTTCGGTTCTTACGTAGAAATCAAAAATCGATCTTTCGATCCTTTGATTCTTACTTAGAACTCACTTGCTTGTACAATGCTTCGCGTTTAACACTGCCGTACCGTTAGATTAACTTTGTTCATCAGTACAACAAATAACATAATATTGTTGTCTTGCCCTTACCAATGTAATCTGTATATTTCATTTTCGTCGTACATCAAAAAGTCAAAACAGAATTGATCTTTCGATTCCCACTGCAATAATCGAAGAATCATAATAGAAAATCGATCTTTCCATTCTCTATGAAGTCAAAACTCGATTCCGATTTTTAGATTCTTCAAATCAAAGAATCGAGGAATCGATTATTCGAAAATCGACTTGCGTATCCCTAATTTCGACATGGACTTCAACTGCAGTTTACTATTTCGTGAATTTTATTTTACAACATTTTGGAAATGTATACTCTTTTGTTTTGTAGGGATCTACAAATTGACTTGGTAAAAGTGGTGAACTGTTCTCATATAAATTGTATGCTTCTAAAAGTAAGGGGACACTTTGCGGGTAAAAACTGGTAACCTCAAATTGTAGAATATATCTAAATATTCCATAATTTGTATACATTTCGATCCATATCTCCAAAACTGCCAAATTGTTCTTAGTGTTTTCTTTTGGAAAAATATTCGCTGGAATGTAATACACAACTATTCGGAACATGCTATTGTTGCAAAATGACTGTATCACATGGTTGTTAGTATATTTCTCACAGCAATTTAATAAATATATCAACAATACACTATGGGCCCAATGACAGGGTTTTGAGGCAACAAGTCACTGGAAGCTGCTGAACCTTTCAAATATCATCCCGATGTTTATAATGAGCATAAAAATACATCTGAAAAATTTGGAAGGAATCGGTTCAGATATAGATATTGCTTTCATAAATATGTTTCAAACGATATTATCCGATTTTATATTTAAGCCGCACTAAGGCCACAATTTGCATCCGATCGCTTTTAAATTTTGTATGGTAAATCCTGTTCTATTTAGAATAACGTCCGGAAAATTTGGTTCTGATCGGTTAAGGCATATATGGTAACATGGGGCGCCTTCGCCACGTTTTTGTTTAAATGTTCTCATACCGACACCGTTAAAGTTTTTTCAAATATTATTTTTGTTACAAATATTAGCATATCTTGACTATAAGTTTTGATATATAAATGGCTATAATTTTGTTTTTAAAATATTATTTTTGAGAATTTGCAAAATGTGTAAAAAGTGGCGAAGCCTCCCCACCCATGGGGCAGCTTCGCCATCGATATTGAACATTCTCAAACGGACTCTAAAACTGTAATTTACCATACTTATTCCTTAAATATCAACATTATGCAAAAAAGAAACATGTTTTCTATTTAATAGTCAAAAATTATTTTAAAATTCACAAAAAGTAACCGATCCTAGCGGTTAGTTAAAGTAGGTGCCTTGAATTTTGGTACAAAAATCATAATATAACTAAAACAAGATACGTTTAGGATAATATTTGATTTTAACTTCATATTATAGTGTGGTATATCTATGGTATAAAGAATTTAAGTTAAACATGACATATTTCGAACATAAACCCACCACGCCCCTATCATGGCGTAGGCGCCCCACCCCTTACATATTTCATAATATTAATATATTGACATTTGCAATTGCTTTTTTCATGCGAATTATTGGGATTTATATTCTTCAGTAGTTGTCTTCTAACGGTATAAAATGTGTTTTTGATATCACAAAAGGTAAAGAAGATATCACAAAAAATACCTACCATTATTATTTTTGCCAATACCCTGAAAACACAAAACTGCCAACTTTTGGGAGATGATAGATCTTCATTAAACTCACAATTTTGCTTTTAACGGATTTTTTCTATCACTTATATTTTGCGAGAAAATCGGCGCTGGCGTAGCCGCCCCAGTGGCGAAGGCGCCCCATGTTACCATATATCTGCATATATACAGAAAAGTATTCAGGTCTGCCGTGATGTTCGATATATGTAAATCCTCTGAAATGGCTGGATCGAATTTGATAAAACATTGACTGTAGATTCTTTCTTTTACAATAGTAATTGTGACGTCCATCATTAATTGATGATTTGGAAGTAGAATACCGCGATCTTCGATTACGTTATAATTACAGGTTAAGATTTTTAAATTAAGTAGGTGTTTGTAGTCTCAGTTACTAAATTAAGAAATCTTGAACATAAAAGATTTCAATGCTTGGTATAACTCGATTAAGATAATTATCAAATTTGGCTATTGTGTCATATTGACAAGTCCCACTTCCAGCCCAATACTTAAAAATATCCAAATTTTTATGTGTCACACTATCTATTAATACGTTTCTATAAGTTTACGCGGCCATACGCGGATAAATTTTTCTACACATATAGTACTCACTATTGGTTTCGCGGATACGTCGCGATACAGAGAGTTTTACTCCAAAGAGCATATAAACTACAATAAAAACTACACAAAAAACTCATCACATGTCTACACCAACAATTCTTTATCGCGCCTAACATTTTTTAATTAATCGCAATCTTAATAAGCATACCTTTCCACATATTTTCCATTTTAAAAAAGAGTTAATTATGTTAACTGTGTTTAATTGTCGAGCGAAACAATTTTGTTCTTCTTTTGATTGAATATTATAAAATTTTACCATGTAAGATGTAATATGCTTGACAGCCCGGTATGTTATCTTGAAGCGTTCTCAGGTTGAAATATTTTTCTTATTAAGTGGTCCAAAGTGTCAAGAATCTAATCCCGTTACTACTATATTCATATATATGACTTAAAAAATAGACTTTTTGCCTCAGAAACTTGCCTTTGGGCATATAGTGCAATGCAGTGCAACCCCAAATATGAGAATAAACTGCCTGTGTGAACAGTGTTTGAAATGCGTGTTGTTAAAGATATGATACAAAATACTTGGGTTCAAATCCCAATAGTTTGATGACATTTTCTATATTTTATAGATTTTGATGCCCTATACACAGAAAAAAGGCCTCTCTCAACATATTTTGCAGCAAACATATATTTTTTTGCAAGCAATCCAAAACATAACATATGTTTGGGTCCTGCAAACAAATACATGTTTGTGTGCAAAGAAATTATATGTTTGGGTGCAAACAAATACAAAACCAAAAGCCACAAAAAACTGAGAGCAAGGGAGCGTAAATTTCAATGTAAAACACATTGAAATGTATGCTCACTTGCTCTCAGTCAGCGCTCACTGGCTATTTCCATTATATACACACATTTATAAATGGTGGTTGTTTATTGAAATGCAAAGCAACAAGAGACACATAGGTACATACAAAATTCCAAAGAAACACATAACAGACCTTCATAAAAGAAAAACTGAATGAAATAATTTATAAAAAGTCACATTTTTAAAAAGAAAAAAATTATATAGAACAATCGTTGACCGCTTTTCCTTAGTTGTGAAATAAATCACATTTTCCTCAAAGTTGAAATCATCAGCGGGAAATCGGGAATCAAATAATGTAATAAATAGGTACATCCATGTTTCATGTATGTATGTATATGAAAAATGTATTGATGTAATTACCAATATTAAATGCGATTTCTTCCTTGTCCAATAAATTATTTCCATTCACCTTCTTGTTTCATTTTAAAAAATGTATTGGGCATTTTATTTACTAAAAAGCACCATTTATTTAAGAAACGACAAAACACTGATTTATTTACTCCCTTTACCGTCTTTACTCAACGATTGTATTAAGAAAACTGAAAAATAGAACAACATAATTAATACAATTTTTTTCGTTTCCTCTTCGCTTGCTACGTTGGTTAACAACAACAAAGCATGAAACACACGTGTTTTACGCATACACATCACAAAACTTCTGCTTCTCCTTTTAGATCATACACACAGCTCTTTATTATAAAACAATATTCCGCAGACACGAGAGCCCTGTTGTTACTCTCTTTGATAAAAATCCTCTATCCACCCATAAAACATATGTTCTAACATAAAAAATATGTTGGTACCCAAACAAATAAAATTTAGATATATTACAAAACAAACAAATTATGTTTGGATCCAGACATATATTTGTTTGCAATCAGTCCCAAACAAATATTTGTTTGGATCCAAACATATTTCTAACATATATTTGTCTGCGTGTACAGCTCGCAATATTTAAGATAGAGCTGCATAATACCTCTCGATTTTCGGTATTTTGAAGTCTTTAACCAATTTTTTTTACCGAAATGGCTGAAATTTTTGGTATTTTGAAGGTTTTAACTACAATTTTTCACAGAAATGGCTGAAATTTATCATTTAGTCTACTTTGAGGCCATAGTATAGGTCCACGTTTTGATATAGCCCCCATATAACTGTACCTCCCGATTTTCGAAATGTTCTAGATTATAGCCTTATTATCTCACCGAAATGCCTGAAATTTGAAACTTAGTCTTCTTTGGAGCTATAAAACGTTCACCCAAAAATTTGTAAGTATAGGTCTACGTTTAGATATAGCCCCCATATAATTGTACATCCCGATTTTCGGTATTTTGAAGGTTTTACCCGCATTATCTTAACGAAATGTCCAAATCTGAACCTATTTTCACCAAAAGCAATAGCGTTCTTTATGTGGCTAAAAAAGGATCTTGATCAAAAAATACATATACAGACGGACGGACGGACGGGCATGCATATATCTACTCAGAAAGTGATTCTATGTATATCCCTAAAAGGAACTAGACTCATAGTTCTCGCTTCATTTGTATGTTACATACCAATGCACAAAGACATAATACCCCTTACCACAATGTGGTAAAAACTTTCTAGTTGTCAAAAATTTGGTATCAATCAGTATTTTCCAGAACTTGATGCATCGGCGTAGTGCAACCGAAATTATCATTTATCTTCACCTACATAAATATAATTTTAGGGGTGGTCCGATGACTAACTTTGTATTGTAAAAGTTATTGCCCAATCATCGGTACACACTACAATTACCTATGTCAATGGAAGTTTATTTGTGATATCGAAAAATAAATGATTATTTGAGTAATGTGATCCTCAAAATACCTTCATTGACAATGATATCTCAAATTTCGTTATTACAGATACGTACTTTCTAATTTAATATATATGAGTCAAATTCAGAGGCGTAAAATTAAAAAAAATTAATATTCAACTGCTTGGTATTTCAATTATTTCCAGTGTGAAATTTCATTGATTAGTTGACCAATATTTGACGCTGAAATAAATATCGATTGTAATCAATATTTCTATTATGTACATATTTACATTTGCTGGCTTCTCTTGTGAGTTCATCAACACCACTCGGTTTGCTGTTTGCATGGCTGTCAGTGCTCATTCATCTTTTGAGTAGAACGAATATAATAAAATTCATTGATAATTACTTGTAGGGAAATTTCCAGTAGTCGATGGAAGGGAAGGAGGCAAAACAAGTTGTAATTTGATTGAAACTTGTGGATTCCGCACCAACCCAACTCCACCCCCCCAATGTCATAGTGTGCCGCCATAACGAGATGTAACTTAGTATGGGATGATGTGTAAATATTAAAATAATATTGAAGAACAACTATGTTTACATTGGACTACATTGTAGAAACGTTTGACAAGAAATATGAGCAGCTACCAACATCATTGAGAACTGCGTATTGAGTGGTGCATAATGACACAGTTTCTTTACCAAACTAGAATTCACTAATACCTTGACTTGCATTTTAATATATAAGAATTTTTATTTTTCCTGGTTATTTTTTGTGTGTTCTGTAATGGAAAATGCTTTATTAGTAAACCTATGAAAATATGCAATGTCTGCTCCAGAAACTGTAACATACTACTACTTAGCACAATTTTTGACAAGCGTTCCCTTATTCCATTTTCATATTTTTGCTAGACCACTTTCACATCACAAATAATACTAATAACATTCGGGCGAGAGGTGTGTTAAGGAGATGCACTATATGTTCAAAGCGAGTTCTAAAGAATTTGTATTCGAATAGTCTTAGTGAAACAGGACATAAATATTAAAATGACTAAAATCGTCTTTTTCATTTCAAAACACTGATGGGCCGGTTGGCTTTGAATTACAAGTTAAATAAATTAAATTTAAATTGAAATCGAAAAAAATATACAATATTTAATGTGAAAACGCTGGACACATTTTTTGTACTAATACTAATACATTTTGATGTACAAAAACCTATTTTAACTGATATTTAATTTTATTTACATAAGTACTGTTCGTATACCTTAAGTTCGAATTTACTAAAGAGACCTTATCACACCAATACACATAAACATTTTTTTAATTTTAATATACGTTTTTTTAGAACGGTATGGGTATTTTGAAGATTGTATCCTCATTTTCCAACCGAAGTATCTGTAATGTTGGAATTTATGATATCAAAATGTGGAAAACTTTTATTCAAAAAGTGTTTCTTAATGCGCAGGCTTTGACATGACTCCTATACAACAATTATTATTAGACCCTCAGCATTTATGCTAATTTTCATACGGGCAAAATGTGCCTCATCGAAATAATGGTTTTAGACCCCAAGTATGCTTGGACGAAATCCGTTTCAGACAATTTGGAGTTGATGTAGCCGTGCCCATCCGTCTGCCTGTCTGTCTGGCTGGAGCGCACGATAACTCTCGAACGGATCAACCGATTCAGTCCAAAATTTGGCTTTCGTAATATTTTGTCCAAACTTAGTTTAAGTTCGAAGATGGGTTATATCGGTCCACTCCTTCAGGGATCTCCCCCACAAAAGTTCGAAAATGTTCGGAAAATTTGTGCGCTTCATAATTCTTGAAGGGAGGAACCGATTTGATCCAAACTTTGACCATCGGGAAATTACTACCAGACTTAGATGAGGTTCCAATATGGACTCAATCGGTCCACTCCTTCGGTTACCTCCCATACACAATTTCGGATAAGTTCAGTTTAGGAACCGCTCTCGAATCGCCTTGATTTTTGTTGTAACGACTTGTATTCACTACCCCCCCCCCAAGCGACGGTACAAGTTTCATCAGGGGCAAGTCCATACTTTCTGAGAAAATAGCCTGAAATAAAAAAACCTATGACACCGTATGTAGTGGTTGAAGCACAAGACAACTCTCGAACGGATCTGCCGATTCCAACATTTGGACTTCGTAATATTTTGTTCAAATTTAGTTTCAGTTCGAAGATAAGCCCTATCTGCAAACTCTTTCAGGTACCTCCCACACAAAAGTTCAAAACTGTTCGGAAAAATTGTGCTCACTATAATTATTGATGGGAGTGGCCGATTTGGTCCATACTTAACACATCCTAACATATCTACCAGGTATATATCAGGTTCAAATATAGTCTATATTTGTCAACCCCTTCATGTACCTGCAACACAAATTTCGGATAAGTTCACCTTAATACCAGCTCTCGAATCTCTTTGATTTTTTTTTGAAGCAACTTGCATTCGTTGCCTCAATTACGACGGTAAAAGTTTTTCCAGGGGCAAATCCATACTACTTGAGAAACAGCCCAAAAGGTGTAAAAACCCCCTATAGCACCATATGTAGTGGCTGGAGAGCACGATAACTCTCGAACTGACCAACCGAATTGGTCCAAAATTTGCTTTCGTCATATTTGTCCAAACTTAGTTTCAGTTCGAAGATGGGCAAAACCCACAACTTCCGGTACTTCCCCCCGATATTTAAAAAACTTTACTAAAATGGTATGCACGATATCCCTTGAACGGGCAACCAATTTGGTCCAAACTTTGGATCTCCTAATATTTTGTCTAAATTTAGTTTATCGCGGCCCGTATCGGTCCTCTTTTAGGGTACCTCCCACACAAAAGTTCAACATTTGTGTCTAAGTGCAGCTTAGGGGTTGTTCGAAGATCCTTTGGAAATGTATACCGATGCTGTTCGTTTTGGTTTTGTTTACAGTGATATTATGCTTCGTGGCATATTGGTCCAAAAGTTATACGATGACCCATGACTAGTGGTCCACTTCCAAAATAGACAAAAATCAGAAAGACTCTAAATACATTCGATCTGTCCGTAGATGAACATTTCAATTCACATAGCCTGAGGGTATATGTATCTCTGTCGGCAAAGGCGACCGACTCTTTTTTTACTTGTTTTTTTTTAACATTTTAAACCTTCTTGTAAAACAATAGCCGTATAGATCTACGTTTTCAAATGTACGTTCTAAAACGTTCCAAATAAAAAAATTGTTCATAAGATACGTTTGAATTTTTGATTTTAGAACATTATATAGAAACCGTCTTCGCGTTAACATGAAAGCAATAGTACACTATTCAGTACATTTTTTTTAAAATTAAAGGCCCATTTTCATAAGCATTCTCAATACTAGTGTACAACACAAAAAATAATTACAGATAAAATGGGGCTGATTATAAAAGAGGACCGAAAAAAATGAGACACGTGTATCGGCGTTTTGAAAATTTACGTCGGGAAGTACCCCAAATTCGCCGGGGAATTTCCCCCTATTTGTACACTTTTGGAAATATTCGAGTTAGGATTCCTTGGAATCCATGCTTTTTAGTCATATAATGTCTTTGGAAATATTACTGCCAACAATGCGACGAGTCATTTCGTTGCAAAATTTAACCCTCAAACGAGTAATTAAAGAGGTCTTTTTGGTATCTTTTTCGAAAAACGTTTTAAATCCCATTTAAAATATGATCGAATCGGACCCGAATATTCTATAAAAATGTTCGTCATAAAATTTCAGTATAGGCCATAAAATACATCAGAACTCTAAATCTTACCTGAACGCCCAGAATCTGTAAAAATCAAAAACATGTTTAAGAGTTAAAGTTGTACTTTATCTACAGTACCGTGCAAAATAATAGCAGTGAGGAACTGCTATGTACGAAAATTGCAATAATGCTGCTACAAATCCTCAAAGGAATTTAATTATCTGCATCAGGAGAATGCTTATAAGGTTCCAGACCTCACGGGCTAAAATATTTTACATAAATATGCAACTATTAAGAAACACCATTGAAGTTTTCTGCTCAGGAAGTATTTTTCGTATGCAAAATAATAGCAGTGCAAGTAGGCCAAGTAAAATGAACATGTTAAAAGCTGTTCATTTATAACTTTTTACAGTTGAACAGTATTTTGGAATGAAAATAAGACGAAATACTGACAATATGTGCACAAATGTGGATCATCACTGCCTTTAGTGCATTACTGCAGCCCAGATGGTCATAAACATAAAAACTTTAAATTTTTCAAGGAAAAACGTGCCACATAGTGGAATATATCGGTGGTATTTTCTTAATAATTATTTGTAATGGTCGAACATCATCGTTTGAAAAATAACTTCGGTGGAGAATATCCACAAACAAGAAACAAAGGGAACTAATGAGATCCAGTGGCGTGGATCGAAACTAGTCTTCCTTGCCTTACCCCTTGGCGAACAATGCCAAACCTTCTCCACTAATAAACTTGTTGTTTTAAATATTAAAACAACAAAAGGGATTAAGCCAGACTATTTTGAAAAATCAAAATTGTAACAGCTATCCCAATTAAATAAACGCCACCAATGTTCTATTTAAAATAAAAAAGTTTCTATCGAAAACCCATACACAAACCGAGATCATGGTGAATGATATTGGAAATAAGATGGAAACAATCCAGGACACGCTGGGGCTTTTGATGAATACACATTTCCCGCCGAACACTGCGACGCACGCAGGGCTGCCGGTAGTTAGGGAATATGTTACAGAGGAAGCACCAACAATTGATGAAGCGATGGTAAAGGATGCCATCAAGAGCTTCAAACCCTTCAAAGCAGCGGGGCCGGATGAGATATTTCCGGCCTTACTCCAGAAAGAGATGGACTACATTGCGCCCAAACTATCTGGAATTTTTAACGCATGCTTAAAACTTGCGTATACCCCTAAAGCCTGGCAGGAGGCGAGGGTAGTATTTATCCCCAAACCTGGGAAGGCAAGTTACGCAATTCCTAAGTCTTCTCGTCCGATAAGCCTAAAATCCTTCCTGCTTAAAACCATGGAACGAATAGTCGACACCATGATTAAGAGCAAGATTCCAAACGATATGCTTAAATACAAACAACATGCATACCTTAAAAGTTGGATCAGTGGAAACCGCATTACATGAGGTTGTACACCACATCGAGGGCACCATCGACAGGAAGATGTGTACAATAGCGATATGCATTGTTATCGAGGGTGCTTTCAACAACGTCAGCACCGAAATCCTTATCCAATCCTTAGATAAGTTTCAGGTGAATCGGGCCCTTAGGGACTGGATAAACCACATGCTAAGGAAAAGATGGATAAGCTGCGGACTACTTGACGTAAAAATAAAGGACAAAGTTGGTAAGGGTATGGGTCACTACCATAAATAGCCTATTAAGCACTTTAACCGATGAGGGATTTGACCCAGTCTGTTATGCAGACGACGTTATAATACTTCTGAGGGGTAAGAATCCAAACTTGCTATGCAGAAGAGCTGAATCAGCCCTAAAACTAGCGTACAACTGGGCTAGACCAAGAGGTCGTAATGTATACCCGGAAAAAACGGAAATATGTCTGTTTACTAGGAAAACAAAACTGGGACACTTTGAAGAACCAGTTTTCCTAAACAAGACGATCAATATTTCCAACAAAGTCAAATATCTGGGAGTAATTCTGGATAGGAAACTTAAATGGAAAGACCATATTCAAGAAAGAGCCAATAAAGCTCATAGATGTTGGTCAACCTGTAGAAGGGCTATAGGCGCCAAGTGGGGTCTTAATCCTAAGATGACACACTGGCTATACAAAAGCGTAGTTAGACCTATTGCAACATACGCTTCAGTAGTCTGGTGGACAGCTATGGATAAAAAGTGTAATATTAAAATACTACAGAAAGTCCAACGAATGTGCTGTCTAAGTGTAAGCGGCGCAATGAGGACAACATCAACGAGGGCATTAGAAACTATTCTATATTTACACCCAATAGAAATCCAGATAAGGTATGAAGCGGCTGTCGCAGCTATTCGACTTAAAGCGATGGACGAGTGGATCAGTAAGGACCACGTAACATACCATCAAAACATTCTACAGGTAACAACGGGAGAGTCAATGGATAACATTGTATCGGACCGTATACCTTAAACATTTGTAGCTGCCTCATGCAAGGCATTAATTCCAGGCAGAGACTCGTGGATCGGCGGAAATCTAGCACAAATGCCGACTGGAAACTGTTGTTATACAGACGGCTCCATGCTAGGTGTGAGAACGGGACTGGGTCTCTTTATTGAAGAACCAGAGACCGAAATATCTCTTCGTTTGCCGCATCACAATACGGTCCATCAAGCGGAGATCCGAGCGATCACAGAGTGTCTGAACTGGCTTAATGCCAACACGAGACCAACTACTGTAAACGTCCTTACGGACAGTAAAACTGCAATCAAAGCAATAACATCCAAGACAGTAAAATCACAAACAGTCTTGGATTGTATAAATTCGATCAACAGCTATACTCAGCATGGCACGGTGCGTATAATATGGGTACCGGGACATGCGGGGAATAGAGGTAATGAGATAGCAAATTCTCTGGCAAAAAAGGGAAGGGAATTAGCAACCGTAAACTTAGCGAACGCAAAGCCACTAAACGCGTCTCGGCTAGAGTTAAAAATTTGGGCAATAAATGCCCACTTATCCCTATGGAATAGAGAGGAATTAAGGAAAACCACAAAAATCCTATCATGGAGACCCAAATGAGGTCTCTCTACAGAGTTCGTATATTCTAGAAAGATTTTTATTGAGATCTGAGGTACATTTTTGTAGTTGGTTGTTTGCTTCAAATTTGATAGCTGTATAACAAAACTTGAGAAAAAATTGTAAATTTTTGTTCTTTAAGACAAGAGCTACAACTTTGCCTCTGAGATTAATTCAAATTTCCTAACGGTTTGGAAGATATAACCCTGACTAAATGACCCTTTCTACATCAAAGCTTCAAACCGCGAAAGTTGATGAGATAGGAAAAAACGGCGAGACACGTGTCTTCTCATTTTTTGTGTTCTATCACACTGTGGAGTTAGAATATGGTTAATAAAACATGACTCAAAAAATTACACGCAGTCTATTATAACATTTTTTATACCCTCCACCATAGGATGGGGGTATATTAAGTTTGTCATTCCTTTTGTAACTACTCGAAATAATCATTGTAGACCCCACAAACTATATATATATTCTTGATCAGCGTGCAATTCTACATCGATATAGCCATGTCCGTCCGTCTGTCCGTCTGTGGAAATCACTCTAGCGTCCGAACGGATTGAGGTAGGTGGATGAAATTTTGGGAAAATCTATTATTTGTACGTAGGACTTTTGGTATTGAAAGCGGGCTATGTAGGTCCACGCTTTCGTATAGCCCCCATGCAAAATGACGCATGACGCGTCGTCGTTTTAAGGAATTTTTAAGATATTTGTCCCATTTTACCACCGAATTGGTTGTAATTTGGTATTTTGTGTCTCCAGAGGCCAAAAAACATTCCTACCAAAGTTGGTTTATATAGGTCCACGTTTTGGTATAGCCCCCATATAAAGTACGCGTCATTTTAATATATTTTGAATGTATTAGTCCCATTTGATAACAGAATCAGTTGTAACTTTGTATTTGGTGTTTCCAAAGGCTAAAAAATATTTCTACCATAACATGTTTATATAGGTCCACGTTTTGATATAGCCTCCATAGGACGATATCTCCCGATTTTCGGTATTTTGAAGGTTTTAGCCTTATTATCGCAGCGAAATGGCTGAAATTTCGTATTTAGTCTTCTTTGGGGGTATAAAACTTTCCCCCAGAAATTTGTAGGTATAGGTCCATGCCATCATATAGCACCCATAGAACGGAACCTTCCGATTTTTGGTATTTTGAAGGTTGTAGCCACATTAATCCAGCGAAATGGCTGAAATTTGTGGTGGAGGGTATAAAAAGTTCGACCCGACCGAACTTAACGCTTTTCCTACTTATTATACCCTACACCACTATGTGGAAAGGGTATTATAAGTTTGTTTTGGAAAAAATTCATGTAACACCGCGAAATATTCGTCGGAGACCCCCAATGTGGTATACCAATCTTCATATCTCGGCGAGATAAAGCGATTTTGAGATGTGTGTCCGTCCGTCCGTGTGTCCGTCTGTCCATTATAAATTGTAATCAAACTCCAGGCCGCAATTATGGACCGATCGTCACGAAATTTGGTATGGAGGTCGATTTCACATCAGAATTGATCGCTATTTTAATTGGTGATGATCGTGAAATATTTAGCGGGTGAAATGGACCAAAAACATAATTTTTATCCGAATTTGTAGCTGCTCTGTAGGTCGCAAAAATAGCCCGATGACCACGAAAATTCGAACAAGGTAACAGTATATGACAAAGAAGATGCTTGCAATTTGAGATGGTGATCGGATGATGTTTAGAGGGTTAAATGGACCATAACATTTGTGTGAAAATTGTGAAATTTTTTTATATACCGGTTATATCTTTATTCCTGGAAGACACATTCCGCCCACGTAAATAATATTTGGAAGACCAACTCTTGCCCTTTCCATTGATGCCATTGATATTGATTTACGCGGTCAGATAACAGAGTTACAGCCTAATATATCCAGTTGTTTGCTTGAAGTGTAGTCATAAGCACACTAGAGGTCGCAATTATAGCTCAATAGTCACGAAATTTTGCATGAGGTAAGGATTTAGGTCGAGGAAGTTGCCTACAATTTTGGATGATGATCCGATATTATTTAGTGGGTGAAATGGACCATTACTTTGGTATGAAAAATATACAAATTTCATTTTTGGTCCATATTTTTATTTCTGGATGGCATATACCGGCAAAGTAGCCTACATATGGAAAAATAAATACTGATATTTCCTCTGATCCAAATTGCAATAATGAGTCTGCTAGATAACGGGCCTACTGCCTAATATATAATAGGTTTTGTGTAGAGAACCACAATTTCCTCTCATACTACAAATTGTTTCAATCATAACAGAGAAATTTTCAGTTCAGTTGTCCAATTGAACTTTTATACAAATATTTCAGCATGGGGTCGGTTCGACACCTACTTTATACCATCAGCCTTTAGGTTAATACAAAATATACAAAATACGACCAAATCGAAAAAAATGACCATCGAAAAAATGTTTTTAGACCCCAAGAATCAGGCATGTCACAGAAACGAATTCCGATCGAAATTGGAATTGATTCCGTATTTAGCCTCTTCAGAAAACGAAAAACGAAGAATTTTTCGGAATGAAACCACTTTTGATTTTGCAAACGGAATTGTATTTTTATTTTGTTTAAATCTGCCACTTTAAAACACTTAGAAATAATTAAAATGTTGTTTTATTAACAAATTTACATTTAATTTCGCATTTAAAATAAATAATTAAGTTTATTGACTTCACAAAATCGATCGGAATCTAAAGAAACTAAGACAAAAACGAGCGAAATGAAATTTCGGAATTGCAACCATTCCGATCGGAATCTGTGACATGCCTGTATGTTTGGACGAAATTCGTTTCAAACAGTTTGGAGACGATTTCGCCCTGTCCCTTCATCTGTCTCTCTTACTGTCTAGCTGGCTGGTGAGCACGATAACTACCGAACGGATCTACCGATTCGAACCATATTTTGCACTTCGTAATTTTTGCCCAAACTTAGTCTAATTTCGAATATGGGCTATATCGGTTCACTCTTTCGGTCACCTTCCCCACAAAAATTCAAATTTTTTCTGAAAAATTGTGTGAACGATAACTCTCGAAGCGCGAAATCGATTTGGTCCAAATTTCCATATATTATTATTCCTTCCAGATATAGATCGGGTAAGACTATATAGGTCCACACCTTCGAACCTCCCACACAAAGTTTGGAAAAGTGAAATTTAAGAGTTCTATCGAATCGTTTTGATTTTTTCAGCAGATTGTCCTTGCGGCCCTCTTTACGATGGTACAATTGCAATGGCAAGTCCATACCTCCAGAGATTATGGCCGAAAAGGTCCAAGAAACCCTGAAAAAACAAACAAGAAAACTATCTAAAATGGCAAATCCGCAAGATAACTCTCAAGGGGATTTTCTGATTGGTCCAAACTTTGCGCATCCTATTATTTTATTCAGTAATGTATCAGGTTGGAATATGGACTATATCGGTCCCGTCCTTCGAGTACTTCCTACACAAAATTTGGGAAAAGAGCAGTTTGAGAACCAGTCTCGGATCTATTTGAACGCTACAATTTTTCCGAAGTAAGTCCATACTTCCTGAGATAATGGTCCACAATTTCCAAGAAAATAATTCTCAAACTTTTTCAAAAATCACAAGTTAGCTTACTACAATTGATTTGTTATAGCCTTACATTCCGATACCTACAAAATACAAAAAATATATATTTTTATACGGCATAAATATTGTGTTTGTTTCTTTTTTGGTCAGATGCTGAGGGAATATCACCGTTAGCGGAGCTGACTTATACTATCTTACTTGGAATATGAATAATTTTGGTATTTATAAATTTGTTTGCATGCTAATTATTTGAATTTCTATTCATTATTAGTTATTTCTATCGGTATAAAATATGTATATAACCACAATGAACTATTTTCGAAATGGCCTGAAAATCACAAGCATATGTGAGGACGATAGATCTTCAATAAACCCACAATCAATGTGAATTTTTCCAATTTTGGCATATTGTTTAGAAACGTATAATTTATATAATTGTTCCACAAATATCCCAGTAGGGACAAGGGAGGCTTATCTTTACCAATGGATTCATGTTATGTCATTGATATGTGACGTATTTTTTATCGCCGAATCCGAAAGCTACTTCTAGAGAAGTTTTTCATGGCTGAAATACTCAGGAAATATCGGCAGCATTACAAAGGCGTTGAAAATTTGATGTGGCCAGCGTGGGAATCATACCCGGACATTCAGCGTGCAAAGTGGTTGCACATAGCTAATTCCTAGAAGTTGTGGTGTAGGGTATCACATGGTCGGCCCCGTCCGACTATAGCTTTTGCTTACTTGTTTTCCTTAATTTTGGTGCGAACCAAATAAAAACTAGTAAAATGTTAAATTAATTTTGGAGCAGTTATAAATTTGAGGAAAATTTATTGCAAATCATTGCTTTTTCTACTAGACATAGATAAAGTTCGAATAAGGACTATATCGGTTCACTACTTCGGGTAGGTACCTCCCACACAGAATTTCGGAAAAGTGCAGTTTAAGACAGTGTTCGAAAATAAACACTATGGTATCGTACCGTACCGCTCTACATCGTACCATGGTGGATAGGTACACTACGATAATGTACCGCACAAACACTAATAAATATTTTAGTGATACTGTACCGGAACACAACGAAAATCGTGCTGTACCGACTGCGGTACACTACGATTTTTAGTACACCGACTGCGGTTCACTACGATATTTTTAGTGATCCGGCTGCGGCACAGTACGATTATCTTAGTGTACCGGTTCATTAAAACCCCCCAGCAAAATATTCGATGACAAAGCATAAGTTGAATCATGGGTGCAAGTGATATGGCATCGATGAAAATTCGTGTGAATCACCGATGAAATTTACAGGGAGTGACACACGTTTTCACGAATTCATTGTCATTGCATTTTACACCAGTTGATAGTCATAGCATTGTGCACCAGTTCATTGTCATGGCATTTTGCACCAGTTCATTGTCATGGCATTTTGCACCAGTTCATTGTCATGCCATTTTGCAACAGTTCATTATCATGACATCTTGCACCAGTTCATTGTCATGACATTTTGCACCAATGCATTCATTGGATCTGGATTTCCAACAATCAGTATTAAAATTTGCGGCCAATTATGTAATTTGTTGAATACAATACACAGATGATCTAATTTTTCTTTATTTTCATGCAATTTTCAAGATTAATATCTTTGTGTTTTTAACATAGTATATTGATCTGCCAAAATCATAGTTATCTCTTCCCATGGCTGCAAGACATTGCACTCAACTTGGGGTTCCGTTTTTTTTCAATATTCGACGTATGTGCAATCTCTGCACCAGGAAAGCTAGTACACATTTGAATTCTATTATTTTTAAACAATTCGGCGATAAACAGTTGTAATGTACAAATTCGGCTAACTAGATAACACCTAATTACCTCATTGTATGAGAAGTAGGGAAGTAGCCAAAAATCAAAACAGTTCTCCAGACGCCAAATGGACTGGGAGCCATAAGAAGCTAGCTTCAGTCAGTTGGGGAGTTCGTGTCTCCTTGACGTTCTAGCACCTACCCTCAACATAAACAAAGAATTTATATATAGACTCCCATAAACTGAAACTATATTATGACAAAAAAGAAAAAAAAAAAACAACAACTCATAATGAGGTTGAACAGAAATAGTAACCCCAACTATTGGAAACAGATTGCATTATTTACCGTTTTCTACTACAAAACCATGAAAGATTCCTGGTGTTTTGGAATCTGTGCCCTCTTGACCCTCTTGATTAGAATTCATGCATTTGTTATTATGATAAAAAAATCTCGGAGTAAAATATGACTTCAATATATCTTTGATGATCTATTCATATGTAACAGTGCAAATACTCCTTATTTTAGTTAAACTGATTAATGTAAAAGATAATCTAGACAGGAACTTCTTTTCCGAGGTATGATTTCGATGAGTAGAGTATTTTCACACAATGCCAGTATAGAGGATTTATAAAGATGTAATTGTGCGATGTTGGTTATGGCTGTTTATTTCTGGTACTTTCTCTAAATTCACAACCAGCTCTGGATATTTGGGCTTTCCATTGAAAGTCGTATGTACGTATGTCGATTGGGTTTTATTCCTTCACAAGCACAAGAATTTGCTTTGGAATCAAGAAGATTGGTAAAGTTGATCTTACAATAGCGCAGCCCTCCTCCTTCACCATAAGCGTTCACAAAAATGGCAGAAAGATAGCCAATTAAGACTACTAGAGGGCTGGGCTTATTTTTATGCTGATTGCTTTTTAAACAAATTTTTGGTGTGGTATATGTCAAACACTTGTGTTTGCGTTCGACAAGCGGGGATATATTTGTGGCAATTTCGATTTTACAAAATCATCGTCAAAATCACTTTTATTTGATTTGTGAAAATTTCGACCGATTTGACGAGAAGGACTATAGTTACTTTTCAATTTGTGGTTTGATTTATATTTTGTTGTCTGAGTAATCAGATAATTAATGGTTAAATCCCGGTGTTTTATAATAACATGTAATCAAACTTGAACTATTATTCGAATGTGCACAAAAATCTCATGATCTGTGTCGTTACAAAGCCACAAAGAAAAAGATCATTTGCATTTTGCTTTGGATACCTTTAGCCCTCTCATGTACCTGGAGAGCAGGCACAATAGAATCTCACCTCTTCCTACATTCTCAAATTGATTAACTATAAACGGAACACTCGAAATTGAAACATATACTGTTAGTGATCTGGAGTATATTCTATGATCGTATTTCTACCCTACATACTCGGATTTACCGAAGCAAAAAGAACAAAAGAGGAAAAAAAACAAAAAAATTAAATCGGATAAAAAACTTTGCCCGGATCTGGGCGCGAACCTGAGTCTCTGGCATCGGAGATCGGCTTCTTATCCACTAGGCTATGACAAGCCTGACTTACAATGCAGCCGAGAGTGTACATAAGCTTGCCGTGTTGTGTGCACCCACACATGTGAAAGTTTTAGTTTGTCACATACGCACAGTGGAGTGAGATCCCAAAAAACGGAGATTAATTCAGGGAAGCATTCTACTGTTCCAATTTCATTATTTTTATAAAGTTCACATCCAGATCATTATAAAAAAACAAAATTTGAGTCAGAACAAAAATATTTTATTCGTTGAAAACATTGCTTAAAGATTTCGACAAAAAATATTTATTATTGAAAAAAATTTTTTGTGATACTAGAAGGTATATGTGTTTATGTACAGGTATTTGTTTATATGTATAGGTATATATACATATATGTATACATTAATTTTATTGTTGGATTATCGATCCTTTTCGACGTCGAAGTTATTTGAAACTGCAGCTGCAATAAAGGCTTCATATCTGAAAAAAGCAAAACTGCATGAATAATATACGTATATACGTGTGATAAGAGAAGAATGAGTTAATAATAGATAATATCGAAAAGAGGCTAGAGCAAAGCATAACTCAGAATAAGGTGGGAGGTGGTATCGATGAATTGCTGGGGTGATGAAGATCATGATGATGAAAAAGGGAGATACTAAGATTACCCAGCAAACAATTATGAATGAGTATAGTTAAACAAATATATAAAGACAATTCATAGTCAAGAAACGTATGCTACGGCTTTGGTTGCAATCAGTCATTACACAGCAGGTCCCATATCATTGAGCTAATATGAATCGGGGTGCACTCATTGATATGAGAGAAGTCTCCCCTGTCCCGCCTGGGATGTTTGTGGAACAATTATTATTATATTATTGCGAAAAGACTTGTTTCTGTTTCCCGACGCATTTAGGGTTACAAATATTGAAAAAATTTAAATATCCTTAAACAAGGCTCGAAAATCAAAATAAAATATTCTACATATTTATATGAAAAAAGTTGGTCGCAAGGTGCAAATACTCATTACCGTGGCGGGTCCCCAGCCGTTTTGTTCTAAAAATCACTGATATTCATTAATATTTCAAAATATATTATATAAATGAAGTACGCAGAGTTATTCTAGAAGAATGAACAAAGTCTATTTTAATTTCATAAATACAATTTTGTTTTTTAAATTATGATTTTGAGATATTTTAGTCGTGTTCCTATTTTTTGTCATTCCAGTGCGCCAATGTGTTTATTAAGAACAAAATGCTTTAAACCGGTTTTTTGTTTATATGTAATCTGTCAATGTAACGACAATTCCCCTTACTTTTAAAGATAATCGAAAGAAGTGACAAATATAGGCAGTTGTATGAGAACTGTTGAAGTGCTTTTTTGTGCATGTTCCCGAAAATTTGTCATTCCCGTGCGGAGTGTTTTTTCCGTTATTTATATTACAATTTCGAACTTTATGGTAATGATGTATTCATTTCTTAAGCCTTCATTGAATTATATTATATTTTGTAACAAATTGTGAAGATTTCCACATTTAAATCCAAGAATAGTCACGTTTCCATCATTACCGTGGGTATATAATGTAAATTTGAGATTATTCAATCTATGATAATTATTAAATAAATTTACCATAGGATTTTTAAACAAACCATCAAATACAACATGGAACCATAAAGAAAAAGTAGAAATGCAGAGGAAAAATAAATAGTCAATAAGGAAAGGATCATGTCGACCGGGCCCGACTATATGATACCCTACACCACTGTGAATATGTTAAATTGTATTTGGGAGCTATATCCAAATAGACCGATTTCAAAGTTAATTAAAACAATGAAAGAACAAATGAATCGTACAAAATTTAATATTTAAATATCATTTCCGTGGGTCTATGTCATTCCCGTGGGTTGAAAAAATCCTTAAATATACATGGCCCTTTGCTAATTTATGCATTAAATTGTCTTATAGAATAGTATCAGCCAAAAAATATTTATTTAAACCCATTTTTGCACTTTGCCGTTTCGACCCCAAAAAAGTCTTTTTGCAATATTCACCAATATACTTATTTAGATGTTACTTATTTAATGTTAACATACGCACATTATGGAAATTAAAATAATACCTTATAGTTTTAAGTTTCTTTATTCATGTATTTCTTTCTCAATACACTTTGTTTTGTATGAGTCTCAATAAACTTAAACTAAACTAACTAAACTTATTTAGATGGCTTTAATTCTAAGCAGAACATATTGTTACATAAACCGAACTAAGAATATATTTCCAAACGCACCGACCTTCTACTATGCTTCTCTAATTTTGGATGTCATGTTGCAAATGGCTCGTATTCATATGCCGGTGGCTTTATTCATCCTCTTGACATGGCCCAGCCAACGCAATAGTTGCAGCTCGATACATTTTACTTTTCGGTGTCGGTCGGCGGGTACAGCTCATGGTTTATTCCATAATTCCAAAAAATGAAACAGGTTTCCAAACACAAAATATATGTCTCTTTTTGTTTTATAACAATTTACATGGTATTTTTAATTAATGTAAATTTGAGATTATTCAATATGTAAATATGAAATATGTAAATTTTGCCACTATCGGTCACTTTCTTCTGACTTTTATTTTCATTTTAACAATTACTTTTGCAAGTACACAATTATTCGGGTACATGATTATTTGCTCATTTATTGTACGGGTACTTATCAATTTATTTAAACTCATGACAATATGTCACAAAACATGGCATCCAAAATTGGAAAAGCATAATAGAAGATCGGTGCGTTTGGAAATATATTCTTAGTTCGGTTTATATAACAATATGATCTGCTTAGAATAAAAGCCATCTAAATAAGTATATGGTTGAATATTGCAAAAATAAAGCTTAAATTTCAAATTAGAACTATTTTGGTCTGAAAATGTAGCTAAAGCCCTCAAAGTTACCAAAATCGTGAAGTACCGTAATATGGGGGTAATACCACCGGATATAATAATACCGGAAATGTCGCCAACATTACTGAGGGGTATTTCATAGGATAATTTGTACCTTTCTATATCAAAACGGACAATTCTCCGCAAGAGGGTAGCAATAATTGTAAATTGTAGCAATTTTAATCAGATAATGTGGCTAAAACCTTAAAATCAGGAGGTACCGTTCTGAAGTGCCTACGTATATCAAAACGTAAACCTGTACTGACAAATTTCGGGAGAAAAGTTGTATACCACCATCGGAGGCTTAATACTAATTTTCGTATATTTCGGTTTGATAATGACGCTGAAACCTTCAAAATACCGAAAATCGGAGGCTATATCAAGTCGTCTTTACAAATTATTAAGCTCTATCTTAAATATTGCGGGCCGTTTCTTGATTTCGATAGACGGATGCTGTTTACTTCAAACATTTAATAGAAATGCCGTTTCAGATGGATAAATATTACACATTTATGCACTTAATATATATAATCATGAATTTAATTAACTATGTTAATATTTCCTTCGACTGCGAGACAGTACGATTTTTAAGTGCTCCGACTGTGGTTTTTTGTAGGAACATGTAGAATTAATCTAGCATATATTACCTATATGCATTGATTTTGTCGCAAATAAACATCCTAATTACACCATGATACTGGCTACATCTTATTGTCTTCCACTTTAGCATAAATCATCAAAAAAGTTTTTAGAGTTTATGAAGCACTAAAACACTTCAAATAATGCTCGATCATGCACAGATAGTTATTTCACTGTTTAGTTAGTTATTTTTAGTAGTTATTTTATTTTTTGTGTAATAACATTTTCAAGTTGGGAAGTCAAATTTCAATCGGCAACTTAAAACGCGTTTTTCTCGAAACTTGATTTTTTGACATGTGTCAACCTATTGAGTAAATTAGCGATAAGAAAAACTCAAAAACACTCTTATTTTGATGCAATATAAAAGAAAAACTCAAATTTTTAACTTTGACCTTGAATTCCTCTGCAACTACTAACTAGACCGAATCTAAAAAAATTAAAAAAAAAAAAAAAAAAAAATGAAAATATCTCTATTCCTTCAAAAGTTACAGAGTTTTGACCAGGAAAGCACGATTCTGAACCACTATGCGCCATAAAAGTATATAAACATTGTTATATCCTTCACCCTATAATGAAGATCTTGCCCTATTTTAAGTATTTTTGGCGGTTCTTTGGGAGAACTTATTTGACGTATACGCAATAAAACCGAGTGGATTTATTAAATCTGTTTATATGTAAACGCAATATAAGCTGTATATTGGCAGTAATTTAGAATTTGGTTTGATCTGCCAAGAAAACTACTTTAGAATAATCGTGTATGAACTCACATATCGACACCTCCCAATAATAGTATGCTAAGTCTAAAAAGTGAGTTTTGCAGGAGAAGCTCTCAAAGTGTGGAAATTTTTTTGACCTTCAGTACAATGCTAAGTCATTATTTGTTTATAACTTCTGTTCGGATTGACCGATCATTACCAAAATTTGACAGAATTTAAGTTAAAGGACGTTCGACACCTCCAAATAATAGTTTGCTAATTCTGAACAGTGAGTTTTGCAGGACAAGCTCTAAAAGTTTGGAAATTTCTTTGACCTTCAGTACTATGCTAAGTACATATTTGTTTATAACTTCTGTTCGGATTGTCCGATTATTACCAAAATTTGACAGAATTTAAGTTAAAGGAAGTTAAATATAAAAATTTAAAGAACTTGAAAACATGCTAAGTCGACTTAGCATACTATTGTTTGGAGGCGTCGATATGAAAGTCGACCATATTATCCGATTTCAAGTGTATTAAGAGTTCTAAATACATTCCGCACTTTAGGCTTTTTTAATTGTTTTATTTCATAATATTATTTTTTGTTTGTTTTTTTAGTGGTTCGGGTAAAACAACATTAATGTCTGTGCTTGCATATCGTCAACCACGTAAGTAAACTCTGTAATTCACTTTTTCCTGATAAGATAACCCTATAATCCACAAAAACAAAAATACATTTCACTAAAAATTCTAAAACTTTCACAAACTTTTATTTTTAGCTGGAACGGTAGTACAAGGCGATATTCTTATCAATGGTCGACGAATTGGCCCATTCATGCATCGAATTAGCGGTTTCGTTTATCAGGATGATCTTTTCAATGGATATTTAACGGTGTCGGAGCATATGAATTTTATGGTAAGTAATTGAGGTATGAGCACAATGATTGTTAAAGAAGAAGTATCAGTGAATTGTAGAGTCTGATTTTTTACGAGAGGTCTATTTGTTTCTTAATTAGTCCAAAATAACAACTCCTTATTTCAGAACTGATGTACTTATAGGTCTGAGTTCAATTAACGCATTGCGCGTCGATACCATCGAATTGTCCTTATCGTCGTTTACTGTCTTCCCTCTTCTAGCAGATTTTTCCTTTACTCTTATTGAGGTATACATTACTACTAATTTTGATCGACCTTGGATGTCGATGTCATATAATCTTCTGCAGCTGCATATTGAAAATATCACACAAAAGGTTCTGAAACCTCGTTTGGTAGTGAACTGCAGGTTTCTTTCCTATTTTGGCTGATGATCACGTATCAGTTAATGTCATCTTGTAAAGCCGTATGAGCTTTGCGAAGACACGAACGTAAGGTACTGTCGAAAGAAGCTTTATAGTCATATCAAGTGAGCAAAGGCAATAGTCGGGGCTGGGCCGACTATGTGATACCAACAAAATTTCCTGACGATCCGATCAAAGTGGGACCTGTACCGTGATTACAAAAAATGGTAAATTGGAAGCATTGCCGACTATTGTGATATCTCCCTCGTTTGACCACCTACCCCAATCTACTTTGCAATAATGTAAAGGTGATATTTTCTTCTTCTATTGACAGGCTTTGTCGTTGGAATACTCCTACTAGAAACTGATATATTCGCATAAGAATAAAAAACAACATAAGTTTTTTTTTCCCATTCCGACCCCTGAATATTATTCGACCAATAGGCTCAATAGACTTCTTATCCGAATAATTAGCTTCGATAGGCTTCTTCCTTTGTGGGACCCGCATCAACTCTCAAAATTTGGTGTCGATCCGATCAAAATTGCGACCTGTAGCGTGATTACAAAAAGAAGTGGAAAAATTGGATGCATAACCGACTGTTGCGATATCTCCGTTGTTTGAAAACCTTCTCAAACCTACCTTACATCGTTGTAAAGGTGTGATTTTTTACTTTCATAGCCAGGCTTTGCTTTTGGAAGGTCCCCAACCAAGGCTGAGATATTTGTCATTGCAATTAAAATCCCAAATTTAAAAACTATGTTGGATTAGCGACTATTGCCACATCTGCCTGTTTTGAACTTCTACAAAAATCTACTTTACATCGTTGTAAAGGTGATATTTCTTCCTTATAGAAGTAATAAAACGTTGACTTTTTCTCCAAATAAGTTTTTTGCCCATTCCAACCCCTGAGTATTATCTGGCCATCACCAAAATCAGTAGTCTCCTTCCTCTCCGGGACGCCCATTAACACACAATCTGATCAAAATTGCGACCTGTAGCTTGATTTCCAAATAAAATGGAAAAATTGTATTATTACCGACTATTACGATATCTCCGTTATTTGGCCACCTACGTCAACCTACTTTGCATCATTGTAAAGATGGGATTTCTACTTACATAGCCTTGCTTTTTTAAAGTTCCAAACCAACGGTTTGGAAAAGGAGTTGTCTTTTTCTCCAAATAAGTTTTTTGAACATTCCGAACCCTAAATATAATCCAACCATAACCTATATCAAATAGGCTTCTCCCCCTCCGGGATCCCCATCAACACCCAAAATTTGGTGACCATCGGATCAAAATTGCGACCTGTAGCGTTATTACAAGGTTTAGATGGACAGACGGACGGACACACATAGTCAGGTCGACTCAGCTCGTCGAGACATTCATTTTAGTATATAAGTATGGTTCTACGACCATTATTTCGTTACAAACGTACAAACTTTTTGGCCACACATAGTGGTGTAGGGTATAAAAAGATAGTTGGTGTCGATTTTCGTCTTTTGTGTTTTCTTAAAAATTTGCCATACGGTAAAGATCTGGCATTGATATGGATTATGTCTCTTTCGTGTATTGGACATAGGACACTCAAACTCCAAATGCCGGGCATGTGTTCTTCCTGCCAGATGGTGCTAAGGGATGCCTAACACTGGTGTTGCTAATCATCATGTTCCTTGCTTTGATCTACTGTTGATTTCCCAGGTCTAAATCCGGATTGGTATGGTCCGAGTATACCATTGACAATAGGCACAAACAGTAGTCTTCTATCCTTTCTTGAGCACGGGATATATCAGACTGAGGTTCGTTCGGTCTGCATTCCTCCAGTCAAATATTGCAAATCAACCGATGTGTACTCCTTATAAGTGTGTCGCTCCTGCTGCCTTATTGTTCTTCAGACGATAAGTTGCTGTTTTGACCTTCACTTTGGGTAAATGGTAAACACTCAAAGCCGTCATTTGGGATTGGATCTTGATGAAATGCTCCTTCCAGATCCTCAGTACGCTATCTGTATCAATTAGCCTTCGTCATCTTTGCAGGAGAATGTGTCTGCATTTTAATATAATTTATTGCAATTTTCGTATTTTTTCTAACTCATAAACATCTCGAGTTTCTCACGCTCCCGTACATATTTCCTGTTCTTTCTTTTTCTTTCTGAAAATACGCTTCTCCTCTTCTCTCAATATTTTGTTACTGACTGCAAGGCTGCCGCGTTCTTCTCTTCAGTAGCCTTACGTCACTGCTGTAGTGCGATTCACTAACTCATTTTTCAAGGTAACGACAAAAATCGGTAAAATTAAAACACTTATAATTTCGGTAATTAACGATATTATTCGGTAGCGACCTATAAAAAGTAGTAGTAAAAATGCGACTAAAGAAAATGTTGTAGAGGATTTTTACTGCTACAACATTTCCCTTAGCCCCATTTCGATAGGACTTGCTATGATAATTGCTGTTTCGGAATCCGCAAAAAGCTTCCCAGGTGTAAGCGGTTTTCATTTAAAGTTAGTTAAGGGCACCCACCGTACATGCCATTGTTTTATATGAAGTCAGTGCATTGTCCCAATTTGAACTTCTATATCTCAAAAACGGTAAAACCTAGGAAAAGTCATAAAAGTCAATTTTGTAGAGAATTTTCACAGCTTCAACATTTTTCCTAAGCCAATTTCGATAGGACTTGCGGCTTTGAAACAAAATCGCGAAAACCTAAAAAAACCCTAAAAATGTGAACTTTGATTGTGATTTATTTGAAAATCCCTACGGCGATTTTTTGTTTTTTATTTTTCTCATCTATGAACATTGTAGTTTCAGAATCCTTTCCTTTCCACCTTTCATTTAAAGTTAGTTAAGGCGTAGCGTGGTGGCCTTGGGGCCCATAACCGCGAAAGTTGAAGCGATAGGGAAAAACGCCGGGACACGTGTCTTCTTATTTTTGGTCTTCTATCACGCTGCGATGTCAAAATATGGTTAATAATTTTCGTGTCGCATAGTGTTATTGCAAATTTGCAGATATGAAGTATTTTTGAAGCCTTTTTTATTAATCAGCTCCGGGAGCAAGAGCGATATGCATTTATGTAACAACATTTACAAACTTCGCCATTCATGTTAAAGCCTGATGCTGACGACACTTTTATATCATTACGATAATATATTATAGTCGTAAGGGTTCGTTATTATGTATAAAAAATATCCATTAATGTTATATATTAGTCTCAATAAAAACTAAATTAAACTAAATTCAAATTGAAGCCTTTTTCTTATCAAGTTTTACTTATTGTAAGGTGTACCACTTATCATTTGCTTGTATCGGTTGTGGTCGACGCTGAAATTTGTTCAGCAAATATTTTTATACCCTACACCACTATGTGGTAAGGGGTATTATGTGTTAGTGCATTTGTATGTAACATACAAAAGGAAGCGAGATAGACCCATAGTTCCTTCTAGGGATATACATAGAATCACTTTCTGAGTCGATTTATGCATGTCCGTCCGTCCGTCCGTCCGTCCGTTCGCAACATACAGGTCGCATTTGTTGACCGATTTCGCTGAAAATTGAGGAATACCATTTTTTTAGCCGTCGGAAGATCAAGTTCGAAGATGGGCTATATCGGTCCAAGTTTTGGTATAGCCCCCATATATATTTTCGGCCGATTTCACGTATTTTCTGTAACACACACGCTATATATGTCCGATTTCGATGAAATTTGGAATGTGTGACTGAATTTGGTCTAAAAATAAATGTGCCAAATTATATCGAAATCGGTTCAGATTTGGATATAGCTCCCATATATATGTTCGCCCGATTTCACGTATGCGATGTACCAATCACGCTATATACGTCCGATTTTAATGAAATTTGGAATGTTTGACTGAATTTGGTATAGAAATAAGTATGCCAAATTATATAGAAATCGGTTCAGATTTGGATAGAGCTTCCATATATATTTTCGGCCGATTTCACGTATTTTCTGTACCAAACACGCTATATATTTCCGATTTCGATGAAATTTGGAATGTGTGACTGAATTCAGTCTAGAAATAAATGTGCCAAATTATATCGAAATCGGTTCAGATTTGGATATAGCACCCATATATATTTTCGGCCGATTTCGCGTATTTGCTGCTCCAAACACGCTATATAAGTCGGATTTCAATGATATTTGGAATGTGTGACTGAATTCGGTCTGGAAATAAATGTGCCAAATTATATCAAAATCGGTTTAGATCTGGATATAGCTCCGATTTATATTTTACATATTCACAGTGGTGTAGGGTATCATATAGTCGGCCCCGCCCGACTTTGATCCTTTCCTTACTGGTTTAAAACTATAATTGAATGCATACTTTTAGGCTCATCTACGTTTGGATCGTCGTGTCAGCAAACAAGAACGAAAAATGATAATTCAAGATCTGTTGGAACGCACTGGTCTATTGGGTGCAGCCAACTCACGCATTGGTTCTGGAGATGATGAAAAGGTACTGTCTGGTGGAGAACGTAAGCGTCTAGCCTTTGCCGTGGAATTGCTCAATAATCCCGTTATATTATTTTGCGATGAACCAACAACCGGCCTTGATTCGTACAGTGCTCAACAATTGGTACAAACTTTATACGATTTAGCCAAAAAGGGTACCACCATTCTGTGTACCATACACCAACCTTCTTCGCAGTTGTTCGATATGTTCAACAATGTACTACTGCTAGCAGATGGTAGAGTAGCCTTTACAGGTTCACCACAGAATGCCTTGGATTTCTTTGCAGAAAATGGCTATCCATGTCCTGAGGCATATAATCCCGCTGACTTTCTAATTGGAGTTTTGGCCACTGATCCTGGATATGAACAAGCATCGCAGAGATCGGCACAGTACATGTGTGATTTATTTGCTGTAAGTTCAGCGGCAAAACAGAGAGATATGTCGGTGAATTTAGAAATTCACATGGCGGAGACGGGTGAATATCCATTCGATAGAGAAATTGATAATTTTCGTTCGGCTTTGTGGTACAACAAAATTGGTGTCATATGGTATAGATATACGTTGAGTCTCCTAAGGGATCCCAAAATGCAATGGATGCGATTTTTACAGAAAATGGCTATGGCGATTATAATTGGCCTTTGTTTTGCCGGAACAACTCAACTCGATCAAACGGGCGTTCAAGCTGTCCAGGGAGCTTTATTTGTAATGATTTCCGAAAACACATTTCATCCCATGTACACGGTGCTAAATGTTTTTCCGCAAGGTTTTCCCTTGTTTATGCGAGAGAAACGAGGCGGTCTATATTCAACGGCAGAATATTATATAGCCACAATAGTGGCCATGGTAATGATGAAAGTTATTGTTGTTTGGACATTTACACTAATTGTTCATTTCTGTTTTTTTTTTTCTTTTGCAGTTGCCCGGTATGATCCTGGAGCCATTTTTGTTTGTGGTAATTTGCTATTTTGTGGCCGGTTTACGTCCAACATTTTTTGCATTTTTGATAACTGCCATTTCGGTTATACTCACAATGAATGTTGCCACGGCCTGCGGTTGCTTTTTTTCAACAGCGTTCAATTCATTACCATTTGCTATGGCATATTTGGTACCCATCGATTACATAATTATGATAACATCCGGAATATTTATTCAAATAAGGTACGCATAAATGTAGTTTTAACAAGTCAATGTAATTTGTATGAAAATATTTTTAACAGTTGGAATTGAGGTGGTCTGTGAAAATGGGAAGCGATAAAGCCATATGGTTTCATCTAATCTGTCAAATACATTGTGAATAATTCGTATTAAAACCTAAACACAACATTTGACAATTTTAATGACTTTCAATCAAACTAGTCTTGTTGTTATAGTTTCCGATTCTACTTATTAATTGTATCCTAATGGCAAGCTTTCCTAGGCTCCCCAAAACTTGTGGAGTTAAAGTTTTCTATACCCTACATCATTATGTGGTAAATGTATTGAAATAATTAATATGTACTGCAAATGATGCGCATTCCTGGATGACACTCCCAAAAAAGTTCAAAAATTTTCTGAAAAATTGTGTGAACGATAACTGTCGAAGTGCGAAATCGATTTGGACCAGACTTTCCATATATTATTATTCCTTCCAGATATAGATCGGGTAAGACTATATCGGTCCACACCCTCGAGTTCTCCCACACAAAATTTGGAAAAGTGAAATTTAAGAGTCCTATCGAATCGGTTTGATTTTTTCAGCAGATTGTCCTTGCGGCTCCCTTTACGATGGTACAATTGCAATGGCAAGTCCATACCTTCAGAGATTTGTGGCCGAAAAGGTCCAAAAACCCTGAAAAGCAAGGAAGAAACCTAACTAAAATGGCAAATCCGCAAGATAACTCTCAAATGGATTTTCTCATTGGTCCAAACTTTGAACATCCTATTATTTCATCCAGTAATGTATCAGGTTGGAATATGGACTATATCGGTCCCGTTCTTCGAGTACCTCCTACACCAGTCTCGGATCTATTTGAATTTTTTTAAGAAGGTTCTTTTCACGGTACCTAGTGCAACGGTACAATTTTTCTGGAGTAAGTCCATACTTCCTGAGATAATGGTCCAAAATTTCCAAAAAATAATTCTCAAACATTTTCAAAAATCAGAAGTTTACTACAATTGATTTGGTATAGCCTTACATTACGATACCTACAAAATACAAAATATATATATTTTTTATACGACATAATTATTGTGTTTGTTCTTTTTTGGTCAGATGCTGAGGGTATATCACCGTTAGCGGAGCTGACTTATAATATCTTACTTGGTATGTAATTGAATATGAATAATTTTGGGATTTATAAATTTGTTTGTATGCAAATTATTTGAATTTCTATTCATTACATCGGTGTGACCTTTAAGAGGTCAAACAAATTTCAAAGGTCAACATTCATCAAAAAAAATTTTAAATACTTGTACTCGTCGTACGATGCCGGTATTGGTGTCATATTAAAGAGGAGAGCATAGGCTTTATATAAAAATTATAAATTATTGCATTCCAGGATAAATAGGACATCAAAAATATCCTTGAAAAATTAAGTCAAAAGCGAGCATTTTGTCAGGCGCATATCTTCTAAACCGCAAAGAATTTTAATTTGCTCATGGAGGCAAAGTTGTAGCTCTTGTCATAAAGAATATAAATTCTGGACACATGAACTCCACCAATCCTCATCTTCATCATCTTCTATAACTTTTTCTAGGGGTTTGACCTTGACGATTTTGAGCTTGAAAATGAGGTTTGGTGGATTTCATTTGTCCAGAATTGATGTTCTTTATGACAAGAGCTACAACTTTGCATCCATGAGCAAATTAAAATTCTTCGCGGTTTAGGAGATATGCGCCTGCCAAAATGCTCACTTTTGATTTAATTTTTCAAGGACATTTTTAATGTCCTTTTTTATCCTGGGATGCAATAATTTATAATTATTATATCAAGCCTATACTCTTCTCTTTAATATGACAACAATACCAGCATCGTACGACGAGTAAAAGTATTTAAAATATTTTTTTTGAAAAATGTTGAACTTTGAAATTTGTTTGACCTCTAAAAGGTCAAAACGATGAGAAAACGAAAAATTTAAAATTCCATTATACTCCATTTTGCCTATACGTATATAGTCCGGTTCAAGTGTAACAAAATTTTTGACGTATATTTTATCGACGAATCCGAAAGGCGTGTCCTAAGTTGCCACTTGTAGAGAAGTTTTTCATGGCTGAAATACTCAGGAAATATCGCCAGCATTACAAAGGGGTATTATGCCACCGTTGAAAATTTGAGGTGGCCAGGCCTGGGAATCAGCGTGCAAAGTGGTTGCACATAGCTAATTCCTAGAGGTTGTGGTGTAGGGTATCACATGGTCGGTCCCGTCCGACTATAGCCTTTGCGTACTTCTTTTCATTTCATTTACATTCTACCCTATCAATTAAAAATACACTTCGTTTAGTTGTATTAAGAATTTATTTAACAAACAAATATGATGCAGCAAAGTTTCGTGCATTGGATAGTGAATAGCTGAGAGAGTATTTACAACAACAACTAAGTGAAAACATAATTTTAGTCAGCAGAGTGTCTGTAATCAATACAATGGGAAACATATCACAATTTTATAGATTGATTTTTTACTTTCGCGCCGCTAGATCAGTGATTTCGACCAGTGTGCAGCGTGTGCAAAAACTTTCCAAACTGTCAAATAAAAATCAAATGTCGACTGGCGACACACAAATTTTTCTAGTGCCCCTCGTAGAGTAGAATATATTGTAAAAAATTTTCGAGGAAAATTCATTGTGATTTGTATGTAATCTTGAAGTTTTAAACACGGTTTTTTTGAAATGGGATTTTTGAGAGCGGTGCCCACTGCAGCTCCAAACGGAATATCCGATTTTTGTGGGATTATTATACACATAAAAAGCTTGTCATTAAGCGAGAGTCTTTAAAGACATTTTTAATGGATTTATGGCGAAAAAACCTATCCATTTCAGCACATTTTAATTGGATATTTTTTAACTCCGTTTTGCTTAAAGAAAAGATTATTTGGTTCTTAATGATCCCACGAAAACATGTACTGATCGGTATATGGCGAATAACAAAAATCCTTTACAATTCCATTTGAAAAAAATTAAAAAATTTTTTTGCGAGCACATCTACGATTTTTGGTATAGAGGTAAAGGAAAAAAATCCGGTTTCAAATCTGCTCGCGTTCACGAAATTGGCCAATGCGCGCAAAAGTTATAGCGGTTTTTATTCTCATATAAAGAAAAAATATTTAAAAATATATTTTTTGTTGTTATGAGAAAATGTATGCATAAATCGTTAACAGCATTCCATATCTATTCGTAGATGTTTAAATAGTTATTAAAATTATTTTTATTTTCGCGGAAAATCAACAAATAATAAAAAAAATTTGAAGTACATCCAAATTATCCTGTCCCATAATCTGTACAATCCCTCAAAAATAAATTAAAGAATATATGCGGAATCTAGACAATGCGTAGAAAAATATGATACCAAATTTATAGAGATTGGGTACATAAATTGCATATTATAGCAACAACAAAAGAGAAAAACTTATTGTTGGAAAATATTGTTGCAAATATTTTTTTGGTTTGATTCTAAAAATTAGAAAAAAATATTTGGGAGTTCTCCAACTATTTTGCTAAAATCCCATAGAATAATGAATGTATACTGTTAAAACTTCATCAAGAAATATGGCTTAACATCGTGAAAGCTTATTTGCTTACTGTGATAATATTGAAATTAATATTGAAATTACAATCATTCAAAAAATATGGAAATTAAAAAGCCTATTATTCGCGAATTAGTTAAAATCAGTTGATGCGCATCCGTTTTTGGATACAGCGAATCAATCTCTTTCAATATTTATGCATATTTCGATGTTTCACCCAGCGGTCAAAGTGTGCCGCCAGTTGCATTATACAATGCAAACAACCTTAAAGTGGGTAAAAATCGCGCAATTTGCATACGATTTTGATGCGCATCCGGTTTCAGTAGCACCCATCAAAAATATATCTATATACACATATTTCAAACAGATTCTTCAAGAACCACATTCTATTTTTGGCAAAAAACCCATATTACTCGCGAATCTCTGTAATTTATGACACGTGTTTTCGCAAATATTATAATCGCGTATAAAGAATTCCATTTACGTAAAAACGGCACGTGTAAATTTTAAACGCAAAAAATAGGTTTTTTAAAAAAATTCACGCATCAAATATTGGCCTTTAGACTCCAATTACTAGGGTGCTGTAAGGAGCACACTCATGAGATATGCATTAAACGGCGTAAAATCACGAATTTTATAATCCCATTATGAGTTTTGTAGTATCATATTGCCCATGAAGTGTTCTTTGATTCTTTCTTTAGGCATATGTCTATAAAATGTAAGGTTAAGCCAGAAATCGGAAGGGAGCATAAAAAACGTGTTGGCTTCAACCCATTTTTACCTATTTTTCTACATTGATGCCAACACAGCTTCCATGTAAATTAATTTTAATGTTCGACCTTATGGGATTCCTCCTAAAACACTTCATTTTAAAGAATGTATATCATACTATATAGAATATGTTAACAGTTCGCGAATTCTGAATGGGTGCAACTCGGATTCATCGATTGTAAAACATTTTTGGTTTTCGCCATATCCGATTTTTGTGGGATTATTATACACATAAAAAGCTTGTCATTAAGCGAGGATATTTAAAAACATTTTTGATGGATTTATGGCGAAAAAACTATCCATTTCAGCACATTTTAAATGGATATTTTTAAACTCCGTTTCGCTTAAAGAAAAGATTATTTGGTTCTTAATGATCTCACGAAAACATGTACTGATCGGTATATTCATTTTCCAACTGCAGTGGGCACCGCAAACTGGTTTGGTACAACCAGTGTTCCATAGGCGGCCATTTGTCAGAACACTGTGAAATATTTTTCAAAAAAAAAAAAAAAAACAAAAAGAAACAAAATCGTTTAAACAAGTTTGGTAGAAATTGTGGTCCATCGACGTAGCCAGTGGGGAGGCCCGGGGGAGGGTCGTAGACCTATTTACAAATTTACATACTCGTATATAGAGAAAATATTGTCCATTCTTTCATATTTCATTTCCAAAGAATTAAATTTTTCTTTTAGTGCTACATCAACTATTTTTGGTAAATAGGTAAAGTAAACATTCCCCAGTACAACTCCGCTCGCGAGCAAATATTTGATTGTTGCGGTTTTACTCTTGCTTTAAAAAAAAATATTAAAAAACGCTAATAATTTTAATAAGTACAACTGTCACTAAAAAGTTACCACGAAAGGACGTCAGTGAGTAGAAAATATAGGTCCATTTACTCGTCAAAAATTATAAAAAAATAGTTTTAAATTGAAATTTCACGAGGAATCAAATGAGACCAAAATTATAACTATCACGATAATAGTTTGGATGTTACAACCAAAATAAACACATATTTATGTAACAAAAAAGTTAATTTTGATTTGAAATAAAAATAGGTAAAAAAACTTTTTAAGTTAAACGGTTTTATGTTAAACATACATTGCAATGTTTAAGATAAATGTACTAAAAACCAAAAAATAATAAAATAGATACAGTCGTGGGAATTATAAACATATGCATAGACTAGACTAAAATAAAACCGTGGGGCACGTCAATTGTCTACAAATTATCGACTTAATGTGCGATAGAAGAATCGTTTAATTCGTCGTTAGGCAGTTGGCCGCAGACGGTGAGGAAATTACTTACTATTTTCTTGCTCATGGAAATTCCAATAGTTATACACTCCATGTAAATAAAAGAGATGTTTCAACTAGTTTTTTCAACTCTTCTATACGTAGTCCCTGCAAAGATCTTACTCTACTAAGAGCCACGTAGGCTTGACTTTCTTCAAACAGTTTCGCACCTAAGTATACGACTGCGTGATCCACAGTGCTGGCCTGCATTTTATGTATTGTAGAAGCCCATGATAGTATTAAAGGCAACACACATCTGTGTGTATCGCTCCCGTTGTTTTGTTAACCTGGCTTCATATTCTTCAGGCGTTTCTGACGCTATCATCTGTGTGTATCGCTCACGTTGCTTTGTTAACCTGGCTTCATATTCTTCAGGCGTTTCTGACGCCGTCATTTGTGTATATCGCTGACGTTGCTTTTTAACCTGGCCTCATATTGCTCAGGTGTTTTTGACGCTAATTGTTCCCGTCGTTTCTGTAATCGACTATTTCTATCACCTTCACTTTCTTTACCTCGTTTTGCTTTATACTTTTCTTTCGCTTTTTGAAGCCTTCGTTTACGTTGTGTTGCAGTTTCTGTTTTATTTGTGTTTGTATTTTTTATATATTTTTTTACCATTTTGTTCCCACGAGTAATGGACATTTAAACGGTCGACCCCCCAGAGGTCCAATAAAGGGGCAAGGCTATGTTCAACAAGATGCGCCTGAGTCTTGAGGGGAAAACGCTAACGACATATCATTTTTATCCACCCTAATGCCATACAGTTCTCGGCGCGTTTTAACCTTTCACCTTAACTTGGGTGGTGTACCGCTAACGACGTATCATTTTTAGCCACCCTAACGCCACACAGTCCTCAACACGATAAAAAATCTTGACTTGGGTGGTGGATTCAGGCTGGATTAATCAGATACCTAAATTACAGATTCAATTTCTAAATTTAAATCTTAATTATACGCCATTTAGTGGCTGCGTCCATCTTAAATATTGAGGTTGTATAGTGCACTGTATTCTTCTTGTCAAGCCCTTTTATTTGATACCCATATTGGTGGGATTGATAAAAAATTGTTATCAGCCATTTGGTAGCGGCGGCCATCTTAGACTTCAATTTTGCATAGTAAATTGTATTCTACTTGTAGAGATCTTTCATTTGATACCCATGTTGATGGGATTGATAAAACCAAAGTTATCCGCCATTTTGTAGAGGCCGCCATCTTGGATTTTAATTTTATATAGTACATTGTATTCTACTGGTTGAGCCCTTTCATTTGATACCCATATTGATGGGATTAATAAAACCTACGTTATCCGCCATTTTGTAGCGGCCGCCATCTTGGATTTCAATTTTTATAGTATATTGTATTCTGCTTGTTGAGCCCTTTCATTTGATACCCATATTGATGGGATTAATAAAACCTACGTTATCCGCCATTTTGTAGCGGCCGCCATCTTGGATTTCAATTTTTTATAGTATATTGTATTCTGCTTGTTGAGCCCTTTCATTTGATACCCATATTGATGGGATTGATAAAACCTACGTTATCCGCCATTTTGTAGCGGCTGCCATCTTGGATTTCAATTTTTTATAGTATATTGTATTCGGCTTGTTGAGCCCTTTCATTTGATACCCATATTGATGGGATTGATAAAACCTAAGTTATCCGCCATTTTGTAGCGGCCGCCATCTTGGATTTCAATTTTTTATAGTGTATTGTATTCTGCTTGTTGAGCCCTTTCATTTGATACCCATATTGATGGGATTGATAAAACCTACGTTATCCGCCATTTTGTAGCGGCCGCCATCTTGGATTTCAATTTTTTATAGTATATTGTATTCTGCTTGTTGAGCCCTTTCATTTGATACCCATATTGATGGGATTGATAAAACCTACGTTACCCGCCATTTTGTAGCGGCGGCCATCTTGAATTTATAATGATAATGAATAAACATAATTGTATTGTCACCAAAATCCAAAGTGTATACAAAATTTCAGATTAATCGGTTGACAGGAAGAGGGTGAAATTTGAATTACTAAATTTGACCCAAGAATAAATAATAAAACAAACGGGGTGAGCTAAATAAAACCATTTAAAAATAGTTTTCACATGCATTCTAGAGTTGAAAGTATTGGAAAAACCTGTAGGAGTATTTATTTTATTTTCTTTAAAACTTCCATGAAAATGGGTGGATTTTGATTCATCTACATTCGCATAGAAGGTTTCCCATTGAGGAAAGTTATCAGGTTGTTGAGATCAATCATTAGGCTTCCTAAATGGAAATAAAGTTCAACTAAACTGTTTTAATTTATATGCATTTTTTAAATATGTGTAAATCGTGTAATTATCAAAATTACTTTGTCCTCATGTGATTCATGTGCAACAAAACCATACCATTAAATTTGTATGTATATAGTTCTCAAAATTTCATTTGGAGACTGCATCTAAGTGTCCAAAAGTGTCTAATTTGCGCGAAGTGCATACACTTTTTGATCGCATCCGATTTTAGTGTCACCATGAAAATCTATATCGATATATATATGTTTCAAGGCGATCAATCAAGAACAATTGCAAATATTAGACCAAAAAATATGATTTTTAGAAAAATGTTCGCACAAAATTTCCTCAGTTGGATGTAGATTTCTATGAAGCTGTGCAGACTACATTTACGATATACGTATCAAATAATTCAGAATCGCAAGTACTACAATCCTATAAATGATTTTTTGGAAAACCTGTTTGCAGAATGAAATTAGAAGAAATTTTCAAAAACACTTTAAATCTGGATTCAAATTGCGAGCATCATTTGATAGTAGATGCAGATGAAATTTTGAAAAGTTATATATTGGTAAGATTATCCTTACTTAGTTGGCTTCCACTGTTACTTTGAAAGAAAATCGTGAAGAGTGTGGTTTAATCACAAATCGAGAGAAAACAACATTTTATTCAAAATCGTTTTATTTGTATAATATACAACCGCAATTAGCGAGTTATAAAAGGGTAAACCTTGGCTTCAGCTATATAACATTTTCAAAAATATTGCCTATATACCAAAATGAATGTCTCAACGAGATGACTCGATCTGGCTATGTGTGTCCGTCCGTCTGTCCATCTAAAACTTGTAATCACGTTTCATGTCGCAATTTTGATTGGAACCTTACAAAATGTTGGGTATTAATGGGATCCCGGAGGGAAAAAAACTATTGATTTTGTTGATGGTTGGATAATACTCAGGGGACGGTATGGTCCGACCGGACCACCCCCTGGCTAAGTCGATGGACCGTCAACGTTTAATTTCAAAACGTATATCTCTGCTTTTATAAGGGGTATATCAAAAGCAAAAAATTCCAAACATAGACCACCCCCCACCCCACAAGAACCTTCAAAAAAAGTTTTTAAAAATTATACTGTTATACAAAAGTTCAAAAAAAATTTGCTGATGTACTATTTTTTATTTTATAACGGCAAATGGGCGACGAATATATTTCGAATAAGCAATATTTTTTAAAAGCGGTTAACAAATGGTTAGGTTATAGTGTTTGAAGTGTTAAAAACACATTAAAAAGGGAAACTGGTTTTCCTCGTGCTCTAGGCTGCTTAGAAAATTCCAAACAGTATCATTTATTTCTTATTTTATAATATTTAATTTATTATTTGTAAGTAATCTTTCGAAAATTGGAAAAACCAATGAATTCGGTTGAAAAATATATGAGATATATATTTTATACCCTCCACCATAGTATGGAAGCTATGTATATTAAATTGGTTTTTCCGTTTGTAATGCATTGCAACCCTATAAAATATACATATTTTTGATCAGGATAAAAGTCTGGGTCGATATAGTCATGTCAGTAAGTCTGTTGAAGTCAAAATACAAATTTAAATTTTTAAGATAGAGCTTTATAATTTGGTATGGAAGTTTTTATTATATATAGGTCCAAAGTTTGTTTAAGTTCGAAGAGGGCCATATCGGTCCACCTCTTAATTATTTTTTTATGTCAAATTTTAGTTTAATCATTGAAAACGGTTTTATTCAAGAACGCATAGATGGAATTCTTTAGAGTATGTTTGGACGATCTATGTCTCGTAGAAATTTTGCTATGTGCAAAGTGTTGATCGGAGTTGCCGCACGAGCCACTTTAGCGAAAAATTCTGAATGTTTATGGGAGGTACCTGAAGGATTGGACCGGTTTAGCTCATCTTCGAACTTAAACACAGTTTAGACAAAATATTACGAAGGCCAAATTTTGGACCGAATCGGTTGATCCGTTCGAGAGTTATTGTGCGACCAGCCAGCCAGACGGAAGGAGATGACTAAAACATCTCCCAATTGTCTGAAACAGATTTCGTCCAAACATAATTGGGGTCTTAAATAATTATGTCGATAAGGCACATTTTGAGAGAGTATAAAAATGCCATACTAAAACGTGGACCTATGTTAGCACTTTTGACAACATGAGCTTATAGAGCCAAATTTCAGTCAATTTAGGCCGAAAATTTATGTAATAACTTCCAAATACCTTAACCCTAAATTCAAAATTAAAGCAAATATAGATGTAGATAAAATCTTGAAAATATAAAAAAATCTGGCGGTACCGTTATATGGGTGCTATACCTATGTCCATAATTTTTGGTGCAGATTTGATCACCCCAAATGCCAAATAATAGCTAATTCGGTCTTTCCAAAACTTCAGTGTCCTATCTCAATTTTTGTGGATGATCAATTTTACCATAGTATGGAGAGTATAAAATGGTAGACCTTAACCCATTTCGTCCCGAGACAAGTTTTTTATTTATTAAAAAAATCCTTTTTTAGGGTAATTAGGACCCACTGATGTCAAAATTCTACGCAAAAAAAAATCCGATTTTTTGTTTTCCCAGAAAATGGTGTTCGAAATTTCGAACACTGGCGCGAACACTATATGTGTAGAAATAAAAAAATGATTCATTTGATGTTTTATTGATTTGTTTTTTTATTTTTGAACGAAAAAATGATTGCAGAGTAGTATTGAGTCCTACAATGCTTTTCCCCGGAAATGTGTCAGTACTGGTTCACTTTTTGGATTACCCCCCATAGAACGGTACCGCCCGATTTTCGGGGTTTTTCAGGGGTTTAGCTGCATTAACCTATAGGAATGGTTGTAATTTAATACATATTTAGTCTTCTTTGGGGCTACTAAACTTCCCTCTAGAAATGTGTCAGCACTGGTCCATGTTTTATATAGCCTCAGTAGAACGGTACCTCCCGATTTTAAGGTTTTTCAGGATTTTAGCAGTACTATGCTACAGAAACGGTTGAAATATAGAATTTAGTCTTCTAAATCATGTTCTTTATATTTTGTGAAACGGTTACATATATTGGAAATAATTCACCATGATTACTTTTTAAATTTCATTTTTTTAATTTTTTAAAATTTATTTAAAAAGTATTCAAAATATAGGTTCCAAAAATGTACCCCTACCATCGAGGAGGAGGGGGAGTTTTTAAGGGAAGATTTTTTCATTTGCTGACAGATGGGACTTCATATACATACTATAACTTGTTTAAAATTTTATCTTTTTTATCCATACATTTTTTTTTGAAAAAAGTGATCTTACTGTTCGCAGAAATCGAACACCAAGTACGAAATGAGTTAAACAGATAAACAGAGACATCACGCATTCTTAGGGAAATCCGATTCAAATCGTCTTTTGGATAACGTGTGAACGTTAAATTACATATTATTAACATATTCTAGGTATGTTATATGTATCTGTTAAGAAATGATACAGCTAGTATATATTTCTCCTTGTTTCGGAATATATTCTGTAAAATGGTGTGAACGATAACTCTCGAAGGGAGCAATCGATTTGGTACAAAATTTGCACATCGTATTTTTTCATCCAGTCATGTATCAAGTCGGATATAGTCATATCAATCCCGTTCTTCGGGTACCTCCCATTCAAAATGTTTGTTTTAATTTACATTTTCTCTATAATTTGGGTGCAATTTAGCATTAAGGGTTCATAGTGATCAAAATACTTCTCCGCCAATAGTTGTGGACATAGGTCCACGTTTTGGTATAGCGCCTAAACAACGATACCGCCCAATTTCAAGTATTGTAAAAAGTTTTGGCTCACCAGATAAGGTTAGGTGATAGGTAATTGGTTTATGCAGTGGTCGAGAAAATTCACCTAAAATTGTGGGCAATGGTACTTTCGCAACGGAAATAAAACTAATTATTCGATATTTGTTCAGAATATTTCATGGTGGACGTTTTTACCTGTTTTTCATTAGATATGCACCTATATATGCGCACCTATATATGCACCTATATATATATGTTCGATTTCGATGAAATTTTAAATGTGTGACTGAATTCAGTCTAGATATAGATGTTTCAAATTAACTCGAAATAGGTTCAGATTTGGATATAGCTTCCATATATAATTTCGGCCGATTTCGCATTTTTGCTGCACCAAACACGTTATATATGTCCGATTTCAGGGAATTTTGGAATGTGTGACTGAATTCAGTCAAGAAATAAATGTGCCAAATTTAATCGACATCGATTCAGATTTAGATGTAGCTCCCATACATATTTTCGGCCGATTTCACTATTTGCTGCACCAAACTCCTTATCTCTTTCTAATTATTATGAAATTCGAAATGTGTGACGGAATTGGGTCCAGAAAAAAATATGCCAAATTATAACGAAATAAATACAGATATGGATATTGTTGCCATATATATGTTCGGTCTGTCAAAAGTTAATGAAATTTGAATATTATATCGAAATCGGTTCAGATTTAGATATAGCTCCCATATACATATATTTTCCATGTTCACAGTGGTGTAGTCGGGTCCGTCCGTGTGCATATAGTCGGGTCCGTCGACATTAATAATTTCCTTACTGGCTTTTGTATATTCTACTCACAAAACATCAAAATTTTTGTCGACAAGAGCGCGCCTCGCCTTCACCTTCAAATGATTGATCTAATTTTAGGAAAAAGAAACATGTTCATGATTCTTAATCCCCGTTTTAAGTGTTATGTGATGAAAGAATTTAAAAATAAGTTATAGTATTCGTTATCAACACCATCCATCTACACACATACATATACAAAGAAACACGAAACTTTTGATAATAAAAAATTAAAGTTAACCCTTTGTCCTTTACATGCAATTTATTATAAAATTTATTCTTTGTTTATTTATTGCAGCACCTTGCCTTGGGCATTTTATTGGACACAATTTCTCTCTTGGATGCTGTATGCAAATGAGGCAATGACCATAGCTCAATGGTCTGGTATACAAAATATATGTAAGTCCATTCATGTGTGACTACAGCATTTTTTTTAATTCAAAAAAAAATCCTAAACCACTTTAAAATAAATGTACGCACGCATACAAAATTTTTGTAAAATTTCGTACCTAGCCTTCTGTTTCCTACATCCTCTGTAACTTTATGAAATGTGTTATGTGTATCTACTCTTTGGATAAATATTCATTAATCTATGACCTTGTAAAAATTCATTTGTTTTTCAGCCTGTTTTGAGGAGAGCGAAAATTTGCCTTGCTTCCATACCGGCACTGATGTCCTGAACAAATACAGTTTTGATGAGAAAAACCTTTACATTAATCTTTTGGCAATGGTTGGCATTTACCTTGGCTTTCATGTTTTGGGTTATTATTGCCTTTGGCGCAGAGCGCGTAAAATTTAAAAATCTACGATGAATGAGCATTTGCATATGTAAGCCTATAAATACATAGTTTGTTTAAACGGATGGATGTTGTTCTTGTCTGGAGTGATAAATAAAAAATATAATAATAAGTTGATCTCTCTAGAGATCATAGAGATCAATTTTCAAAGATATTGTTTGTTAAAATTTTATGATTTTTTCAATAGTACAAAGGTAAGCTAAAGATTGAACATAAGGCCGGGGCGATTTCTATGGAAGGAAAAACACCTTATTGGGCCCTTCGCGGTTCGGATTCCAGGGCTTGTACTGAGCAAAAAATGTTCATTTTAATATATATTTTTAAGGCGCATACCTAAATACGTCCGTATGCCCAAAGTGTGTGTGGTGTTGGGTTGCTGTGGCCACAACCTTTAAAATACCGAAAATCGGAAGGTATAGGGACTATATGAAGGCGTGGACCTATACCGACAAATTTCTGGGAAACAGTTTTATACCCTCACAATGACTAAGTACCACATCTCAGCCATTTCGGTGTGATAATGAGGCTAAAACCTTCAAAATACCGAAAATCGGGTGATACGGTTGTAGAAGGGTTATATGAAGGCGTGTACCTATACCGACAAATTTCATTTGGAATGTTTGCTACACCAAGCCAACACAAAATACCAAATTTTAGCAATTTCGGTTGAATATTGAGTCCACAACCTTCAAACTACCGGAAATAGGGAGGTAGCGTTCTATGGGGGTATACTAAGGCGTGGATATGTACCGACAAGTTTCTGGGGGAAAGTTTTATACCACCAACGAAGATTAAATACAAAATTTCAGCCATTTCTGAGGAATATTGAGGCCACAACTTTCAAAAAACCGAAAATCCGGAGGTACGTTCTATGGGGGCTATATAAAGGCGTGGAGCTATACCGACAAATTTTAGCCATTTCGGTGGATTATTGGGGTGGTCACAACCTTCAAAATACTGAAAATCGAGAGGTATCGTTCTATGTGGGCTATATGAAGGCGTGGACCTATACCGACAATTTTCATATGGAACGTTAACTGCCCCAAATAAAGACCAAGTACCAAATTTCAGCCATTTCGGTGAAATATTGAGGCCATAACCTTCAAAATACCGAAAATAGGGGGGTACCGTTCTTTGGAAGCTATACTAATCTATAGGTTTTGCCCTTGTTGGAAAAGGTCGTAAGTCCACAGGAAAATGTATACTTTAAAAGAATACTACAGCTAATGTAGGTTAGATATAATGTTTACGTCATCCATGGTTGGGGTGCAATGCAAAGAACTAGCTTACACCTTTGGATGATAATCGGATGAAATTTGGCGGCGCCAGTGGACCAAACTTTTGAACAAAAATCTGATAAATTCTATATTGCAACGAAAATTTACATTTTAAATCAATTTTCCTCTATAAGCAAACTGATTATGAAAGATTAACTTCTGGCCTTTTCATTGATACTCGCTTATTGAAAAATTTGTAAAAAAAAATTGTAAATTTGTATGAATTTGGAATGGAATTAGACGACGGTGTCATGAAAACTCTGAGTGATTCTGAAAGCTCTGATGATGAACTTCCTAAACGCAGGAAGAGATTACATGCGGAAGATTCTACATGGTTTGTAGACAAAACAAAAGATGCAGACAGTTGGGACAGAAATACTTGGGAAGACAAAAAAGGACACTATTTGCGATTACAATGTAGCGGAACGGTCTTTGTGCAAAAAAATAATCTCCGTGAAATGTTCGCAGATCTCCGATGAAAATAGAAGAGACATTTTTAAACGATTTTGGAGAATGACATGGGAAGAAAAAAGGATGCATGTAAAAACATTAATCCAATATGTTCCAACATTAAGGATTATAAATAGAAAACAGAATAATAAATCCAGAAGAGCACGAAGTATCCAATACTATCTAAAAGTAAACAATAAAAATATGCGAGTTTGCAAAAAAATTTTTTTTATATGGTCAAACAGCAATTCTATTGCGCGTACATTAAAAAACAAATGTGGTTTAAAAAATGGATACATAACGCAGCGTCGGCAATGTCTCAACTCGTTTTTTGATTCCCTGCCTAAAATGGAGTCACACTATTGTCGAGCACTCGCTAGCAAAAAATATCTTTTGTCTGAATGGGGTTCCAAAGGATAGTTTTACAAAATTTTATGTTAATGATTTCTGCACAAAATGTAAGGTTAAACCACGTTGCAGGACCACATTTTCTGAGATGTTTAAATCAAAAAAATTAGCATTGTTTACCCCCAAAAAGCCCAATGTGAAATTTGTGCTAGATATTTAGTTGGAAACGTCGGACAATAAGATTATTGCATTCGCCAAAAAAAAGAAAGAAGATGCCAGAAAAGAAAAAAATTAAAGATAAAGAAGAAAGTCATGTTTTCGCTGTTGAACTACAAGCCGTCCTAATGGTTCCAAAATCGCAGGTCAGAAGCTTATATTATCGATCAAAGCTACAAATTCATAATTTAGTTTTTTACAACTTAAAAAATCGAAAAGCCTATTGTTTTCTGTGGGATGAGGCGGAAGGTGGTTTGCGTGCAGACGAGTTTGCAAGCATATGGACTTTTTTTATAGAGGAAAAAGTTCTGTCTTACAATAAAAATCCTACAAAAATAATATTTTACAGTGATGGTTGTACATACCAAAATCGCAACTGTATAATGAGCATCGCATTGCATAATGCATTAATTAAACATAATATTATTATTGAACAAAAAACTGTAGAAATCGGCCACACAAAAACGGAGGTAGATATCGTCCACTCCTCAATAGAACACGCCTTGAAAAATAAAGATATTGATATCTCATCCCAATATATTGGTATTTCTAAAGCAGCCCGCCTTAAGCCCAAGCCGTACGAGGTTATGTACAGTGGCGGCCACCTAATTATAATTGTTCCACAAACATCCCTGAAGGGACAAGGGAGACTTCTCTCATATCAATGAGTGCACCCCGATTCATATTAGCCCAATGATATGGGACCTACTGTTGATCGCCGAGTCCGAACGGCGTGTCTTAAGACACCACTTTGTAGAGAAGTTTTACATGGCTGAAATACTCAGGAAATGTCGCCAACATTACTGAGGGGCGGCCACCTAATTAGGGACAATAAATTTATTTTAATAGTTTACTCGATTTCATTTCACAATGTGAAGATTTTGATTAAATAAATTTTCTATATAAGGTATTGCTAGAAGCACTATCGAGTGATGCCAAAACGTGCTGAGATACCCATATGTGGGGGAAGTACAACCCACTTTTCTAAAAATGGTCCATATTAGCCTGGCCAGCTAATTAGGGACATTAGTAGTAACATAAACTTTAATGTTAACTGATGCACACTTTTGTACAACAATTGCTTGTATTAGTTAGTTTAAAGTGTATTCAACTGATTTTATGCTTTACTCCCACCGCAAGTCCATTAAGGGGCCGAAGTATTACTATAATCCCTAATAATTTGCTTTAGGCCTTATTTGCCGTAAATGCACCAAACAAAATGATATTTATTTGGCTCTTAATAAAAAAAATTATATTTTTAGTAACCCCAGATAACATTCCAAGCCATACACTGCAATTACCGCTCCATACTGGAGGTAGATTTCCCCTTAAATTACTTATTAACCAGTTTGGATGAGTTACTAGGGTGAAAATCCTATTTGAAGGAATAATTATGGGACATTTTGAATCATCTTAATGCGCTATTAACTAACTAAATACAAACAATTCTGCTATAAAAGTGTGTTCCAATTAACGTTAAGTTGATTTTACTACTAATGTCCCTAATTAGGTGGCCAGGCTAATATGGACCATTTTTAGAAAAGTGAGATGTCCTTTCCCCACTTATGGAATGTTTTGACGTCACTCGCTAGTGCTGATACCAATACCTTATATACAAAATTTATTCCACAAAAATCTTCACATTTTTGAATAAAATCGATTAATCTATTAAACGGAATTTATTGTCCCTATTTGGATCATACCTTTTTTAAAAGTTCATTTTTTAAAACTATTCGACCTGGTCGTGGAAAAGGCGATGCTAAAGTAACGGATGTGCGTGGTTTTAAATACACGCCAAATGGGGATATACTTTTTAAACTCAACTTTTCGGATAAGTTGAAGTCTTTACCTCAAAAAATTAATAATTGAATAACAGCATTGGAGTTTTCGAACCTACCGAAATTATACTGAGAGTAAAGTAAAATAACTGCTAAGAAATATGAAAATCTACAATATTTAAAACAAACACTACCTCTACATCACCACAAATTTTACGATAATTTGCCAAAAGGGTAGCTTAATCAGAATATGCATTTATATTATTTTTGAATTTTTTAAAACGTTAGATTTGTAACCGCTTAATTTTTTTAATCATACTAATTTGTTTTGTTTTTACCATTTTGACGACACAAATATGTCTTAAAGGGATAAAGTTAAAGTAATTCTAATAATCATATTTTATATTAAATATTTCACCCAAAAGTTTTGGTCCATTAAACCCGCTAATTATTATCTGATCATCATGTTAAATTTCAACCTTCTTATTTACCTTAAACTCGAATTATTATTTCATTTTCGCTCCGATTGGACTATTATTGCGACCTACAGGACAGCTATAAAAACTGATAAGAATTTTGTTTTTGGCCCATTTCATCCCTTGCGATCATTACCAACATCTAATGAGGTCACTTCTGGTCGGAATCCGACCTCTCCACAAAATTTCGTGACGATCGGTCCATAATTGAGGCCTGGAGCTTTATTACAATTGTTAATGTACGGACGGACACACATAGCTAGATCGCTTTATCTTGTCAAGATATGAAAAAATGGCAAGTGGAGGGGATCTACGACGAATATTTCGCGATGTTACCAGAATATTAGACAAAACAAACTTTCCACATTGTTATGTAAAGTATAAATATTTTATTTTAAAAAATCCGTAAATTGTAGGAAAATGTCGTAAATCCCTACAAATCCCTGGCTTATGCAGACGACATTGACATCATGGGTCCATCGGTAAAGGAAGTAACTGACACCTTTGCAAAAGTCGAAAGAGAATCTGCTAAAGTTGGTCTGGCAGTAAACGGCGTAAAAACCAAGTTGACGGTATCGTCGTGTAATATGTCCACAAACCCCGCACCATCTGTGAATGTTGGTACCTACAATTTTGAGGTAGTAAAGGACTTCGTCTACCTCGGCACCGCCATAAACACAACAAATAACATCAGTTGTGAAATACGAAGAAGAATAGTGTTGACTAACAGATGCTACTTTGGGCTGAGTAAACAGTTTAGGAATAAAGCCACCTCTCGTCAAACAAAAATAACACTTTACAAAACACTGATACTACCCGTGCTAATGTATGGTTCCGATGGCTAGGCCATGTTATAAGAATGAGTGATGATGAACCCGCTAAAAAGGCGAATAAATACGGGCCGCATGGAGGTTCTCGCAGATCTGGAAGGCCAAAGCTTCGTTGGAGCGAACAAGTGAAACGAGATATCAGAAAGCTACATATCCCAGATTGGGAAAATACAGCAGCAAACAGAGAGGATTGGAGATTTTTTCTTAGTTCGGCTTATGGAACAAATGTTCTGTAAAAGGCCAGCTAAGTAAGTAAGTAAGTAATGTAAAGTATAAATATTTTATTTTAAAAAATCCGTAAATTGTAGGAAAATGTCGTAAATCCCTACAAAAATACAAAACTGTACAAGGAAATGGTCGTAAGTCCAAAGACATCCAATTATCTCCCAAACGTGACGGAATTTTATCAAACAAAGTACAGGTATTGAAGCGGAATAAAGAAACGAAGAATACAGCCTTTACCACCATAATAAAATCTTTAATACAGAAAGCACTGGAATGTTTTTTCTTCCTCCTGAAAATTTTATGAAAAGGGACTTACGACCTTCGAATATTTCTCCCATGAATATTTCGATGTGTTACAAACGGAATGACAAATTTAATAATACCCTCCATACTATGATGAAGGTTATAAAAAGGTATTTAACCGGTATTCACCTGGTATTTACCTAAGTTTTGGGTAAATACCGGGTAGAATCCCATATATAATTACTAGCTGAAGCCGGTGCGCTTCGCTACCCCGACCAAGATAAAATATAATGGAATGCTATACTTATATTGAAATTATTCTTTAAAATACTTTAATCCATAAATATAGCAGATATTTAGGATTTCTCTACACATTCAGCTTATGTTATGGTATTTTTGTATGGTGCAGGTAGTAAGACTCCTACTAAATTCTTTCCTACTATAACTACATCAGCTTATGTTATGGTATTTTTGTATGGTGCAGGTAGTAAGACTCCTGCTAAATCCTTTCCTACTATAACTACATCAGCTTATGTTATGGTATCTTTGTATGGTGCAGGTAGTAAGACTCCTGCTAAATCCTTTCGTACTATAACTACACCTAAGTGGGTGACAGTTGCAAATGTCATATCGTCACCATAAATGTCCCCTTTAAAGAAGAGAATTAAATTAGGAACAACGTTAAGATTGAGAAAGTTTTTCCAAGGGCATATGTATATCAAGCTGTTGTTACACCTTAAATTACTATTAGGGAAACTCCCACTTGCATTGACAATTTTTAATCCAATAATAATAATGAGGATAAGGACAGGTCTTAAGTAAATATAGGTAACTGTTTCCCCTTCGCCCATCCCACCTAAGAAGTCTCTCAGATATATGATATTTAATAATTTTAGCCTTGATTTTCTCCAATTAAAAGTACACGCATACTATAATGATGACTTCTACTAACTTCAAAGGCACTTCCTTAAATAATGAATCATAGATTCAATATTTTATTATTATTCCTTATCTCTACTCATGTGATATTTTTTAACAAAAGGATAACCTGAAATCTGAACGGTTTTCAAAATATTTTTTCGAAAATTTTTTAGTCCAATTCTGCACACAATTTACAAATCTCGACTGATTTCAATATAATTAATATATAGTCCCAATTCCTTCACACTTAAAAACTTCATTGAAATTAGACATTCATACCGTGCATCAGATACCTCAAATCGGCCAAAATTTAATATGGGAGCTACATCCAAATCTGAACCGATTTCGATATTTGTAGGCAAAATTTCGTAACAAATTCCAAAATTCATTGCAATCGGGCATATATTGCATATTTGGTGCGTCAAATAGATTAAAAGACTTATATTCAATAAAATATAGTTTTTTTAAGAACGACTTTTTGCCGTAATGGCGAAATGAAAGACATAACTACTTCTTTAATCTGCATAAAATGCCAATTCGATGTCTCTCAGTCTGCCCGTCTGTAGAAACGTAGACAAAGCTCTCAACATTTTTGATGGAGTTTTTAATGAAAATTATACAGCTCCTAAGACTATGGACGGGTCTGCAAGAGGAACGAAGTCTTTTGAAATCCGCCAGAAACCGAAGGCTTTCGATAATTGAATAAAAATGTATTTAAATAATTTTAACAATTAGTTAAGTTAATTATAGTAACACGAAATTGTAATCGTATAATCGGGAACATCCGAATACAAATTTGCAGATGAAGAAAAAGAGGTGATTTTTTTTATTGAAGATGATTTTATCGGTCGTTGTTTTAAATAGACTCCATAGAACAATACCATATTTTCGGTATTTTGAAGGTTCGGAAATTAGATGTATACCACTATGTTGTAGAAAATTGTTGGTATAGACCCATAGTGTCCGTAAAACAATACCTACATATTTTCGATATTTTGTTGGTGTTAGGCACATTGTTCGGTCGAGGTACAAACATTTCTTGCCGAAAATGTTCGGCGAAGCTCCACGTTTCGGCATAGCACCCATAGAACGAAACCGCCCGAAATCGGTATTTTTGGAGTTGAGCATCAATCACTGCACTGTGGGTATTCTTGATCACCTATATACCATTGATTGCGGTAATTTCGAATTTTCAGACTCGTGGTACCGGAATATGAACACAACCGCATAAAAGATGGTTTGTCGTTACTTACGGTTACAAAATTAACATCGGAATGTTCTTGCTTTCCCAAATAACAAAAAAAATTTAAACTTGAATATAAATATTTTAAGACAATCGCGAAACAAAACAGTTGTAAATTGGTCGAATTTTTGATCCACGTACATGTCGTTTGTACGAGTTTTATATAATAGAAGTCGCGGCATTGAAATATGATAGAACATGTAGCAACCACATAATAAGCTTTTGTCGTTACTTACGGTCAGAAAATTAACACCGAAATATATTTACTTTCGGAAATGTAGGTATTTTCTTATTAAACCAATAATAATAATAAATAATAATTGCGTCTCTCGAAACCACTAATAATCTTTGACAATTTGTATCTTTCTAATTTCCTTTAAATAATTTCAATGCAAATTAAATTGATTATCGTAAATAAAACATTTTAGAACTTTCAAATATTGATAAAACTAAAACATAAAATGTCACAATTTGTGCATATTAGGAAAAGTCAGAATTTTTTAATATTCCATTTGAAAAAATTAAAAAAAAAATGTTTGACGCTACATGAACGATTTTTGGTACATGGATTGAGGAAAAATTCCCATTCTCAAATCTGTTAGAGATAATAATTTTGGATATTGCGCGCAAAAGTTATGGCGGTTACAATTCTGATTATTAGAAAAAGTCTTATAAAAACGCTATTCATTATATCGAGAAACATTGTTAATTTATGGCTTCCTACATACTATATGTTTACTGAGGTCCCATAACTTTAGTGAAAAGTTGTAAATTTTCGCGGAAATTAGGAAATAATTCAAAACAATTGGTAGTTTGCAACTTGTTTTAATAAAATAAAAAATATGTACATACGTAATCTAAACATCGCGAAGATTCAAATGAAAGTGAAAACTATACAAATCCGTTTAGTGGTTTGCATATTATAAATTTTTGTAAGAGAAAATATTTATTAAAATTTATTTTGTGAGTTAGTTGAAGAAAATTTGGTAAAAATAGGTCGGAGTTATTCTTCTATTTTAGTAAAATTTCACGCAAAAAATTACATTTTTTATTATATTCACTTCTCGAATACACGCTAACATCTAACGGAAGATCAAGTTCAAATAGATTTTGGGTTCCTTTAAATGGGGTATAATCTTGAAATAAAACTCTATCGGATAATGTTCATTTTGAAATGCGTGTGAATCGCGAAATCCACAAAATAGCTTGTGGCAAATTTATTTCTAAAGCAAATTGCGTCACTCATTTCAAATTTCATCTAAATTGGACCAAATACTTCAAATCGGGCTAATATACATATATGTGGCAAGTACATATATCCAAATCTGAACAGATTCCCATGTAATTGGGCAAACATTTTTCTAGAGCAAATTTCGTTAAACGTTCTAAATTTAATCGAAATTTGACATTCATAGCGTGATGGGGGCACTAAATACTTCAAATCGGGCGAAAATATATATGGAAGCTATATCCTGATCCTATTCTGAACGGATTTTCATCAAAAGCAATAGCTTTAAAAATGATATTCCCCAATTTTCAGCTAAATCGGACTATAAATGCGACCTGTACGTGGACGGACGGACCGACATGCTTAAATCGGCTCAGAAAGTGATATATTAGTACTTGAAAAACTCAAGAAAAAAGGTGTTGTCTTTAGGTGTTGTTGTTAGCGTTCAGAGCCAAACTCATTACTTTCAAAGGCAGCGATAAGCGTTTGTCATGAAAGCACAACTAAATGGGCAAATACAAATTTTTGTTGTAAAAAACAAAAATTGCATTTGAAAAAAGAAAAGTTCGATGACAGAGAAGCCACTCCACAGCCGATATGTCTGATGAGCAGCTCTACCAACTGCGAAACAAGCATGTCACATAGGGATTGTTTTGTGGGTTCGAATTTTCGGCTTTCCTTTTTCACTTGCAAAAATAAAAGGTCATTAAGTTCGATTCCAACGAGAAAATAATTGAAATTAATATTAAAAATGATCTTCGCCCTAATATGTAAGATATTCAAATAGTTTTATGACTTTTTTCTCAAAAATGATTTCCTGTATCAAGAATGCATGAACTTCTGCCTATTAATGACTAAACGATTAACGTTTATTCTATTTAGTATAATATAGTATATTTAATATAACGTATAACGTTTATTCTATTTAGGCATTAAAAAAGGTCACGCACAAACCACTTTAGAAAAATTTAAGATGTGTTTTTTGAGAAAATACTAGGAAATGAAAAAAAATCCCAGAAAATTATTTCCTATTGCACGATTGAACAACCTATTGCCTATGTTTGACTATAGTAACTTTTATTCAATTTAAATATTGAAAAAGGTTCCGCACAAACCACTTTTAATTGATATCATATATGAAATTAAATTATACATCTATATATATAAAAAAGGATGATGTTAGTTACTACGCTTATAACATAAGAACGGCTGAACAGATTTTGACAATTCGGACCAGTAAAGGATAAAACCTAAAAAAATCCCGAAAATTTGCGAAAAATGTGCAAAAATATTTTTTTCAAGAAAGTCAATTTTTCCACAAATTTCTATCGAGTTTCGCATTTGGAGTATACCTTGACACATATTTGGACAGTTTTTGGCGAAAATTGTATATGCACCAACTGTGAGGGTCCATTGTACGCCTCTGTTTTGTCAATTTTTGAAAGTTGTATAGCATTTTTTATTCACAATCAAATCGATTTTCATTATTTTCAAGCGTCTTTTTAGGAAATTAACTGCCGAAAATTGTTAAAAGGAGAGGGCTTAGTTTAGAGTTTGTAAAGTTTAGTGGTGGTTTCTGTCAATCAGTTTAGTTCCCGCAGAGCTGGAAGGCAATTACAAATGGCCAAATACATGCACATATACACAGGTACTGTTGGTACACTGTATGTATGTACATCGAAAAAGGATGATATTCAAAATTGGAAAGAATAAACAAGAAATCGGAGGTACTGGAGATTTTTGTTCGAATTATCTGACTAATATTCTTTATCGGGCGACAAAAGTTGGTAAATACTTAAACGTTAATTAGTTTGTGATATTAATTTGACTATGCTATTTACGTCGAAATTAAATATAGGGTGACCAAGTAATCGACAACAGTCACGTGTTAGTGCGACAAGACTTCAAGCATCCGAAACAAACAAAGAACGGCAACTAATAGAATAGCTCTGCTAACAAGGATCAATGTACCAAGTACTGCATTGTACAGTCTCAGTCAAAATTCAATTACCGCATTTGGACGTGTTACCAGAGCCATTGCATGTAATTCCGAACTTGCAATGCAAGTAGAATTCGGGAAATCGCGTTAAACAGAGAAGTCAGAAAAAAGCAGACGAAGGTGGTTACCTGATAGCGATCGTATCCCTCTGCTCAAAATAGGTTAATTGATTAAAACGCAAATTTAAATAAGCACTATATTCAGCATTAAATTCAAATTCCTACGATCGTATTCCTTCCTTCGTATTCAATTGCTTGAGTGAAATATCGTGTTCAGTGGTAAAACAAGAATTGCAGAAAACCATCGATTTTGAAACGATAGGGGCATTATGATATTATTTTGCTTCAACTGTGCTACCAAATATTTTTATTTACATCGCAAAACGTGTAATTTGCTTAGAAATTATATCTAAGTCCCGGTTTACAGTTGCCTAATTTGTTCGCGGCTATTGTCAGTTTATAGGTGAGAGAGTTGAGGAAAATAGAAACACTTTGCCTCTCAGTACCTTCTCTCTTCGTCAAACTGACAATTGTCGACAGTACAATTGTCTAATGTGCATCTTCTTCAAAGATCGTCCTAAACAGTTCAAAACAAAGAAATATTTGCCATTGAACAAGGTGATAGCAATAATAGTATTATTCTTAACTAAAATGGAAAAAATAGCTAAAATCCTCAAAATACCGAAAATCGGTACATAACGTTATATGGAGGCTATACTAAAACATAGACCTATGTTGAATATTTCTAGTGGATTGTGATCAGTGGAACTTCAAATGTCATTAACAGCTAGTTCGCGAGGTACCGCTATATGTGGGCTATACGAAAATATGAACTGAAATGAACAATTTTTGTTGCAGAATTTTTGTTGGCTCTTAAATATCAAATTACAGAAAGTTCGACCAACAAATAAAGCTAAGGTACGGAAAATTGGGAGGTTTGTTTTGGGGCTATACCAAAACAAAGTACCGAAAATCGGGAGGTACCGTTATATAGGTGACCACTACAACCTTCGGTTAAAAATTGAAACTAAAATTGCCAAATTACTGAAAATCGGGAGGTACCGTAATATGAAGGCTATATCCAAACATGGACCTATGTACCATGGACCATGGACAATTTTTGATGGAGGGGTTTTTTGAACACTAAGAACTTCAAATGTCAAATTACTGCTAGTTCGGTTTAAAATTGTAGCTAAAATCATCAAATTACTGAAAATCGGAAGGCATCGGTGTGAAAATGTAGCTAAAAACGTCAAAATACCGTAAATCGAGCGGTACCGTTATATGGGGCCTATACCTAAACGTGGACCGATATAGCCCATCATCGAACTTGACCTGCCTGCAAACAAAAGACGCATTTTCCCAAAATTTCAGCGTCCTATCTCCATTTTTGTGGATGCTAGAGTGATTACCACAGACGGACGGACGGACATGCACAGATCGACTCAGAATTTTACCCTGATCAAGAATATATATACTTTATAGGGTCGCAAATGAGTATTTCAATGCGTTACAAACGCATTAAAAAATCACATAATTTATATGCACTTATAAGGGAAACGCGCACATATTCAGGTGAAATGGCTAAAATAACCAGAGTATCCGGGCCTGTCCCCCCAGAAATATATATTTTTCCTTAAACATATGTTTTCTTAAAAAATTCCTACAAAATCGGAACGTGTTTAGTAGAGTTATTCCGTGTTAGAGCCATTTTATGCAAAAATAGCCCATTTAACCCACATGTGTAATCAATCGAAAGCTCAAAGGTAACGACCCCAAAGAAAACTCTCCGATTTTTTTTTTTTTTTTGAAATTTTGTCAAAAGGTTGCGTTTGTTGCACTGTTTGCGGACATGTATAATTTTCATGGGCGGCGGATCCGGTTCGCCGGTTATTTGACCCGAAAGGATAGATTTAAAACCACGTTAGACCCGGTTCTACTGAACCGATTACGGTTTGAAAGCTTACAGAAATACCTAACACATGGTGTTGTCATTTTAACCGGTGCACATCATGATGTTCTTACCCGGCTTACTTCTTCAGATGTGTAATTTGACACTCATATCACGATATCTCAAGAACGGCGACTCCTATTGAAGAGTCATAAATATCGTTTTTTAGATAATTTGTAAGCCTACAACTTTTACTTTAGTCGATTTCTGATAGGTCTTACCATTTTTGAGAAAAATAAAAAAATGAGTAAGGCCACCAAAAATGACCTTTGACCCTGGATAACTTCGTTTGCACACCTGGGATCGATGAGGACTTTTAAGACGTTACTTCTAATGGTAAAACCTACGAAAATATCATAGAGGTCAATCTTAAATAGAATTTTCACTGTTACAACCTATTCTTTAATCCCATTTCCATAGGACTGGCGGTTTCCAACAAAATAATGAAAACCTAAAAACCCTTAATATGTGAACTTTGGCTGCGATTTATTTAAAAAGAGAGCTAGATTTTTGTGCCCGAGTATCTTTTTTCCATGGTCAGGTCGAGTTCGAAGATGGGCTATATCGGTCCATGTTTCGGTATAGCCCCAATACAACGGTACCTCCCGATTTTCGGTATTTTTAGGGTTTTATCTACAATATTTAACCGAAATTGCTGTTACTATACATTTAAAGTTCATAGGTTCACAACACCACCAAAAACTGTCAACATAGGTCAATGTTTAGGTATAGCCCCCATATAACGCTACCTCCCGATTCTGGGTATCTTGAGGGTTTTAGATGCAATTTTTATCCAAACTAGATGTAATTTGACATCTACTACTCCGCTAAAAAGCTGTCAACATGGGTCCATGTTTAGGTATAGCCATCATACAACGTTACGTACGGATTTTCGGTATTTTGAGGGTTTTAACTACAATATTTAACCGAACTAGCTGTTATTTTGCATTAAAGGTTCATAGGTGCCACAACACTACTCCAACATAAAATGTCACGTTTAGGTATAGCCCCCACCCATATAACGGTACCTCCCCATTTACGGTATTTTGACGGTTTTAGCTACAATACTTAACCGAACTACCTGTTATTTGACACATAAGTTTCTTACAGGCCACAACACTACTCCACCAAAAACTGTCAACATAGATCCAAAAACTGTCAACATAGGTCCCATATAGAGGGTTTTGGCTACAATTTTTATCCAAACTAGGTGTAATTTGACATTTTAGGGTATTGAGGGTCACAACACTACTCCGCTAAAAACTGTCAACATAGGTCCATGTTTCGGTATAGCCCCCATATAACGATACATCCCGAGTTTCGGTATTTTGAGGGTTTTAACTACAATCTCTATCCAAGCTAGCTGTAATTTGACATTTTGGGGTCTTGAGGATCACAACTCTACTCCGCTAAAAACTGTCAACATAGGTTCCTGTTTCGGTATAGCCCCCATATAACGGTTCCATCCAATTTTCGGTACCTTGAGGGTTTTATGTACATTGTTTGACGGAACTTCGCGTTATTTTACATTTGAAATTCACAGTAGTCACAAAAGGTTCTTACTTAAAAACGTTCAATATAATTCCACTTTTTGGTCCATTTAAACGTAGCTCCCGATTTTCGGTATTTTCTCTTCTTTTGCTCTTTTGCGTCCATAACACTGTGCAACAAAATTCAATTTGTTTAAAATGATGGGAAACCCGTGTAGATTATGAAAGTAGAGCTAAAAATACGAGACACGTGTATCGGCGTTTTTAAAGTTTACATCGGAAAGTAACCAAAGAAGGCGGGGAAAGTTCCGCCCATTTCTAGCTTTTTCGATATATTCGAGTTAAGATATCTTGGAATCCTTGCATTTTAGGTAAATAGTGTATTTGACAACTTTACTGAGGAGGATGTGAGGAACATTTTTTAAAGGGGTCTTTTTGTTCTTTTTTCGAAAATCTTTCAAAAACTCCTTTAAAATGTGATCATATCTAATCCAAATATTTTAAAAATGTGTTCGTCATAGAATTTTAATATAGGTCTCAGAATACACCAAATCTGTAAATCTTATCTAATCACCAGGAATCTTTAAAAATGAAAAACACGTTTTAGGGTTAAAGTCATCTGAGTTTATTCAAAACTGTCTCACAAAACATCATTTTAGAGAGATGACGTGAAAGACAACAAGTAAAAAAGCGTTAAGTTCGGCCGGGCCGAACTTTTCATACCCTCCACCATAAAATATTCTGAACTAAAGTGGATACGTTAAAACGCAGATAATGTACATAAAATGTTTCATTCGGCAGGCCCTGTTTTATGGTGCCTATATCTAACTATGTATGTTGACAATTTTTGTTGGGCTAGAAATTGGGAGGTACCGTTATATAGGGGTTATAATAAAACATGGACCTATGTTGACAGTTTTTGATGGGAGACTTTTATGTCAAATAACTCCTAATTCGGTTAAAAATTGTAGCTAGAATCCTCAAAATACCGAAAATCGGTACATAACGTGGGAACTTCAAATGTCATTAACAGCTAGTTCGGAGGTACCGCTATATGTGGGCTATACGAAAATATGAACTTAAATGAACAATTTTTGTTGCAGAATTTTTGTTGGCTCTTAAATATCAAATTACAGAAAGTTCGACCAACAAATAAAGCTAAGGTTAGGAAAATCGGGAGGTTTGTTTTGGGGCTTTACCAAAACATGGACCTACGTTCGGTTAAACATTTTAAGTAAAATCCTCAAGGTACCGAAAATCGGGAAGTATCGTTATATTTGGGCTATGTTGAAAATTGTTGATGCAGATGTGTGGTAACCACTACAACCTTCAAATGTCAAATTACAGTTAGTTCGGTTAAAAATTTTAGCTAAAATTGCCAATTACTGAAAATTGGGAGGTACCGTTATATGGGAGCTATATCCGAACATGGACCTATGTTGACAATTTTTTATGGAGAGGTGTTGTGACCACTAAGAACTTCAAATGTCAAATTACTGCTAGTTCGGTTTTGTAGCTAAAATCATTAAATTACTAAAAATCGGGAGGTACTTTTATATGGGAGCTTTATCCGAACATCGACCTTTCTTGACAATTTTTGGTGGAGAGGTGTGGTGACCACTAAGAATTTCAAATGTCAAATGTTCAAATTACAGATAATTCGGTTAAAACTTGTAGGTAAAATTCTCAAAATACCGAAAATCCGTTATCTGGGGATACCGAAATCCGTTATACCGAGGTACCGTTATATGGGGCTATACCAAAACATGGACCTACGTTCATAATTATTTCGAATATAAGTTTTTTGGTCACTAAGAACACTAAATATCAAATTATAGCTAACTCGGTCTAGAAATGCGAATTTAAACGTCAAAATACCTGAAATCGGGCGGTAACGTTATATGGGGGCTATTCCAAAACATGGACCTATGTCCACTAGTTATATAAGTTTATTGACATTTAAGAACCCTAAATGTCAATTTATAGCTAAATCGGTCTGAAAATGTAGCTAAAAACGTCAAAATACCGTAAATCGGGGCCACCGTTAAATGGGGGCTATACCAAAACGTGGACCTATGTCCACAAGTTTGTTATATAAGTTTATTGACATTTAAGAACCATAAATGTCAAATTATAGCTATATCAGTCTGAAAATGTAGCTAAAAACGTCAAAATACCGTAAATCGGGGGTACCGTTATATGTGGGCTATACCAAAACGTGGACCGATATAGCCCATCATCGAACTTGACCTGCCTGCAAACAAAAGACGCATTTTTCCAAAATTTCAGACAATTTTGGTGGAGAGGTGTGGTGACCACTAAGAACTTCAAATGTCAAATGTTCAAATTACAGCTAATTCGGTTAAAACTTGTAGGTAAAAATCTCAAAATACCGAAAATCGGGAGGTACCGTTATATGGGGCTATACCAAAACATGTACATATGTTCATAATTTTTTCGAATATAAGTTTTTTGGTCACTTAAAACCCTAAATATCAAATTATAACTAATTCGGTCTAGGAATGTGACTTAAAACGTCAAAATACCTGAAATCGGGCGGTAACGTTATATGGGGGCTATTCCAAAACATGGACCTAAGTCCACTAGTTTTGTTATATAAGTTTATTGACACTTAAGAACCCTAAATGTCAATTTATAGCTAAATCGGTCTGAAAATGTAGCTAAAAACGTCAAAATACCGTAAATCGGGGGGTACCGTTATATGGGGGCTATACCAAAACGTAGACCTATGTCCACAACTTTTGTTATATAAGTTTATTGATACTTAAAAACCATAAATGTCAAATTATTGCTAAATCGGTCTGAAAATGTAGCTAAAAACGTCAAAATACCGTAAATCCGGTGGTACCGTTATATGAGGGCTATACCAAAACGTGGACTTACATACGTCCACAACTTTTTTTATATAAATTTATGGACACTTAAGAACCCTAAATGTCAAATTATAGCTAAATCGGTCTGAAAATGTATCTAAAAACGGCAAAATACCGTAAATCGGGGGGTACCGTTATATGGGGGCTATACGAAAACGTGGACCGATATAGCCCATCATCGAACTTGACCTGCCTGCAAACAAAAGACGCATTTTCCCAAAATTTCAGCGTTCTATCTCAATTTTTGTGGATGCTAGAGTGATTACCACAGACGGACGGACAGACGGACGTGCACAGATCGACTCAGAATTTAACCCTGATCAAGAATATATATACTTTATAGGGTCGCAAATGAGTATTTCAATGCGTTACAAACGGAAAAACAAACTTAATATACCCTCCTTAATATACTGTACTTACCAGTTTTGACCTTTTCTTTAAATGACTTTCACGGTTTGTCCTTTGTTATTTAATAATTTATTTATTTAAACTAAATAAAATGGAAACCATTAAAAAATCTAAATATTTATTCCAATTTATGCCTGTTTTAATTTTCTTGTATGTGTATAATAGGTAATACAATTTATTGGAAATTAGAAAAAGAATAGTAACTAGATATTCGATTATCGTTGACCAGACACATCTTCAGTTGTTTAAATAAATACAATTTCTTATATACATTAATAGTTATATTACATATATAATATTTCTGTTTAAATCTTTGTAATTCCATAACATGCTGGTTCTTATGTTTGCTTAACAACCTATAAAAATATTTGTTGGGCTAAAATTTAAAATAAATATATTCTATTCTCTCAACAGATAACAATAATTGTTAATAAATATTTTTTTGTTTTTCTTAGAAAAAAATATTTATTTATCTTAACGTACATATGTAGAATTATTAACTTGTTTTGTATATTTGAGCTATGACAAAAAATATGGTTTTGTTTGAAGGTATGAGTTCGTTTCATCAAAATATTATATGGATAGCACATAGGCTGTTAAGTTCCAGGCAAAATACTCATTGGTATCATACGATATGAATGTCGAATTATGCGTTTACAAATTTTCTAGGATACCAGATTAACAAAAAAAAAATGTTTTTTTTTTGTGGTGAAAGAACTTGGTGAAATTGAGCTGTATGTTAAAGCAGTAGTGATATTGAAATTGTTCAAATGAATTGTAATGCTTTATGTTTTAACTGATATAATTTAGCTCGAGGGTATATTTTAAGTATTCATTTTTATTTAGTCATTTTTAGGATCATTTTCAACACATTAAAAATACAAAATTAGTAAGAAATAAATTACATAGAGCTTAAATTAGTTTAAAATATCATCCTAAAATGCAAAAATATTTATGCCTGCTCAACGAATATGAGTATTTATAATAAGGCCTTGAGCTTATTTAATTATATCAGCTAAACACCAAACATGGAAAGTTCGAACAAAAGCCGAAATATTTTATAATGTTTGTGACTTTTAAGCCCACGGATTAGTCGTATATAGTTTTTTTTGCTAAAAATATATAGCCATAACTAAAACATAACTTAATCATATACACTTACAATAACATTAAGCAACACTCACACATGTATATTCTATATATAAATGTATAATTGTTCCATGTAAACAATTTTACACCGAACTCATTCACATGTAAAATTTTTATATAGCTTAGTTTGTTGTTGTTGTTGTTCCAGTGAAATCACAGAATAAAATCAGCTTTCCTTATTTTTTTTTTTTTGTTTAATGAATCAAGAAAAGTTTTCTCTCTTTGTTTTATATTCATATCTAAAGCCACAGAAATTACATAAATTTTGTCAGGTTTTATTTAAAACAAAAGTTATATTTTATTACTTTCTTAATTCCATACATGTGGTAACTTAGTTTAGAAGTTATATTTTATGCAGCACATTGAATACAAATAGTGTACAAATAGTGGTATGTATTTAATATATGTATTAGTTAAAAAATTGTTTATTTTAGTTTTGAGTTTAGTTTAGATAATAAGACAGCCTTAAATTGACAGCATAGTATTTGTTGTTGTGTTAAATTATTATTTTGGTTTCACAATTCTGTATATTGATAGTATTTTGGAAAGAGAAATAAATTCGACATATGGTAAAAACTAAAAATGTTTTACAATCAATGAATCCGAATTTCAACATTTCAGGATTCGCGAACTGTTAACATCTCTATTATATAAAACGGAAGTGGCGTTCGTACGTGAATCAAAAACTCGACCAATTTACAACCGATTTGTTTCGCGTTTGTTTTAATCCGAGGAAGGATCTGAAATATCTTATTTTTTGAAAAAGCTAAATTTTAAGATGATATTCATCCTCTTCTTCATATACCTAAAAATCAATATTTGTATGTTCCATGTAGACTCAAGAACGGCCAAACCGATTATCCTGAAATTTTCAAGGTATATGCGGGGATGGCGAATGGTGAAAATAGGTTACAGATTTTTTTGAACTTCGGAGCGGCGGGGTAAAAACTTAATATTTGCAAAAGTACAAATGTATCGGTTTGAAATTTAGTTTGCGAAACAATTTCATGACAGAAAAGGATAAAAACTAAAAAAATCGCGGAAAATCCGCGAAAAATGTGCAAAACCTATTTTGGATAAACTATATTTCTCCGCACATTTCCAACGCGCTTTCGTGTTTGCATTACACAGAAAAATATAATTACTGCATTTCAGGAATAGTGTTCATAAAGTCTTGCCAAAGTTAAAATTTCTGCATTTCATGAACGCCTTTCATAAAGCAAATAAAAATACTGTTTTTTTTCTGAGAGATTGAAAAAAGTGTTTTGACGAGTTGTTGTTTTTGTTATTGTTGGGCTAACTACCGCCACACACCACCAACCAAACCAGAGACAACTTTTGGCTACTTTTATTATACCCTACACCACTATGTGGGGAGGGTATTATAAGTTGGTTTTGGCCAAAAAGTTTGTAACGCATCGAAATAATGGTCGTAGACCCATACTTATATATACCAAAATGAATGTCTCGAAGAGCTGAGTCGACCTGGCTATGTGTGTCCGTCCGTCAGTCCGTCCGTCTGTCCGTCTGTCCATCTAAACCTTTTAATCACGCTACAGGACGCAATTTTGATCGGATCGTCACGAAATTTTGGATGTTGATGGGGGTCCCGGAGGGGAAGAAGCCTATTGATTTTTGTGATGGTCGGATAATATTTAGGGGTCGGAATGGGCAAAAAACTTATGTGAATAAAAAGACAACGTTTTTTCCAAAGCGAATATCTCAGCTTCTATACGGGGTATACCTAAAGCAAAACCTGGCCATGAAAGAAGAAAATATCGCCTTTCTAATGATGTAAAGTAGGTTCTCGTACGTGATCAAACAACGAAGATATCGCAATAGCCGCTAATAGAACCCAACTTTTTAATTTGCGATTTTAATAATAATGACGAATATCACAGCTTCGGTGGAAGATCTTCCAAAAACAAAGTCTGACTATGAAAGTAGAAAATCCCATCCTTACAATGATGTAAACTAGGTCGGCGTAGGTGACCAAATAACGGAGATATCGCAATAGTCGGTAATACATCCCATTTTTCCACTTTTTTGGAAATCACGCTACAGGTCTCAATTTTGATCGGATCGTCACGAAATTTTGAGGGTTAATGGGGGTCACACAGATGAAGAAGCCTATTGATTTTGGTGGTAGTCGGATAATATTTAGGGGTCGTAATGGGCAAAAACTTATTTGGAGAAAAGCAGAACCTGGCCATGAAAGAAGAAAATATCGCCTTTCTAATGATGTAAAGTAGGTTCTCGTAGGTGACCAAACAACGAATATATCCCAATAGCCGCTAATAGAACCCAACTTTTTATTTTTGCGATTTTAATAATAATCACAGCTTCGGTGGAGGATTTTCCAAAAACAAAGTCTGACTATGAAAGTAGAAAATCCCATCTTTACAGTGATGCAAAGTAGGTTGGCGTAGGTGGCCACATAACGGAGATATCACAATAGTCGGCAATACATCCCATTTTTTCATTTTTTTGTAATCACGCTACAGGTCGCAATTTTGATCGGATCGTCACGATATTTTGGTGGCTAATGGGGATCCCACAGAGAAATTTTTGGGGGTTGATGGGGGTCTAACAGAGAAAGAAGCCTATTGATGGTTGGCATACATCCCACTTTTCCATTTTTTATTTGGGTTGTACTGTCGATGCACTTAAATGCGTTTCAAAAAAATTGACCTGTGTTAATGAAGACATTCAGAGCAAAGGCGCTAAAGCTATCCCAATTTTAATATTTTGAATTTTATTAGTCAAAAGCTTATGAACAGGGGTAGTGGTGTAGGGTATCACATAGTCGGCACCGACCCGACTATAGCCTTGGCTCACTTGTTAATTCTTTTATTTTGTATTATTGTAACTTACCGTTTCTTCTAATGATTTTCACTGTAGTTGTTATCGTCTTGTGAACGTAACAGAACAATCAATACGAACCATATGTACATACATGTTGAGTCTATCAGCACTAGGTTGAGAATTAGATGTTACGTTTATATTAGAGAAATTAAAAATTTGTAATTGCGAACTATACAGTCCCAAACACTTAGTTTTTTCGACACCAAACGCACTGTAGTTGATTGGTTTGTCAGTTAACTAACAACAAAATGGTTGCTACGTACATACCCAGCCAACAATTTTTGCCGATGGCTCTGATATCAGATTTTTTTCCGAGATTTCGTAAACTTTCTTTCCGATTACCTATAGTTTAGGTATGTTGTTGTGATGGGTATGTGTGTGGTGTGGTTTGTTGATATATACATATATCATCGTACCGAATTCAGATGTATTTTCTGCACAAGTTTCCATTTCTGATGCCGTAATTGCATGCAAAACAGGTCCGAATTTGTGTGAAGCGGTTCGCAGAATTCGGAACGTTTTGTCGAGGGAAATTCGGAAAGAACATTCTACTTTCTACACGAATTCGTTTAGAATTCAAAAGATATTCTGATAACACTCTGAAGAAATATTCGTAAATCTGACGAAAAAAGAATTCTTTTGTGAGATTTGTTTCGAGATTCTGAAAATTTTCGGAACAAATTCTAAAAAAAATCTAGATATTTTATCCGTAAATCGGAAACTATTCTGATGTTTTATTAGATATTCTCAATATTTTCTCCCAAAATTCTCAATGTTTATTAGGATACGATTCGAATTTCTCATTGATTAAATTGGAACTTTATTTAAAATATTTGTTGAACTTTTTATTATTACAATGTTGATGAAATAGTATTCGTCGCTGCTGCCCACTGAATTGCACATTTATAAAATCATAAAGCACAGTCCTTGCGAACAAATTTTCCATTTGATTTACATATCTAAAATAGAAATAACAAATTATAAACAACGTTTTAGAAAATGTGTATACAATCTTACACTTACATTAATTGTAAAACATGTGCCAATTTCATCACAAAATAACTTGTTCCGTTACGTCTTATTCACTTAACAGCTGCAAAATAACTAAAAAACAAGCAATATCGTGAAGACACAAAAAATCTCTCCCTTGCCTTTAAATCAACTCTCGACGAATGTTAGGCAATTTTGTTCCCGAGAGAGAGAGAGAAATGAATCAAAATTTCCCATTAGAGTATGAGCAGATTACTCGCAACGTTTTCGAAAACAAGCGCACGAAAGTGTGCAGAAATTATTAAACGAAATCTTGCTGAAGATCACTTCAATTTCTGAGGGAAATTTTGAGAATTCCGTATATTTTCTGAACAAACTTTGGAAAACCTCTTAAAAGAATCTAATATCAGAGCTCTCGGTAAAAATTGTTTACTGGGATAGTCTCAATGTGATGGTGTGAGACGATGGTGGGGGTTGTGTTGTGGTTTGTTGATACACTAGCGGTCATCTGAATAGGTTTGAATTTTTTTCTTTTTATATGTTAAGGTATCTTCGGATGTGTTCGTATTGCAGATCCATACTATTTACTTTTTGAGAGTCCTATACTATGCCAACATTCCCAAGAAAAAACTTGACGGTTTTGCCATATTTTCGGAAAATATCCCAATTATAATAAAAAATGTACAAAAAGGTGTCCAATTTTTGCGATCATCAGAATAGTGCTGTATAACCTCAGTAGTCCATTCTTTTGTACTTATTCGTGTTTGTTTTATGACTTGTGAATAGAAAAAACTTTTTGACCTGACTATATAGGTATTACAGCACTATAAAAGTCGGCGATACCATGCCCCTTTGACTTAAATTTGATTTACAATATTGTACTTTATTGTCGTCGAAGAGATATCTTCCAGACCAATTTTCGAACATTAATGATACATGTGGTCAACTATGGTGGATTTGTAAGCATGATAATACTTAAATTTGTACTGCAAGGATAGTTAAAAAATTAAACTTGAACTAAAATACCAACTATTTTCAATGACCTTTCTAATTTATCGATCCTAATAATATGGCTACACTTGGTATTTGCTTTCAGATAATTTTCGAAGATTAGAAGAGATCTAACGAAATCAAAAAGTCATTTAAAGCAAGTTTATAAAACGTTTTTGTTGGAATATTTCTTGATTTTATCTGAAAGTTCTTGCTAACTTTTCCATGTTGAGAATTGAACCCACGTTCCAAATAAAGCGGGTCAAATTTGTTGTAGGATTTATCAGGATGTTCCATTTTACTAAACTAAACCAAACTGCGCAATATTTGCATGGGTAGTACAATTTTTCAATTTTATTTGATTCAAAGCTATTCTGATGATCGCAAAAATTGGCCACTTTTTTGTACATTTTTTATTATAATTGGGATATTTTCCGAAAATATGGGAACACCGTCAATTTTTTTCTTGGGAATGTTGGCATAGTATAGGACTCTCAAAAAGTAAATAGTATGGATCTGCAATACGAACACATCAGAAGATACCTTAACATATAAAAAGAAAAAAATTCAAACCTATTCAGATGACCGCTAGTGTACATTGTCAATACGATGGTGATACGACGAGACCATTCAAAAGAAAACGAGAACAAAGTTGAGAGCATTTACCAACCAAGAGAGGAAATATGAGAGAAAATAGTGAAATATAGGAAAAAATAAGAAAATGATTTTGTATCTCATGAAAATCTTACATATTTTTGAAAAAATTGTGACTTTTGGATGGAAATAAGAAACTGCACATGTATCTTATGTGAGGTACCTGTACAGTATGAAAAAACTACATCACGAACGAAAATATGTAAAAATTCTTGAAATATTTTTTTCTGTGTATATAGTGACACTTTTTTGGACTGTTTTCGGCGAACATTGTATGCGCACCAGCAGCGATTTTCATTTATCTCTATGTCAATTTTGAAAGTTCTATAATTTTTTGATTTAATAGATTTTAGTTTTCATTTTATTCAAACAATTCTTTGTGGAAACTTATTGCGAAAAAAAATTAAAAAACTTGAGGTTGGTCTAAATTGTAAGAGATTACACTTTAAAATATAACGTATAAAGAGCGCGGATTCAACCTGCTATTGATAGGATTATTATTTTTTTTCTGTGGCTAAAAAACGAATCCTACAAAAATTTATGAAATAAATAGGGTAAAATTTTCACTTCAACACAGCTGCAACCATGAACTGATACCATTTTTTTATTGACTAGCCAATACATGTGGCCTGTAGAGCGATTTCGTTAAAATTCGCCTTTTGTCCCATACATGTTTAACTATATAAATAAAAATCAAATGTCGTTTGTTGGTAATGGCATCAGTTGAGAACGGCTGGCCAAGCCCACTTTTACGCCCACTTTTTTCAATTTTAAATTTGTATCTTTTCTCGATTGGACAATAATTGCGTCCGTTAGAGCAATTTGCCCCATACAAATTACTATGGAGACATTTTTAAATATTTTTTCTTTATATGAGGATAAAAACCGCTATAACTTTTGCATGCATCGGCGGAGTTTGTGAAGGCGGACGAATTTTAAACCAAATTTTTTCCTTAACCTCTATACCAAATATCGTAGCTGTACTCGCAAAAATTGTTTCTTAAATTTTTTCAAATGGAATTGCTATTGAAATTTGGTTTTTATCATATTTCTATGTATGTATTCGTGTGGGGATTGCTAGTTCCTCCATCGGGACCCTCCCATCTGGCGAATTGGGGAAGCCCATCTTATCTCTGTGATAAGGCGGGTACCGAGGAAATAAAATACTCGGGGGTGATCAACAACTAGCCTAAAGGATGGCAGCTGGTCCTTTAGTACCTTTGGCGGGCAGAAGCTGTATCAGCTGGTATGGCCACCACTGGAGATCGGTCGGCGTGACATAAATTGAAAACGGCGTCTGAACAGCGGAGAGCGGATGACGGTCTTGTAGCAAGCGGTTCGCTATACAAACGTGTATTTAAACCTAGACGGGATGGCGTCTAAAAGCTGGCAGCCCCAGCACCATCATAGGATACAGCAGGCCAATCATTTGCTTATCCGAAACCACAACCGATTAACGAAACATTTACAAGAAATCAAAATAACAACAATATCCCCACGTTGACGACTATTGGCACACGAAATCGGATTAGAATTGGACAATGGAACGTAAGAACGCTTAGGGAGACAACGCGCCTGGCACAACTTGAATCTCAAATAGAAAGGTTTAATATAACCATTCTAGGCATTAGCGAGATGAGATGGTGCAATAGTAATAAGACAACATCCTCAAAGGGTAATACTATTTTACATAGCGGCAAGAAGAATCGCAGTGAAAGTGGTGTAGGGTTCTTAATAGCAAAAAAGGTGGCAAATTCGCTTAAATCATGGACTCCTGTCTCGGATCGCATCATAACCGCTCGTTTCCACACAACAATAAAAAAATGCGTCACAATAGTACAATGCTACTCACCAACCGAAGACGCTGACGATGTAGTCAAAGACGAGTTCTACAATCAACTTACGGCAACACTACATAGTATTCCGAAGAGGGATATACCTATCCTTATGGGGGATCTAAATGTCAAAATAGGTAGCGACAATGACGGTTTGAGCCATATAATGGGCAAACATGCAATGGGGTCAAAAAACAACAACGGTGAACGCTTTATTGAAGTCTGTCAAACCTTCGACTTTGTCATCGGTGGCTCATTGTTTCCCCATAAGAACATACACAAATATACATGGACATCGCCAAATCGCACAACCAGGAACCAAATAGACCATATATGCATTGGCCGAAAATGGAGAAGCTCATTACAAGACGTTCGCTCAAAACGAGGAGCTGACATCGAGAGCGACCATGAGCTAGTTGTCGCCTCAATAAAAATCAAATTAAAATCCATAAAATACAAAAACATGGCGAAAATGAATAAACGCCTTAATACAACTAGGTTAAAATACGATGAAGTAAAGGAAGAAATAGGAAACACGTTAAGTAATTGCCTACCAATAACCGACGACACGTGGGAGCACACATGCAACATGCTACGGGAGATAGGAAACAATAAAATTGGATACAGGCAATGTGAACGGAGAAAACAATGGATATCAGATACAACATGGGACCTAATATTAAAAAGGAACAGTTTAAAGAGTTTGCAAAATAACAACACGGACTTCAGATCCCAATACAAAGAGACTGCGAAAGCTGTAAAGAGCTCAGCAAGAGCTGATAAAAGAAGGTATCTACGTAACCTGGCAAACGACGCGGAGACTGCAGCAGGAGCGAATAATATGAGAGAGCTCCACAAAATAATTGGTCAAATAGCAAACCAAAATAAATACAAAAACCAGCTTATCAAAGACGAACAGGGGAGACTGTTAACAACAACAGAAGAGCAAACCCGCAGGTGGAGACAACACTTTGAAGCGATAAGCAATGTAAACGATGTTGAAGACGACAACATAACTACGAACAGCCACGGAAATGAATCAATAAACCACAACATAAACGTTGAAGAGCCCAGCATAATTGAAATAAAAAGCGTAATAGACAAATTAAAAGCAAACAAAGCTCCTGGAGAAGACGGAATTCCCCCTGAACTCTTACAAACAAACACTCAAGCATCGGCAGAAATACTAGTGCCGCATATACAAAAAGCATGGTTATTAGTACAACTACCAGAAGCGTGGACAAAAGGGACCATAGTAAAACTCCCAAAGAAAAATGACCTCACGGACTGCAATAACTGGAGAGGTATAACACTTCTAAACACAATATACAAAATACTGGCTATAATAATCAATAATAGGTTGCAGTGTATTGAGCAATCACTTCAAGAAGAGCAAGCAGGCTTCAGACCACATAGAAGCTGTTTAGACCAGACCAACACTCTCCGCATTGTAATCGAACAATCCATTGAATGGCGATCATCACTTTACCTCGTCTTTATTGACTTTAAAAAAGCTTTTGATTCCATAAAAAGAGGCGCTATATGGAAAGCTTTGAAAAACAAAGGAACGCCAATGAAGCTTATCCGCTTAATAAAAGCAATGTACGACAACACCGCCCTACACGTACTACATAACGGTACCATAAGTGACCCCTTTTACACCAATGTTGGGGTAAAACAGGGTTGCCCTCTTTCACCACTACTCTTCGCCCTAGTACTAGATGATATCATGTTGAAGCTGTCCCACAAGAAAAGGGGAATAATATGGGGCATGCATAAACACCTAGAATACCTAGCATATGCAGATGACATTTGCTTATTATCTCACAAATTTTCTGATATGCAACAAAAATTAAACGACTTAGCGTAATGGCAAAACAAGCAGGGCTGGATATTAATATTGGTAAAACTTTTGCAATGCGAATAAACAACTCGTCCGACTGCAGCTTCACCATCTCAAAACATCCTATCGAGTTTGTCAAAAGCTTTTGTTATCTGGGTAGCATGATGTCGATTGACAACGGTGTTGACGACGATATTGACAACCGGCTGAAAAAAGCCAGGTCAGCATTTGGCCGTTTAAACAAAATCTGGAGAGCAACGCAAATATCCCAGAATACCAAATTAAAAATCTTCAGCTCATGCGTGAAGTCAACTCTTCTTTATGGCAGTGAAACATGGCTCATGTCAAAAACGTTAGCCCAAAAACTGCAAACATTCATAAACAAATGTCTTCGAATAATCTGTGGCATATTTTGGCCAAACACTATTTCAAATATAGATTTACATACCAGGATGAGAGAAGAATCTATTACAAAGCAAATCGCTAGACGGAAGTGGAGATGGATTGGGCACACTTTAAGAAAGCCGGTCACCAGTATTTCTCGTGCGGCTCTTGAATGGAACCCTCAAGGATCTCGACGTCCAGGACGTCCAAAAAACACATGCGCAGAACAATCCAAAATGAATTATCACGAATGAATAAATCAATCAATGATTTAAAAACAATATGTATCGATAAAATAAGATATAATTTTCTTGTAGAAGCCCTATGCTCCCAAGAGGAACAATAAAGGAAAAAAAAAAAAATCGTAAACGAAACGAGATCTTCGTCGGGCCTGGCTCAGTATAATATAAGACTAATATAAACAACTAAGAACGTCGCCGGGGCTCCACCACGAGTTGTATTGAAGAAAAATGGAACCATTAGTTTTTTCATACCGTACACCACTATGTGGGGAGGTATCTCAGCTTCTATAAGGGGTATATCAAAAGCAAAACCTGACAATGAAAGTAATAAATATCACCTTCTAACGGTGTAAAGTGGGTTAACATAGATGGTCAAACAACGACTTTCCACAAGTGAAGCCTGACTATGAAAGTAGGAAATCCCACGTTTATAATGATACAAAGTAAGTTGGCGTAGGTGACCAAATAACGGAGATATCGCAATAGTTGGTAATACATGTTTTTTTTTTAAATCACGCAACAGGTCGCAATTTTGATCGGATCGTCACGAAATCTTGGTGGTTAAATGGGGGTCCCGGAGGGGAAGAAGACGACGGATTTTGGTGATGGCCGAATTATATTCAGCAGGCCTATTCTGTAACTTCTTAACAATCCGACAATCGACAACGTTGTCGACACTAAAAATTGTTTGCAGTAACGATTGTGCTATTCTGTAAAAATTTAGACAAATTGTCTATAAACTTTCAAAAGCTTCCAATTTTGAATGTATTTATAAACAAAACATACCCACCATACCATTGCTATCGAAAACGATATCGTTTTCGAATGTTTCTCGATAGTTTTGCTAATATTTTGTTCGAGAACGACACACGAGAATGGATTGAAAACGATTCATTCGTCGCTTAGTTTCTGGCAGGAAAACCTTCGATTTCGAATATCAGCAATAATGTTATTAGCGAATGAATGACGATAGTTTCTACTATAATGGAGAAAAACATTTTTGTGGAGTTTCTTGATGATTCTGTTATGTACCTGTTATGTTGATGGCAACTTGTGTTTGGCGACCTACCCATATGTTGTCTTTATCAACACTTATTGTTTATATTATACGTAGCATTTATATCGAAATTATTTGAAAAAAACGCAAATGGGAATTTTTTACAAACAACATAAAATTATTTTTTGAAACAAAAATATTTTCAAAGTAAACAATGTTTCTCGAAACAATTTTTCTTGTGAAGAAAAAACATTCACCAAATGTTCGAAAATGATATCGTGTTCGAACTTTTGACGAACAAAAGAACAACGTGCTTGTGTACACACGAAAAACATTTGCCAAACATTCGACAGTAATAGTCGTTTTCGAAAGTTGTGCCGAACATTCGAATAATATCAGCAACTGGTATGGGGGGTACACACAAACTGTACATGTGCAATAGTATAACTGTTTGTATCAACAAAACAGATATATCATATACATAACAGATATAATATGAAATAAATGTAGGAATGAGTGTAACAGTTATGATATTCCCCCATACCAATTGTTGATATTATTCGAATGTTCGGCACAACTTTCGAAAACGACTATCACTGTCGAATGTTTGGCAAATGTTTTTCGTGTGTACATAAGCACGTTGTTCTTTTGTTCGTCAAAAGTTCGAAAACGATATAATTTTCGAACATTTGGCGAATGTTTTTTCTTCTCAAGAAAAATTGGTTCGAGAAACATTTTTTACTTTGAAAATTTTTTTGTTTCAAAAAATAATTTTATGGTGTTTGCATAAATTTTCCATTTGCCTTTTTCAAATAATTTCGATATAAATGCTACGTATAATATAAACTATAAGTGTTGATAAAGACAACATATGGGTAGGTTGTCAAACACAAGACAACAATGTATATCAACAGTTACATATCGAGTCGCAAACGTAACAAAGAAATAAAAATGGAAAAGGTACATAACAGAAAAATCAAGAAACTCCACGAATATGTTTTTCGACAATATCGTAGAAACTATCGTCATTCATTTGCTAATAACATTATTACCGATATTCGCAATCGAAGGTTTTCCTGCCACAAACTGAGCGACGAATGAATCGTTTTCAAATCATTCTCGTGTGTCGTTCTCGAACAAAATATCCGGAAAACTATCGAGAAACATTCGAAAACGATATCTTTTCGATAGCAATGGTATGCTGCGTACTCACAATAACATTACTGATAGAAACAGTTTGTGTTGTATATGAACGATTGAGAACTTTATTTGTTTTTTCGTTCTCAAGTATCTGTTGTATAACAGATATTTTTCAAATACTACAGATACCAACAGATACTATAGGTGTAACAGGCTTGTGTGAATAACTTCTAAAAAAAAAAATTTTCCAATTTTTTTTATTTAGGGGATAACTACATATAATAACAAAAGAGACTTCTTCCATATCAATGAGTGCACAGCGATTCATATTGGCACAATGATATGGGACCTATTTTTATCGCCGAGTCTGAACGGAGTGTCTTACGACACAACTTGTAAAGAAGTTTTTCATGGCTGAAATACTCAGGCCACCACCGCCGAAAATATTGATGTTCTGGTCGGGTATTGACCTTAGGACCAAGTATAAATATATATTTGTTGTGACACAATAAGTACTTATTGCACGCTCTTAATGAGACATTGTATTGGGTATTAAAACAAATATTACGATTTATATGGGGATATACAAAAACGTTGACATATATAAAACATTTTGGTGGAGAAGTTTTTAGTCACAAAATACAAAATTGCAACCTGTTCGGTTGTAAAATGGGAATAATACCTTCAAAAGGCCTTAAAACGATGCGTCACTTTGCAAGGTAGGGTTTGGTGCAAGCTGAATTTAGCTACAATACATTTACCAAAGTATTATCCACCTACATACTTCGGATATTAAAGTGATTTCCCCAGAAGGACATTCATGGCCATATCGGTCTAGAAGTTCGCTGATCAAGAATATATACACTTTATATGATCTTAAATTATTATTTCGAGGAGTAACAAAGAGAATGAAAAACTTAATATACCCTCCATTACAAATTTAACGATTTTGTTATTCCTAAAGGTTTTCATCATTTAGAACTTGTTATTGGGCCATGGAATGATTCTGAAGAAATTCGAAGTTCATATTTTTTATTTGATTTGTAGTAATCGGTCCAGTAGAACCAAGTCTAACCAGATTTTGTGTCCTGACTTTCGGGTCAAATATGTTATAGTTGCTTTATATGAGTAATTCATTATTATGTGACTTTTAGGAACGCGATATCTTATAGAGAATGGGATCGACAGAGATTTTTAGGACCTTATTTTAACGACAAATCGTACATCTCCACCAAAATTCAGCTCTGTGGGAATTTTTTCTATTTTAATGTATATTTATATACATCTTTATAGGCAACGCACAAAAACCGGTTTCTGCCAGAAAAAAAAAATAATGGGCAATGTAGGGGAAACTAGGATTTTTTTTGTATTTTAGAAAAGCATTCATACTTTTGCAAAAATATTATTGTGTACATGAATACAAAAATTTGTCCATTCACTTTAAAAGAGGTGCGTTCAAATTCTGGACAAAAAAAAAAAATATGAACGGAATTAGTAAAAAATTCATACTTTTGTTTTTTTCTGTGTTTGGGTTTGTTCGACGAAGCTCATTCAATACCCTTATTTGATTGCTGAAAAATTTGATGATAGATAAAATCTCTAATTATTCTGAAATACTGAGTTCAGTTCAAATCTCTTATGTTTCAAACAGTTCGCTTTAATAAATTGGATCTTTAAATAAAATCTATAATAATGACCCTTTGAATGTTAACAAATGAATCAGCAAAAGAAAAGTATCTGTCGAATATTTGTTGCTCTTGCCAAATACTGTCTTTCATATATTAACTATTGTCAAATTAAATTTGGTTTTTTTTTATTTTGGTTTTTAAAAATATAATTTAATCAAAATTATACATACATATATTGTTGAAACTATAATTGTACATGTGTACACTTTTATAGACAATAAACATTTATTGCAATTTATGTATGTACATACAAACAAATAGCTGTAGATTTCCTTGTATAATTTATGTATATGGGTTTGTTTTCATATGTAGGTACTTCTTATTTGTGTATGAACATAGTATTACAAGAAAATATTTGTAAATAATTTGTATGTTATAATAATATTAAAATCTAACCTAAATATTTGCTTAAGCCATACACATTTTATTTATTTTTGAATGGCTACTATTTATATAAATAAATGTATTTATATTTAATTATTATTACAGCTGTTTGTTCATTTCAAACGTGCGTTGCATTAAATTCATTTTTGTTTAGATTTAATTTTTTTCTATATTTACACATTGCATTCCTATTATTTTACATACATATGCATGTTAGTTTATACATATAAAACATGGCAATATTTGCAGCACAGCACCATATTTTTTTTGGAAAAATCGTGTATTCTTATCTAAGCTACAAAATATTACAAATTTTAAAAATATGTTTGTGCATGTTGTCAATTTTTACAGTGTTTTATTTAACTTGCTTTGGTGCTTGTTTAGTTCAAATTTAGTAACTCATTTTCGGCACAGTTGCAGCTGACCAATCGCACTAAAGCGTTGCACACTTTTCTGATTTGGACGACAATACATGAATATGAAACCAAAACCAATATAGGTCCATTTTTTCCTATAGCCCCCATATAGCGTTACCACCCGATTTCAGGTATTTTGAGGATTGATTTTATCTTCATTTTTAGCACGAATGGGCTGTAACTTACCATTTGGGGTTCCCAATGGCACAGAAACTTCCCCAGCCAAAATTGGTATAGCCACCATATAGTGGTACCACCCGATTTCAGGTATTTTGAGGATTTTATCTTCGTTTTTACCCCGAATTAGCTGTATCATGGCATTTGGAGTTCTCAAGGGTACCGAAACTTCCCCAACAAAAATTGTGGACATAGGTACACGTTTTGGTACAGCCTCCATATGGCCACAGCAAGCCTAATGTCGGATATCCGACACATCTGAACAATTTCGGAAGCAAAATCGTTCAGATTTCGTTCCGATTTCTAAACGATTTTTTGGAGGGGAAATAGTTCAGATTTGTACCGATTTCGGAGCGAATGTCGAAAATAAATTTCCATTCCGAATTAAGGATTTTCTTCAGATTTCGATGCGAAATCGGACCGAAATCGATGCGGTTTCGCTCCGACATTTCCATCCGAAGTTATGTCAACCTCTTTATACAACGTTCGTTAAGATATCGTTACGATGTCGAACCCGACATCGGAAGTAGCGTCCGAAATTTGTTCCGATACCACCTGATTTCAGGTATTTTGACGATTTTATCCTAATTTTTAGCCCGAATTGGCTGTAACTTGACATTTGGAGTTCCCAATGGTACATAAACTTTCCAAACAAAAATTGTGGACATATGTCCAGGTTTTGGTATAGCCCCCATATGGCGGTACAAACCGATTTCAGGTATTTTGAATATTGTATCTTATTTTTTAGCCCAAATTGGCAGTAACTTGCCATTTGGAGTTCCCAATGGTACAAAAACTTCCCACCAAAAATTATGGACATAGGTCTAGTTTTTGGCATTGCTCCCATATGGCTGTACCACCTGATTTCAGGTATTTTGAGGATTTTATCTTCATTTTTAGCCCAAGTTGGCTGTAACTTGCATTTTCGGCCTTAATTGGATGTAGTTTGGCGAATTGGCTGTAACTTGACATTTGGAGTTCCCAATGGTACATAGACTTTCCAAACAAAAATTGTGGACATATGTCCAGGTTTTGGTATAGCCCCCATATGGCGGTACCAACCGATTTCAGGTATTTTGAATATTGTATCTTATTTTTTAGCCCAAATTGGCAGTAACTTGCCATTTGGAGTTCCCAATGGTACAAAAACTTCCCCACCAAAAATTATGGACATAGGTCCAGTTTTTGGCATTGCTCCCATATGGCTGTACCACCTGATTTCAGGTATTTTGAGGATTTTATCTTCATTTTTAGCCCAAGTTGGCTGTAACTTGCATTTTCGGCCTTAATTGGATGTAGTTTGGCGAATTGGCTGTAACTTGACATTTGGAGTTCCCAATGGTACATAGACTTTCCAAACAAAAATTGTGGACATATGTCCAGGTTTTGGTATAGCCCCCATATGGCGGTACCAACCGATTTCAGGTATTTTGAATATTGTATCTTATTTTTTAGCCCAAATTGGCAGTAACTTGCCATTTGGAATTCCCAATGGTACAAAAACTTCCCCACCAAAAATTATGGACATAGGTCCAGTTTTTGGCATTGCTCCCATATGGCTGTACCACCTGATTTCAGGTATTTTGAGGATTTTATCTTCATTTTTAGCCCAAGTTGGCTGTAACTTGCATTTTCGGCCTTAATTGGATGTAGTTTGGCGAATTGGCTGTAACTTGACATTTGGAGTTCCCAATGGTACATAGACTTTCCAAACAAAAATTGTGGACATATGTCCAGGTTTTGGTATAGCCCCCATATGGCGGTACCAACCGATTTCAGGTATTTTGAATATTGTATCTTATTTTTTAGCCCAAATTGGCAGTAACTTGCCATTTGGAGTTCCCAATGGTACAAAAACTTCCCCACCAAAAATTATGGACATAGGTCCAGTTTTTGGCATTGCTCCCATATGGCTGTACCACCTGATTTCAGGTATTTTGAGGATTTTATCTTCATTTTTAGCCCAAGTTGGCTGTAACTTGCATTTTCGGCCTTAATTGGATGTAGTTTGGCGAATTAGCTGTAACTTGACATTTGGAGTTCCCAATGGTACAAAAATTTCCCCACCAAAAATTATGGACATAGGTCCAGTTTTTGGCATTGCTCCCATATGGCTGTACCACCTGATTTCAGGTATTTTGAGGATTTTATCTTCATTTTTAGCCCAAGTTGGCTGTAACTTGCATTTTCGGCCTTAATTGGATGTAGTTTGGCTAGGGGATTCTCACTGGTCAACAAAAAAAAAATTATTTACTAAAAAGTTAAAAACTAAAAATAATTACAAAAAATTAAATTACAGTGTTTTATTTATAAATGCATAAAGAACTTGAAAATAATTTTTAGTTTCGCCTTAATAAGTATATTATTCTTAATGATGGAATCTCTCAAATAAAATGTTTGCATTTAAATTAACAATGGTGACAAACAATTGTGTTCCAGTTCTTAGTGCATTTATAATTAAAACACTATTACCTAATTTTTAATTATTTTTTATTTCACATGTTGTTCCTTTAGTAAAAAGCATTTCAGTAAGTCTGTAGTTACGATTTCATCTCTCTCGCCATATGTTTAATTTACCTACAGCTCAAAAATGTAGTTTGATATTTTGGAATACTTTAGGACTTCATGCAGACATGAACTATATGTATAATATAGCTCCTTAGTAACTAATAACAGGTACCAATAACGTTGTTGTTTGTGCAAAACAAATAAATGGCTTGTTTTACTTGGTAAGTCAGATAATGATAGAGAACCGAAAAGTAGAAGACACTTGTATCGGGACTTTGAAAGTTTACGTCGGGGGTAACCTAAATACGGGGTGCAATATTTCGCTTTGTGAACGGTTTTGGAAATAATCGGAGAAAGATTCCTCGTAATCCTTATATTTTAGGAACATATAATTTGTGAACATTTCTTGCTAAAGTGAGAGTGAGAGGGCGGGTCGCAGCGTGTTCATATATTCCACAAATGTGCCCGCCATAAGAGTTTACTATAGGTCTCCGAACATACCAAAACTGAAAAGTCTAAACTAAGGGTAGAAAATGTGAAAAAATAAAAACTCCGTTTAGGGTTAAATACGCCCCTTTTCTGACTTGGCACAAGATTGCCTAACAAAACATCAATTTGCTCACTCACACAATTAAAAAAGAGAGCTTTTGTGTTTGAAACAGTGTTTCGGAGTTGAGGTATTTTTGGCTCGACTCCGACTCCGACTCCAGACGAGTTTTTTTCACGACTCCGGCTCCGACTCCGGCTCCGACTCCGACTCCGGGTCGAGTACGAGAGTGAATTCCTATACCACTACAAATGAACAAAATGTGCACACATTTTTAACTTTTTCTTACATTTTGGCCTATATAGGTAAATGTGTTAGTTAATCCTTACATATTCATTGGAAAGGGCAATCGTTCGAATACATTCGAACATATCAATATTGTTTCTGCCGAATCTTACATTGAAAAATAGCAAAGTTAGAAAGTTTTTGTCGGTTTTCCTGTGAATTGTCCTTTAACTTAGTATAATATATAATTTGCATATATATTTTCTTAAACCTTTCTTTTAAAATAAATAATGATTTTTAAAAAAGTTCTTGTTTCAAAGTTAGAGTTATATTTATATAACGTGGAAAAAATTTTGCCCGGAGTTGGAGTCGAGTTATTTTTTTCGACTCAGACTCCGACTCCAGCAAAATTGCTCGACTCCGACTCGTAGACTCCGACTTCGACACCGACTCCGAAACCCTGGTTTGAAATGACAATTTTCAATACACATTTTTTTCTATGGCAAAAGACAACCCAGCATATTGAAATTACTTGAGATAATTGGTTTGTCTTTTTACGTACTGAACTTTACTGAACATTTTTTCTTCAGTAAAGTTTTGACAATTGTATAATTGAAATGTTGCTAAACATTACTGAAGAAACAATGTTCAGTAAAGTTCAGTACGTAAAAGGACAAACCTAATATTACAAAAAGGTTTTAAACTGCATAGAAACCCATGAAAAATATTTAATATGTACGCTTATTGTAGGCTTCTCCACCAAAAATTGTGAACATAGGTCCAGGTTTTGGTATAGCCCCCTCATAGCGGTACCACCCGATATTAAGTATCATGAGGGTTTTAACTTCATTTTGAGGCCGAATTGGCTGTAACTTGGCATTTGGAGTCCCCAATGGTACAGAAACTTCTCCACCAAAAAGTGTTGACATAGGTCCAGGTTTGGATATAGCCCCCATATAGTGGTACCACCCGATTTCAAGTGTTTTAAGGATTTTATCTTCATTTTTAGCCAGTATAGGCTGTAACTTGGCATTTGGAGTCCCCAATGGTACAGAAATTTCCCCACTAAAAATTATGGACATAAGTCCAGATTTTGGTATAGCCCACATATAACGGTACCACCCGAAATTAATAACTTTCTGGAGATTCGGCCTTTCTATCTGACGTGAGAAAAAATTATAAAAAATTATGTTTACAGAGTTTTTAATTTAACTGTTTGTCTGTTTAGTTCAAATCCAGTAACAAATTTTTAACACAGTTGCAGTTGACCAATCCAACTAAAACTTTGCACACTTTTCAGAATTTGATGCCAATACATGAATATGGAACCAATATGTGTCCACTTTTTCCTCTAGCCCTCATATAGAGGTATCACCCAATTTCAGGTATTTTCAGGATTGTATCGAATTGGCTGTTTCTAATGGTACAGAAACTTCCCCATCAAAAATTGTGGACATAGGTCCAGGTTTTGGTATAGCCCACATATAACGGTACCACCTGATTTGAGGTATATAGAGTTTTTTATCTACATTTTTGGCCTGCATTGGCTGTAATTTGTCTATGGGGATCTCAGTGGTCAAAAAATTTATTTACTAAAAAATTAAAAATAAAAAATTATTTTTAGATTCACTTTGGCAGTTTTGTTGAGATGTGTGTTTTACTTACTATTTGTATGTAAGTCAAGCTTAATCTCATATTTGTTGTTTTCAAATTTAAAAACAACAAGTTTAAAGTGGAAAGTAGTTAAAATTGATTACTTTTGGGAATGGCAGAGAAGACTAGTTTCGTCTAACTCCACTTGGACTCATCAGTTATCTTAGTTCTTTGTATTGAAACAAAGAACCCTTCCCCAATTTTATGACGACTCGAGCTCAAGAATAAGTGTGACTGATGAATTCCTTTAAATGCGAATTCAACCGAAACACCTAAAAACTCTCGTAGCCGCATATGTAAACCAAATTAACTACTCCCACTGTCATGTGTCTCCACATTGCAGAGAATGCACATAACTATTTTGATAGTTATAGCAACTAATCGTCCACGGTGCTCTGTGTCTATTTTTAGATTCACTTTGGCAGTTTTGTTGAGATGTGTGTTTTACTTACAATTTGTATGTAAGTCGAGCTTAATCTCATATTTGTTGTTTTCAAATTTAAAAACAACAAGTTTAAAGTGGAAAGTAATCAATTTTAACTACTTTAATCCAAATCCATTATGCTCTGCAATTATTACCATGCCTTATAGTAATTCTTACCTTTTTATATATACAGGTTTATGTATATGCATGTATGTATATATGTCTTTTTGTAAACTTTACATAACTGTAACAATAGTTGTGTTTCCTCACCAACTTGTATATGGTCCTTATCCAGACTTTTGCATAACTTAACTTACCTTTGTATAGTTAAATGTAATAAATACATCATTTTAATTAAGTAATTATTTAATGCTTTTAAACTAAGTTTGATATGATACGAAAATTTAATTACAATTACAGATTTTATGCCAGACTAGTTTTGCAGAATGATTTGAATGAAAGGATACCAGCTAGGGAATAAATAAATGTGACAAGAGGATAACAATTACGGATTATAACAACCTTCTTTTTCGAAATATAAGAAGCAACTACAGTTCTTGATACAATCATAGTATGATATGTGTATGTACATAATTATACACTTTTTGCATGCAAACCTAAACGAAAGTACATACATATGTATGTACGTATGTATGTGGCGCACAGACAAAACCTTGTAACTAATACCAAATATTTAGAAAAACAAAACTAAGATTTTTTGTAAACAAGAACCGTGTGAAAGTAGTCAACTAAAACCAGTAAGAAAAGGATCAAAGTTGGGCGACAAATATCTGCAATTCGACATTTAAGGTCACTAAACTTCTCCATCAAAAACATAGGTCCACACTTTAATATATAGACCCATATAAGGTTCCCGACCGATTGAATACATTTTTGTATGCTTTTTTACCTTATTTAGGTATCAGTGGTCACAAAATATCTCCGCCTAAAATTGTGGACAGGAAAGAAAATAATTATTCCGTTTTAGTTCAGAATATTTTATGGTGGAGGGTATAAAAAATGCGATCGGCCGATCTTAAAGCTTTTATACTTGTTTTTTTTTTTTTTTTTTTGTAATCACGCTACTGGTCGCAATGTTCAGTTAATATTCAGGGGTCGGAATGACCAAAAACTTATGTTGAGAAAATTCAACGTTTTATTCTTAGCCGAATATATCAGCTTCTAGTAGGAGTATTCCAACGGCAAAGCGTCAATGGAAGACGAAAATAGCATCTTTAAATTAATGCAAAATAGGTAGGGGAAGGTGGTAAAACAAGGGAGATATCACAATTGTGCACGCAGAAAATTTTATGTTAGAAATATGTTTGGATCCAAACAAATATATGTTTGGGACCGGTTGCAAACAAATATATGTTTGGATCCAAACATAATATGTTTGGGTCCAAACAAATATATGTTTGCAACATTTTGTAACATATCTCAATTTGATATGTTTGGGTATAACATATTTTTTATGTTAGAACATTTTTTTCATGGGTGGAGAGAGGATGTTTGTCAACGAGAGTAATAACAGTGCTCTCGCGGCTGTGGGTATTGTATAATAGAAGACGTAGAAGCGAAGAAGGGGGCTTTGGTGGCATGTATGCGTCAAACTCGTGTGTTTCTTGTTTTGTTGTTGTTAACCACCTAAGCTGGCAGAGAAGAAAATAAGAAATGATATGAATTATATTTTTTTCTTTCTTCAGTGTTTTAGTTGCCTTTGTAGAGTCAAGACGGTAAAGTGAGTGAATAAATCAGTATTTTGTGTTTTCTTAAAGAAATTGTGCTTTTAAGTAAATTAAATGCCCAATACATTTTATAATTGGAAATTTTATAATTGAATCAATAAGGTGAATGGAAATATTTTATTGGACAAGGAAGAAATCGCATTTAATATTGGTAATTACATACATACTTATGTATATTTGAAATATGGCATATCCATATTTATTTATTACATTATATAATCATTTGATTTTAGATGCCGATTCCCCGCTGATGATTTCAACTATGAGGACAATTTGTTTTATTTCACAACTAAGGAGAAGCATTCAACTACGTTTCTATATATTTTTCCTTTTTAAAAGTGTGACTATTTACAAATTATTTCAATCAGTTTTTCTTTTATTAAAGTGTGTTATGTATTTCTTTGGAATTTTGTATGTACCTATGTGTTTGTTGTTCTTTTGCCTTTCAATAAAAAACCATAACATTTGTGTGTATACTATAGAGATAGCCAGTGAGTTCTTACTGAGAGCAAGTGAGCACACATTTTAAAGTGTTTTACACTGAATTTTACGCTCCCTTGCTCTCAGTAAGCGCCCACTGGTGCATGTGTTTGTTTTTGTTTTTGTGACTTTTGGGTTTGTATTTTTTTGCACCCAAACATATAAAATGTTTGCACCCAAACATAAAATTTTTTCCACCCAAACATATCTTTGTTTGCACCCAAACATAAATATCTTTGCACCCAAACATATATAGCATTTCCAGATTAAATGAAACCTTTTCCAAATTAAATGAAACCTTTTCCAAATTAAATGAAACCTTTTCCAAATAAAATGAAACTCTTTCCAAATTAAACGAAACCTTTTCCAAATTAAATGAAACCTTTTCCAACGGAAATGAAACCTTTTCCAATTGAAATGAAACCTTTTCCATTTGAAATGAAACTTTTTCCAAATTAAATGAAACCTTTCTTTTTATTATAATGAACATTAAACTTATATTGATTTTTATTGTTAAAAAAAAGAATAACATCAATTGATGTTATTATAACAAATATAGTTATAGGTATCATTGTTTTTTAATTATTTATTTTTGGTTTTTTTGAGTTATTATTTCATAGTTTTTACTTCAGTCTTAACAATAAAAAAACTATGTTTTCCAAACCTTAAAAATGAAATACGGAAATTGAAAAATACTTTAAAAACAGCCTTAGTCCAAATAGAATGAGCCTAAATTGTGCTGCCAACATTATAAGATCGATATGTAACTAATGGCAGTAAATAAAATCAGGGGTTTTTTGTACCATAATATAATTTCAAGTTTAAGTATGAATGCAGACAAATTCAAACAATTTATAGAAGGTATTTGGAGGAAGATTACACCAGACTTAGAAAACTCTTTTCTGATAATAGATAATGAGCAAATACGTAAGAGGAATGACATAAGAGCTTTAATAGAATTAAACAGATATCAACTTAAATTCCTGCAGCCATATTCCCAAAGTTCGACCGATTTGGAATGCATTTTCAAAAATAAAATGCTGTGCTACAACTCAACTTCGTGATCCTTCATCTGACCATAACATAACAGAGGCTATAGAGAGCAGCATTCAACAGAAAAATCCACAAGATTGTTCGAACTGGCCATTGTATTGAAAGTTTCCCAAGCAGACAACTGAAGGGACTGACCACGTAAGAAAAGTATTATGTTAACAGATCTATGTTTAACAAAACCGTCAAGAATTTCAGTTTACGTTTTTCGTTTATTGATAAAAATAAAGTTAAAATTATGAAATAAGAGCTCAAAAAGAGTCGAAAAAAAAAAGCAATGATACCTGTAGTGGGTTTCTGTAACACATTGTTGTCCTTACCGACAAAAGTCGTTAAAATTAAAATGCCCATAATTTCGGTAATTAAAAATTTTTTCGGTAAGTTAACGATAAAAAAAAGGGGGTCGCTAACCTTAATCGATAGCAACAGTGGTGCCAACTTTTATTGAAAATTTTTTGCGATTTAATTTTACCGATTTTTGTCGGTAAAAGTAAAAATGAGTTACAAAATCCCACCACTGCACGATGGGGCCGATGATAAGTGTTTGAGGCAAAAAATCACAGGGGCAAGCTAGACCTTCAAAATTTCGTGCAGATGTTTATAATCGGCTTAGAAGCTAATCTGCCAAATTTGGTTGATATCGGTTCATATATAGATATAGCTCTCATATATATGTTCGCCCGATTTCGAGTAATTGATGGACCAAACACGAAAAATCTGTCCAATTATGATGATATTTGGAATATGTTGCGGAATTCGGACTGGAAATAAGGTTGCTAAGTTATTTTGAAATCGGCTCAAATTTGGATATAGCTCTCTTTTATATTTTTGCCCGATTTGAGGTATTTCGTGCAACAAACACGCAATTTCTGTCCAATTTCGAAGAAATATGAAACGTGTGGCAGGATTTGGTCTAGAAATATGTTTGCTAAATTATATTGAAATCGGTTTAGATTTGGATATAGCTCCCATATATATTTTCACCCTATTTTAGGTATTTGGTGCAACAAACACGCAAATTCTTTCCAATTTCGATGAAATTTAAAATGTGTGACGAAATTACGTCTAGAAAAAAAAGTATGCCAAATTATATCGAAATCGGTTTAGATTTGGATATAGCTCCCATATATATTTTCACCCGATTTTAGGTATTTTGTGCAGCAATCACGCTATATATGTCCAATTGTGATGACATTTAAAGTGTGTGACGGAATTTGGTCTAGAAAACATTATTGAGACATCATATTAAAATCGGTTCAGATTTGGATATATCGTTCATAAATTTTCTCTGTCGACGTTAATTGTTTTCTCAATTTAGTTGGTTGATACCGAACTTCCTTGAGAACATGGTTTAAATATTTTTCTTTTGACAAATTGGCCGAAACTGAGGCGGCATGAACCAAGGGTTTGGTAGCAGACTTCCGAAGCAAGTTTTCTTCCTTCACTATAATCCACATTAGGGCGCCCTCTCTTCTTTTTATCATTACCTTGTTCTAGCGTAAATACTGTGTCGCTAGCTAACCATAAGCTTTAAAATTGTAATACACGACTTTTTGACCTCCAATTTTTTATCCATGTTTGGTTAAGGCATGCACAAATATTATAAATTTGCTTTTTAACTTCCGCCATGAAGTTGTCTTTGACACCTCGATTAAATTTTGCAGAAATCCATTCTATAAGGTGTTTAGGTTTTCGCTGATTTTCCAACCAAAAATTTTTAAGTTTTACGAAATCTGGAAGTTGATAATTTTTTTATTAGCAAGTATACGCAAAAATTGTTTTCAAAATCTGTTAGCCGACATTGTCACCTTTCACCAAATACATATTTTTACGAGAAAGCACCCTGAAGCCGAAAGTTCTACTCCAAAGAACACATGGACGATACCACAGACTACATCAAAAACCATCACTTACTGACACAACAAATTAATGACCACATCTAATATTACATTTACACTTTTAATAATAATCCTAATTTACATACCATAACCCGTATTTTCCATTTTAAAAAAATAGATAATATCAACAGATCAGGTTTTGGCGCCAAAATACTTAAATTGTTTAATTACGACTGAATGTCAGAAATAAACGGAATCATAATTATGACATCTTTGACAGCTTGGCATGTCGCCGTGGGTCGTTGCCAGACTGTAATTTTTTGGTTTTGTAGGTTTGAAAGTGTTAAGAATATAATTTACTTGTTATTTGATTTCAATCGCTGACTTGAAAAAATGACTTTTTGCCTCAAAAACCTGCCATTGGCCCCATCGTGCACTGTAAGGTTTATTCACAAATACATACCTATATTTGTTTTAATTACATCAATTGATGTTAAAATTATAATTTAAAACAATAAAAATCAATATTAATTTCAAATTCCTTATAATAAAAAATAAAGGTTTCATTTGATTTGGAAAAAGTTTCATTTCAAATGGAAAAGGTTTCATTTCAATTGGAAAAGGTTTCATTTCCGTTGGAAAAGGTTTCATTTAATTTGGAAAAGGTTTCGTTTAATTTGGAAAAGGTTTCATTTTATTTGGAAAAGGTTTCATTTAATTTGGAAAAGGTTTCATTTAATTTGGAAAAGGTTTCATTTAATCTGGAAATGCTATATATGTTTGCACCCAAACATATATTTGTTTGCAGACCCAAACATATATTATGTTTGGGACTGTTGCAAACATATATATGTTCGCTGCAAAATATGTTTGGGACATATGTTAGAGAGGCCGTTTTTTTTTTTGCGTGTGGGTAATGCCCCGTCCTTTTCTCACTTGTTTTTCATATTATTGTAAAAGATGGCAATGACATGACCTCTACCACGTTGACAACGTTTTTTTTTTCATAGTTGACCCAAACGAAATAAGTAAAGGACCTTATAGCACAATAAGACAGAAGTTTTAAAAAATATAATGAAAAAATATCCAAAGGTCGACAAAACTATATTCATATTTAGGGCACATACATTTGTAGTATTTTCCACTATTGTAGTGCCAAAATTACATACCGAATCTGACAATATCTTAACAATACCTATTTTTTTAAACAAAACATTTACAAATATGTCAAAAATTTTGTGAACAATATTTTTTCGTAACTAAGAAACTTATTTGACAATTGTCAAAATCCCATGTCATCATTGTCTCTATAAGCTGTACTTTACAGGCTGCTCAAATTCAAACATATCCATTGGTACATGCTAATATCTACTTTTAACTTTAAATAATTCTCTCAATATATTTATCTAATATTATCTATAATACATAATAACAGCATTACAAACTAGTATCTTAAAATGTTATAGGGTAAAAGGAAACCATATTTAAAATCGGCTTATTTGACTAAATTGTATACCTGCAATAGCCCCCTTGTAGTTGTGATTCGTATGACCAATTAATATTTACAACTCTTAATGTTTCAGTTAGTCAGCTATATTTACATGTATCCACAGTTTTGTATTAGAAATGTTTGTGGGGATGCCAGTTTCGTCTACTTACACAGCAGCATCGGTTGCTGGCTCCACAAAATTACCTGCATTTGTTATTGTTTCGTCCTTTTCAAGAGATAACGACGCTGATGTACCACCAACGGCTGACGTCATCGTTATCATGCTACGACTGTTTGGTATGACAATAATCTCGTGACCACTGTACACCCCGATAGGACTGAGAGATATTGACGTCTTCAGACCATCTTGGGTGGTCAGAGGTTTTAGGTTAAGCAATATTGAAGAGCTTTTCTTGGACTCGGTATTCAGTAGAGCTTGTCTCTCATCTTGACAATCGTCTGAGCCAAGATTCTGATGATGTAGCGGTGACTGCTCTGTCGTTGAGTGATCCTTCAGCAAGTAGGTTGTATCTGAGTATCGTTGGTTAGTTGAACCCGCAGAGTGATAGCTATGACCCTTACAGCTACCATTGGTGCTTGCTGTTACACTCACCGTCGATCGATACTTGCGTCTTGAAACAATCTCGGTTCGAAACTGCGGCACAATGTCCATTTTCGGGTGATTTGCATTGGGTCGCGTTAGATCATTTGTTCTAAGATTTAGTTGTTGTTTATTATTAAGGTCTGATAAGCTTATATTATTCTTAAGTAACAATTCTAAATTTTCTATGGAATTTATATGCGTACCCTTGTCACTTTCAGTTTCACCCTTCAATTCTTCCAATGGGGTACGTGGCAAAAAATTCGTTTTACTTATCGTACTACATGCCTCCGACGTATTGTCAATTGACGAGGAATTGTTTTTGTTAAATGCGGGCAAGGCTCCGATGGTCACCACACTGGAACTACTTGAAATGCAGGGTGTCACTGAAGTGGCAGAACTGACAGTGGTGCCGAACGATGATGATATATTGTGTTGACGACACAAAGACTTGCGTCTTTGTGCTGTCAAACTGTTCATGTTCGAATTGAGATCGACATCGGGAGACAAGTCTTCCGATTCGGTGAAATTACTGCTAGGCTGGTGTGAAAACACCAACGATTCGGGAGGAACAGGACTAGGATCTGCATGCTTGTTTATGGAATTACCTTCGTTAGTAGATGGCGGTGTTGGTTCCGACAGTATGTCTGTTGGGGGAGCAATCGTTCCATTAATAATTGGCTCTGCTTGTTTCTCTTCGGTTGATTTTCCTTTAAGAAAATATGTTATCATGGAACCTTTACCTTTGACATTAACACTTCCGCGACAAGTTAAGTCAAAACCTCGTGGTTTGAGGATTTGATACATCTCTTCGGTGACCTAAAATGAGAAAACGAGAGAATGCTTTACAATGGATTACTTGTAGTATGCCTAGCTCGTACGGCACCCGTCCACCTTAAAATATATGTAGGTCTGTAGGTTGGTTTATATGGTGATGGTAATGAGATTTTTTGAGCGCAGTTTTGTGAAGATATATGTATGTATTTACACTTGCGAATATTTTTTTCAATTTTTATGTCAAAGTATTTTTTAATATAATTAAGGTCATCATTTACCTGTATATGATCAACAATTCCAGTGGAATCCATTCGTGATGCAACGTTCACCGCATTACCCCAAATGTCATACTGAGGCTTGCGTGCACCTATAACTCCAGCTACAACTGGACCAATATTTATGCCTTTAAAATAAAGAACAGATAACGGGTTTTGTAGTTAATTGTAGTTTGTAACAGATAAAGGTTATTGTAAATATGTGGCAAACAGATAATAAAAGCGTTGTTGGAAAATTATAAAGGACGAATTTTGTACGACAACTTTCTTTAGTATTGACTATGGAATATCTTTAGGATGATATATAAACATTGCTACGAATAAAGGTACGACCAACGATAGATCACGAAAGGAGTAACCGATTTGGTACAAACCCTGAACATGCTAATATTTGTTCCTAAATTATATTAATTTCGAAAATGGGAAGTATTGTGGAAGTATATGGTTGATATTTTCAACCACCAAACGAATCATTCATTCATTGAATCGTTCATGTGTTTTGAAATTTTTCGTTTTCTATCTGTTGTTGTGGAATTGAGAACTTTTCGCTATTCGTTTTGTTCGCACTCACGAATGTAAACAAAACAAAACTAAACAGCGAGTTCGGTCAACGTGGGTTATGTTTCGTTTTGTATTGTTCCTATGGAAAATACGAAACGAAACGATTGGAAATGTTATTTAAAGTATTTTTACGTACGCTGCTCAGAAGTCGATGATGAAGGTTGTGCCGTCGCTATTTTCAATGATTTTTAATTTTAGCAATGCATTAACACACACGATGTTTGTGGAGAGAGCGAAATTTACGCTCTCGCCCTTCAAGCAAAAACTATCGCGGAAGTGACTTAGGCGTGTAGCCCAGGGCGATGAAAACACCCTGAAGTGACCTCCGTTGTGAAGACATGAACCACGCCGGCGTGTCGCCCCATCATTTCCGCGATAGTTCTAGAAATTATAAAAAAATGTTTCTATTTATTTTCATTTACATTTTCTTATTCTTATTTTTATTTTTTTTTAATTTTTTTATTTTTCGAACATTGGTGGCGTAATTTTTTATTGGGATAGCTAATACAAGTTTGTTTTTTCAAAATAGTCTGGCTTAATCCCATTGTTGTTGTTTTATTATTTTAAAACAACTAATTTATTAGTGGAGAATATCCACAAACAAGAAACAAGGGAACTGATGAGATCCAGTGGCGTGGTTCGAAACTAGTCTTCCCTGCCTTACCCCTTGGCGAACAATGCCAACCTTTTTCCACTAATAAATTAGTTATTTTAAAATAATAAAACAACAACAATGGGATTAAACCAGACTATTTTGAAAAAACAAAATTTTTTATTTATTTTTTTATTTTTCTTCTCTTTTAGAGAAATTATTCTTTGCAATTTCCGCCTACATTAATTTTGTCATTTTAAAAATGTAATGTTTTGTTGCTTGACTTGGGAAGCGAACCTGGACCTTCAGTGTACAAAGCTAGTATGCTTAGCACTGCACCACCGCATCATATAATTATAATGTTCTATATTTATTTGTTCAAATGTGTTGGATCATTAAATAAATGTTAACAATCGCCTTAGAAGTCACTCAGAAGTCACTCCTAAGTGTCGGTATACGCGATGAAACGTAATCACAATAAGGCTATAAAAATTGTTTGTGTAATTCACCAACGATCTTCCTTGGCGTGTCTCCGGAGTGAGCTCTTAGTGCGGGAGTGCGAAACTCACTTCCAATTGCTGGCAGGGCGATGGTACCGGTACCTGATGTAAAGCATACCTTCTAAAATAGATATTTATTTTTGCTCATAAGGAATTAATTTATTATCATATCTAGAAATAATATAATATCAAGAAATAATAAATAACAGAAAGCGCTCAATGAAGAAGAAGATGAATAAGCTTCCGGATTATTGAGGTAAAAAATTGCGGATTACAGAGCCTACTGATACCTGATGTAAAGCATAGCAGAACAATAGGAACCATATGTACATACATGCTGAGTCTATCTAGTGCTGATAGACTGAGATATTATTGAGATATTAGATGTAGCCATTATATTAAAGAAATTAAAAAAATTGTAGATGCGAACTTTTCGACACAAAACGCACTGTAGTTGTTTGGTTTGTCAGTTAACTGACAACAATTGTTGCGGCCAACAGTGGTAGTTGAGGTACGTGATTATGGTGTGTGTTGTGGTTTGTTGATATAGTCTCAATGTGCGGGTGAGACGATGGTGGGGGTTGTGTTGTGGTTTGTTGATACATTGTCAATGCGTTGGTGAGACGACGAGACCATTCAAAAGGAAAAAAGAACAATGTTGAGAGCATTTACCAAACAAGAGAGGTAATATGAGAGTAAAGTAGGGAAAAATAGGAATATGATTTTGCATCTGATGGAAATCTTATATATTTTTGAAAATATAGTGGCTTTCGGATGGATATAAGAAACTGCACATGTATCTTATGTGAGGTACCTGTAAAGTATGAAAAAAACTACATCACGAACGAAAATATGTAAAAATTCTTGAAATATATTTTTCTGTGTATTAGGTTGTCCATATGAAGATCGGCCCATACGTTTTCGAGTTATCGCAAAATGCTTTTAGAAAAAAAAGGGTTTCGCAGGTAGCCACTTACCACAAAACTATGCAATATTTTTCAACAACAAGAATTCCAAAATTAGTTTACGATGTGCTATTTCTGATGAAAGAAAGATCTACTTAAACATATTGGTAGTTTCTTTGAAAAAATTCATGAAAACTCAGTTTTTTTTTGTCTGCACAACTAGGCATAACCCCTTAATGGATTTTTAAGTTGATAGTATCATCGCTATAGAAGAAGATTCTCCAATGGAATCAGAATGCGACTGATGGCATAGGATTTCCAAAATATGAAATTGGAAAATCCACAGGACATGATGTATTTCATTTCATGTTTAACTGCAGTGGTCAACGTATAAAATTAAAAAAAATTAATGAGATATTGGCTTAGTGATTCTTAAACGTATTTCGGTCGCGGCGGTTTTTTGATGCCCAAATAACTGCTCTCGCGACGCTAAATCATGGCTACACTTTTAACACAAATGGGTTTTTGTCCCATAGTTTGACTGCAAAAAACCTATTAAAAATAAAGTACTTATACGTTGGTTTTGGGTTTTGTTTTTTTTTTTTTAATGTAAGTGATTTGTTTTAAATACAATTTTTATTACAAACACTAGCTGACCCGGTCCGCGTTGCTGGCCCGTTGTTTGGGTTCTCCGTGTAAACTTTAGTTATCTATCCAGCATTGATACAGCCATAATTAGGCATCCCTCTAGAAACTTCATAATATAAATCAATGTTTTGACATAAATTCCATGTAATAGTATCCCCCAAATTTAAGATATAATAATACCCTTCACCATAAATTGACAGTTTAAAGCACTTTGTGACCCACATATAATGATCGGTGCACGTCAATTAACATTGCTATATATTGGATTGTTGGTCTCGGTTGGGTTCGTAATTATTACTGCAGAGAATTGTCAGTATATGTCCACGTTTTGATATAGCTCCCAAAGAACGGCTGCTTTTCGCTATTTTTGAGGATTTAACATCATTATCACACCGAAATGGCTAAAATTTGATTTTAATGTAATTTAAAGAGGAGAGCATAAATATTCGTATCGACCGAAAGACACGCCTTTTTATTTGCGCTCGGTATGCAACAGTTATAGGTTCACCTTTTGATATAGCTCCCATAAAGCAGTACCTCCCGATTTTCGATAGTTTGGAGATATAGTCACTTTTGGGGGTCGTAAACAGTCTTGCAGAGAATTTTCAGTATACGTCCTCGTTTTGATATAGCTCCCATAGAAGGGTGGCGCCTGATTTTCGCTATTTTTGGTAGATTTAACCTCTGGATAGTGACATCTCAAGTTATCGGGATTTTACTGTATTCCAAAAGGTAGAGTTGATCGCGCTATCCCACTTATTATATATTATATTATCTGGAATAATAAATGTTTGAACATTTTACTTCCGCGAAGGTCATTCAGGGTCAAGACGGTAATTACAGTAGTATTGCAAACAATCTGTAAACAAAACGTTCAAAAATATCATGGACTTTAAAAAAAATTGAAGGAGAACCTCCGGTCACTACACTTAGCCATATTAAAATAGCTCACGACCGCGCTATACCACTTGTTCAAGCTAGTGTTCATATAATTTTTGTGTCACGTTTACTAAAATTAAGTATATTAATTGAAATAATACATTTTTGAAAACTTTGTGATGACCGCGATCATTCAGGGAAAACAATCTGTAAACAATACGTTCAAAAATATCACTTCCGCAACGACCATTCAGGGTCAAGACAGTAATTACCATAGCAATGCAAACAATTTGTAAACAATATATTAAAAAGTATCTTGAATTTCGCGGTTTTCTTAAACAATTTGTGGGGAGGACCACCGGTCACTACACTTAGCTGGATGAAAAAATAGATTACGACCTATTCTCAGACCTAAAAACTCCACATACAAAATTTCATAAGATTTCCCAATCGATTTTTCGGAATTTCTATGTAGTGACATCTCATGTTATCGGGATTTTACTGTATTCCAAACTATGGCGTTGACCACGTTATACCACATATTGACAGTGTTATAGCGGTTTCGTAGTCACGCTTACTAAAATTAGGTATATTATCTGAAATAATAAATTTTTGAATAATTTGGGATGACCGCGATAATTCACTTCCGAGACGACCATTCAAAAAAATATATAGCCTATTTTCACCACCGGTGTTCCCAGTACATTATCTAAAATTTTCAAGAAAATCTATTCAGCCGTTTTTGAGTCTATTCGGAACATACAAACATACTAACATACACACATTGCCTTTTATATATTAGATAACAAACTTTTAAATCATATACATTTTTCATTTCATAATACAATTTATAATTGATTTAAAATTTTTAGGCAAAATAAGTAGTAGTCAATACAAATCTAACTACAGTCGAAATCGCTTATTGCGACGAAATCCAAAAGTCCCGAATTTCTGCCTTTCCAAACAAATAAATATCGCTAATAACTATAGAGTAATTAAATATAGACAAAAAATGTTTCTTATTTAATGTTCGAAAAAAATTCAAATTTGGATGGAGTTAGTGTGCAAATTGAAAAAAATAAATTTACTCATTCATAGACATCAGATTTTTGCATGTTTTTTATTTCTTATCTGATTGGACTCAAATTTTGGCTGTAGGGTCAATTTTTTTATATTTTTGGCGTCATATCAAAAACATGCAAAAATATGCAAAAAATATGCAAAAAAATATGCCAAAAATATGCAAAATATTACTGAATTCGATATAATAAAGGCAATGTCCCGAAAAACGCGAAAATGGAAAATTTAAAAAATTGAACATTTTTTGCATATTCTGCATTTTTTGCATATGTAAATATGCAAATATGAATTCAGTTTTCTTTGAAACGATTTTTGGTCCAATCAGAATCTTCGTATCTTTATTATTAATTTACATTATTTTACATTTGCCAAGACCACTCTTTGCGCACAACTTCTAAAACAGGTATTTATTTTTGCTCATAAGGAATTAATTTATTATCATATCTAGAAATAATATAATATCTAGAAATAATAAATAACAGAAAGCGCTCAATGAAGAAGAAGATGAATAAGCTTCCGGATTATTGAGGTAAAAATTGCGGATTACAGAGCCTACAGTGTAAATAGTTTTAAAAGACATCAAGACTGGTTGCCAGAATTTTGCTTGCTCCTGAACATTTTTGGCAAGATGAACGATAGGAAACCAGAATTTTTCCGAGAGAAGATCAACGATTAGACACCAGAATTAGTTTTTTAGTCAGCATTAGTTCTTTGTCAATAAAATTACTATTGGCCTTAGAAATTCTTCGTCATAAAATCCTCGATTGACCACAAACTTTTCATTATGATTTCCAGGATTGGCCACCTTTCCAATAAATTCTACTTGAAAGCCCTGTTACGACTGCGCAACTTTTGTTGGGAGGGCAAGTTCACTCTTCCTGAGGTAAAGGAACAATATCTCAAAAAAGCCTGCCGATACCAACTACATTGGGTAGTACGTATGATAACCGTCGAAGGGTGAAATGTCCCACACCCTCTCTTTTAAATTTTTGGCAACATGTTTTGTGTGCGGCCCTAGTTAAAATTGCATTTTCGTTTTCGGAGCAAATCCATACTTCCTAAGAAATTGACTCAAAAACTTTGAATAATGGAAATGGTCAATGTGGGCAAAATCCGGGCAACACGGGCATTTTTCCATAATTTTTCGTTTTTAATCGATAGAGCGAAAACGTGTCATCCATTTTTGTGCCCGCAACTATTTGCAAATATTGTATTTCATATAAGTTACTATGGGAAGATAAAAAATCACGGAAATATTGATCCACTCTCGTGTTTAAAAATTTCCCGGGAAATCCCGGATTCCCGGGAATGGCGATTTTTTTATTCCCGTTTCCCGGGAATGATAAAAACCGGGAAAACTCAAAACCCTAGTTATAGCCTATTCCTGAAGTCTACTGACGACGGCCTCCAATTTGATAAATGATATGCTCAAAAATATATGTGACTATTATTGAATTGAACTTTCATATATTAAAACCGATTTATAATTTGCAAAGTGTTCTAAAAACAAGGGAAAATTGGTGAATATCGTCATACATCGTCAGCAATAAAAGTCTAAGATGTAAACATTCATGATTAAATAACAAATTTTTGCTAACATGAACTTCCAAAATTTTGGTCCGGTTTTTTTCTATAAAATTAATTTTGTCCATTAATTAATTATGAATATCCATATTATGAATTTCTTCTTAATGGCTATACTACACCATATGTTTTTTCACGTGTTTTTTTTGTCACTTTGGGTATACTAATATGTATATAGACCATAGACGCACAATGACCGCACAATTCCCGTACATCAAGAAAAAAGGCGTGGTCAACGATCATTCTCGCCAGAAGGTGTTGTACCCATATTTTTCCCAGTAAGTTCATACGCCCATAAAGGGCCACAAAATTTCTGAAAATATCCTAAATTCATAATTTTTGTGAAAAATTATTATGATTGTGTAAAGATGAAAGTTTTAATTCACACAGGCTGAGGGTATTTGTCCATCGGCAAAGCTGACTGATACTTTTTTACTTGTTACTAATGATTCAACTCTTTCTTTAGACTCACAAAATGGCATATCAAGGAATTCATGAAAAGCTGAGAAATTAATTATAACTTCATTTCATGGATTTGATAAAAATTAGAGTCATGCTAAAATACAAAAATTAATGATTGCTAGGTAAGAATAAAGATGTTTGGATGCAGGTCTTGCTGTTTGTAACAATATCTACCAAACGATCACAAAACGAGTTCAGAAATAACTTTTTAGATGCGAAACAGCCCACAGTGATCGAGACTAATCATGGAGCAGGAGGCGGTGTAATTACAATTCAACATTCATACACAGATATAAAATATTGTGCAACAAAATAATTTTTTTTCAAAATAATGGGAGAAATCGAGTAGATTATGAAAGTAGAGCTACAAATATGAGACACATGTGTCGGCGATTTTAAAGTTTACGTCGGAAAGTAACCAAAGTAGGTGGGTCAAGTTCTGCCCATTTCTAGTTTTTTTTTCGAAATATTCGAGTTAAGATATCTCGGAATCCTTGCATTTTAAGTATATAGTGTCTTTGACAACATTACTGACGAGGATGTGAAGAATATTTTTTTAAAAATTTTAACGGTTCATTAAAGGGGTCTTTTTGTCCTTTTTTCGAAAATCTTTCAAAAACTCCTTTAAAATGTGAACATATCAAATCGAAATATTCTACTTAATTGTTCATGATAAAATTTTACTATAGGTCTTACAATACACCAAATATTGGTCCACGTCTTCATTTTCGGTTTTCGGTATTTTGAAATGTGACCTCAACATCCCTCCGAAATGGCTGAAATTTGGTATTAAGTCTTCCTTGGGGTTAAAAAATTTTCCACCTAAAATTTTTCAGTTTAGGTTCAGGCCTTCATATAGCCCCCATAGAGCGATACCTCCCGATTTTCGGTATTTTGAAGGTTGTGGCTGTGGTTATACATTTCTCTATTTTATTGACTTGTCTGAAGAGAATTTTAAACAGAAAAATTTTACACACAAACATTTTTGTAACTATTATTGAAATATTTGTTGCATAATTTTGCAGACGTCATATGTTTCGATTGCAATGTAATCAGAAGCCAAAAATATGCCCAGTCTCAAAATTTGACATGAATCGGACCAAAAATAGGGGTTGCATAAAATTCCGTTGTCTAGTTATATGAAACTTTGTTCTAGGTGAAAAGTGTCACAAAATTTTACTATGAATTTCGTTATAAACCATATATCTAGATATACTATTTTCTTAAGAAAATTAGATTACAAATTTATGTATTTTAGGAAGAAATTATTTGTTTCAATTTTGGACTGTTAATTTTACATGATTCCATAAATCCCATAATTCCGTCAATCCATAAATAAACCCTAAGGTTAAATCCGTAAATGTCACCAAAGCAGGAGTTACTCCCACCATTGTATTATTTTCTACCACGTCAAATCGTGCATGTTAGAGCCCATATGATACCAATAGTTTCACTGGACCATAGCCGTAGACCTCTTACGTATTTTCACATACAATATAAGCAACCAATGGCTCTCTTAACTATGTAAGTTAAGATTAAAGTACTATGGTTCTAAACCCTTTATCAAAAACAAGGGCTGCTAAGAATGCTATATGTTATGTTTACAGATTTCTTTTATTCAGAGACTCGTAGTGAAATTTCATTTGGAATATTTTTTTTCAAAACTTCCCCAAAATGTGAAGGATTTTACTAGCTTTTGATCCGGTATGGAATTATGTAAAACTAAAGGTCTAAAATTAAAACAAATAATTTCATCCTAAAATACATACATTTGTAATATAATTCTCTTAAGCAAATTTAATACCTAGATGTATGGTTTATTCTGAAACTCATAGTGAAATTTTGTGTAGAATACTCCACTCAAGCAATCAAATTTTGTGTAGAATTTTTCATGTTTTCTCACTTTTTATCTAGAACCATGTTTTGTATTACTTTCACGTATCAACTTGAAAAAAGAATGAAACCAATTATATAAAAAAATTTGGGAAATATTTGCATGTTTTTTAGCAAAACTGATACTGATATTTTCATAATATATAATGTAAATAGACATTTCATTTCTTTGGTGACCCATAGTGAAATTTAAAGAAGAATATTTTTGTCTTTGACGTCATATTTCTAGAATTATTAAACTCAGATGAAGTCCGACTTTAACCCTAAATAATTTAGTAACATTTTATGACGAACAATTTAGTAGAATATTTCGATGTGATATGATCACATTTTAAAGGAGTTTTTGAATGATTTTCGAAAAAAAGGACAGAAAAGACCCCTTTGATGAACTGCATGAGGGTTACCATTTTTGAAAATATTTCCAACATTCTCCTCAGTAAAGTTGTCAAAGACACTATATACATACATACCTAAAATGTAAGGATTTCAAGATATCTTAACTCGAATATTTCGAAAAAAACTAGAAATGGGCGGAACTTGCCCGCCTACTTTTCCGATATAAACTATAAAAATGCCGATGCACGTGTCTCATTTTTTGGCTCTACTTTAATTTTTCTTTAATTTCCTTGTAATTTTTTATTGTCGCACAGTGAAATTTAACAGCAATAAGTCCCAATTTACATTGGGCGAGTTTACTTGCGGCAATTGTCATTTTGTAGGAGAGAGAGGTGAGACATATGGTAACCCTTTGCCTTTCAGCACCCTCTCTCACCTACAAACTGACAATTGCCGCAAGTAAACTCGCCTAATGTAAATTGGGACTAATCGTTTGTACCATTTCGAGTAAATATTTCGCACATTATTTTCGTTTATAAAGTTTAAAGTGATGAAGACAACACCTACCTATTCTCATTCGAAAATTATTAAACGAATGCATATTGACTTCTTCGATTTTGTCGAATAATTGTAGAGCATATTCTGCCATAGCGGTAACATGCTTGTAATTGACTAGATCGCATGTTTGCGCCGTTAAGCCGGAGGCAGCCATGTAGGTTGCGCCTGTACTTTTGATTTTTTCGATGTATCTACAAAAAGAAATGTAAATTAAATTTATTTGAATAGAAATAAAGCATGTTTATAATATGGAATAATAATTCATTAACATTAATTATTTTTGGTGAAATGAACTTAATTAGAGAATATTGCTGAGTACACTCACAGACATATTGAATTACAAATATAATAAACTTACCGAAAACGTTCCTCACTTAACAATTCATCAAAGTCAGCAATTATTTCATTTAATAAACGTAGACATTCGACACCCTCATTATTGCCTTCCAACTCGACATAGAATTCGCTAAAGTTGGGTATGGAAGCAAACAGAATACAAACACTATCGCATTGTTCATGATACAAGTCCTGCAAAGAGATTGATGAAAAGAGTGTAGATTTTTCATTTTAAAATATGAGTCTTTCCAAGTTTGAAAAATTATAAATAACTAGCACATGCCCGCTACTTCGTTGGCGAAACGTTCACATTAATAGAAAAGAGGATGAAGGTATAATTTTTATACCCTACACCACTATGTGGAAAGGGTATTATAAGTTTGTTTTGGGAAAAATGCATGTAACACCGCGAAATATCGGTCCTAGACCCCCAATCTTCATATTTCGACGAGATAAAGCGATTTTGAGATGTGTGTCCGTCCGTCTGTCCATTATAAAATGTAATCAAACTCCAGGCCGCAATTGTGGACCGATCGTCACGAAATTTAGCATGGAGGTCGGGTTCAGAATAGACACCTATTGTTATTGGCGATAATCGAAACATATTTAGTAAGTGAAATGGACCAAAAATAAAATTTCTAACCGAATTTATAGCTGCTCTGTAGGTCGCAATAAAAGTCCGATCGCCTCGAAATTTTGAATAAGGTAAGAGCATATGACAAAGAAGAAGTTTGCATTTTGAGATAGTGATCAGATAATATTTAGAGTGTTAAATGGACCATAACTTTTGTGTGAAAATTGTGAAAATTTTTAATATACAGCTTATATACATATGTACTCCTGGAAGATTCATTCCGCCCACGTAAATAACATTTGGAAGGCCATTTCTTGAACTTTCCATCGATACCAATTATGTTGATAAACGTGCTCAGATAACAGAATTACAGCGTAATAGTATATCCACTTATTTGTTTGTAGTGTAAACAGAAGCACGCTAGAGGTCACAATTATAGATCAATAGTCATGAGATTTTGCACGATGTAAGAGTTTAGGTCGAAGAACATGTCTACAATTTTGGATGATGATCTCATATTATCTATTGGGTTAAATGGACCATTACTTTCGTATGAAAAATATAAAAATTTAAAAGTTGGTCCATATTTTACTTCCTGGAGGGCATATATCAGCAAACTTGCCTACAGCATTATGGCTATTACGTGGAGCCCTAGCATATCAATTGTCCAATTGAATTTTTTATACATATGTATATTGCAAAATAGGGTCGCTTTGCCAATTTTTTCAAAATGCACTCTGTGTCGCTACCGTTAAAGTTTTTTTTCGAAATATTAATTTTGGTGAAGGCCCCACCCCCTCCTGGCGTATAATTAAATATGAATACTTTTGGGAGTCATAAATTTGTATGCATGCAAATTATTTGAATTTCTACTCATTATTAGTTGTTTTTACCGGTTAAAATATATTTTTGATATCACAATATATATCCACAATGAACTATTTTCGAAATACCCTAAAAAGCACAAAATCGCATGCATTTCCAAGCGTATTTATGGTACAAGTGCACTTTTTTGAAAATATATGAATGAGTGCACACCGATTCATACTAGCTCAATGATAAGGGACCTACTGTTTATCGCCGAGTCCGAACGACGTGTCCTAAGACACAGCATGTAGAGAAGTTTTTATGGCTGAAATACGCAGAAAAAAGGTCACCATCATTATTGTGGGGTATTGTGCCACCGTTAAAATTTCTTGTGTCCTGGCCTAGGAACCGAACACGGGCATTCAACGTGAAAGGCGTGTGTGCATACCATTGCACCACGGTGGCACCCAATTAGATATGTCAAAACATGGAAATTTAAAAGTTTTTGATTTTTGAAGAATAGACTTCGGAGACATTTAATACGCAAAAAAAAATCATCACGTATCTTCGTTTCTAATATTATTCCATCCGCTTGTACGCAGAATGTCGTAGGCTCGATTCCCCGGCGAGGTAACATCAAACTTTTTCATGGCTGAAATACTCGGGAAACGTAAGACAGCATAATGAGGGTATTTGCCACAGTCGAAAATTGTTATTTTCTCGTAGACCTTCGAGCTCCATCCTTTCATTCAATCCCGAAATTATTCGAAATGTAGTACCATTTAGTAATTTGCGCACACTTTTAGCACGCATTTCCAAAGCAGTATTCTTACCTCAATCCTACCCATAAATTGATACCCTTATACAAAATTACAAAATTCCAGAAAGACTCAATACCAAATTTCGTAAATTTATTACGTTTCTTCGTTTATGTTTTAAAACCAACTCTATATCTCTCTATCTTTCACACCAACTGCCAAATTTACTCCTACACCGAATAGCAAATTTATTATGTATAATTTTTTATATGTCGTACAATTATAGTATGTATTTCCAAAATCACCACATCATAATCGAACACATCAACATTGACCCTAATCCAAAATTGAGAATTCTAAATGTATCTGCACGCCCAATTCAAAATGTAGTAATATTTGTTACCTTTTGTACTCCTATAGAAAGTATTTCCCAAACCGACTCCATATCTCAACCCTAAACACCAACAGTGATCCCAGGACCAAATTTCTGAATTCCCGCCCTATTTCCAACTATTATGGTACATATTTCATAAATCCATATTACAACGGAGTTCGAACTATATTCCTACACCCAATACCATATGAAATACCATTTTTTATAGCACAACTCTACATACCAGAACCATCTTCTTACCAAATTTCAGATTGACAACTCTATCTCTACATCCTATTCGAAATTTAAATCATTTAGTACTTTTTGTATACACATCATAATCGAACACATAAACATTGACCCTAATCCAAAATTGAGAATTCTAAATGTATCTGCACGCCCAATTTAAAATGTAGTAATATTTGTTAGCTTTTGTATTTTAAAATTCCACAATTTTTATACATTTCGCACCGTATCTCCAAAACCGTTAATTGTTTCTGAATATTTTATTTTGGAAAAATATTCCCTGGAATGTAATACACAACTCTTCAGAACATGTCATTGTTGTAAAATGCATCTATGCCGTTGTTTTCAGTACATTTTTCAACGACGATTTAATAAAAATGTCAATAATGTAGTGAAATCCGAAATGCGAGAATAAACTGTTGGTGTGAACTGTGTTTGAAATACGTATTGTAAAAGATATGATGCAAAATATCGCTGAAACAACATGAAGTAAGCATTTTAGAGTTTCAGAATGTTCTAATGAATTGTTGAGAACTTTATTTGGAAGATTTTTGCAAAAGGTTACTTGGTTCAACTACCAATAGTTTAGCCGATACTGACCAGAATTTCAGCAATTATGTACAATTTTCTATATTTTATAGATTTTGATGGCCTAGATGGAGTTTTTCCTTTGTCGTTTTTTCAAAAGATAAGTTCTACAAGTTTGGGGCTAAAATATTGCTAAAGACAGCAACGCCAAATTCCTATTCGTTTCTGAGATAAAGGCCTGATAAATGCAAAAAAGTGTAGATTTATCTCGGTTTAGATGAGACCATAAAATCCGAACTGGATCTGACAGGACAAAACCCTACTACGGTTTTTGTAGTCTAAATATGTACATTCAAAAAATGCCTCTTAGAAGTTGTTTGCATTTTCAGTGTTGCATAGTGTAATTATAAATTTGAGATAGTAAATGACTTTATCTACCTCGGCACCGACATAAATAAAACCAACAAAACTTACACTTTACCGGACACTGATACTACCCGTTCTTTTGTATGGATCTGAAACATGGGTACTTGCGAAAGCAGATGAGGCAGAACTTGGTGTGTTTGAGAGAAAAATTCTTCGAAAGATTTATGGACCAATATGCGTTGAAGGTGAATACCGACGTCGTATGAACCACGAGCTATACCAGCCGACCGACATCGATATAGTAAAACGTATCGAACTACAACGATTGCGTTGGTTTGGCCATGTCAGCAGGATGGATAAAGATGCCCCCGCCAAAAAGGCATTTGAATACGAGCCACTCGACGGTATACGCCCCAAGGGAAGGCCAAAACTCCGATGGAAAGACCAAGTTGAAGAAAATATCACAAAACATGGCGTCCAAAATTGGAGAAGTAAGGCAAAAGGTCGGTGCGTTTGGACATCTATTCTTAGTTCGGCTTATGGAACAAGACGTTCTGTTTAGTATAAAAGCCATATAAGTAAAAGTAAAGTATGTGCCAAATTCGACAATTAAGTAGAGAACGTATTAAAAAACAAGTAAGAACGACCGGGCCGAACTTGTTATACCCTCCACCACGAGTGGTATTGACGTAAAATGGAACAATTAGTTTCCTTTCGTTTATGAAGAAGGCTTAATACCAAATTTCAGCAATTTCGGTGAAACAATGTCGCTAACCTTCAAAATACCGAAATTTGGGAGGTACCGTTCCATGGGGGCTATATCAAAACGTCGATCTATACGGACAAATTTCTGGCGTAAAGTTTTTAGACCCAAAGAAGACTAAATACCAAATTTCCGATACTTCAGTAAGATAATGTGGTTAAAACCAAAAAATATCGTAAATTTCTATAGGGGAAATAGGAAGACGTGGACCTATACTGATAATTCTTTTCTGGAACATTTTATAACCCCATGAAAGACTAAATAACAAATTTCAGTCATTTCGGTGGGATATTGACGTTACATCCTTCACAATTACTAAAATCGGGAGGCTATATCGAAACGTGGACCTATACCGACAAAATTCAGTCGGAAAGGGCTTTACTTCCAACGTAGACTAAATACCAAATCTAAGCCATTTAGGTGGGTTGTTGTGGCCACAAACCTTCACAATACCGGAAATTGGGAGGTACCGTTCTTTGGGGGCTATATGCAGGCGTGGACCCCTACCAACAAAATTCTGGGGGACAATTTTATACCCCCACCGAAGGATAAGTACTAAATTTCAGCCATTTCGGTTTGATAATGAAGCTAAAACCTTCAAAATACCGAAAATCGGGTGGTACCGTTCTATGGGGCTATATAAAAACGTGGACCGATATAGCCCATTTGCAATACCAAACATCCTAGGAGTAGTAGAAACTTCTGTACCAAATTACAAAGCTCTAAAAATTGCGAGCTGTATCTTGATTTCAACTGACGGACGGACGGACAGACGGACATGGTTATATCGACTTAGAATTTTACCCTGATCAAGAATATATATACTTTATAGGGTCTCCGATGAATATTTCGATGTGTTGCGAACGGAATGACAAATTTAGTTATACCCTCCATATTATGGTGGAGGGTATAATTAAGGAGAAATTCGAGAATATTATACAAGTTAGTGAAAAGCGAATGGAGGATGTAGAGGTTCAGACAAACCGACAAGCGAGACATCATGTAAACTACTTAAAGTTAATTCAACGAATTCACGAACGGTCACCCACAGAAGATGAAAATTATGACCCTACAATTTCTATAGCCACAGTCTAGCAGAAAAACCACAACTTAGCTGCAAAATGATTGACCTTGGTAACCGGCGCATCAAAGTCCATTATTAGACCAGATTTGATAAAAGAAAAAGTATTGCCGCCTAATCGAGTCAAATAGCGACGGCCACAGGCGAGACTACAACAATACATGGTAAGGTCTATCAGAGGCCAAAAATGGCCAGCAACCTTTGGCATCATCCTGGATATAAAACATTGCGTATCCCACTGTATAACGCCAATCCAGAATGAGGTCTAATAAGTAAAAAAATCATTAAGTTCGATGGGGCCGAACATTTTATACTCTCCACCATAAAATATTCTGAACTTATTTAGAATAATTAGATTTCTTTCTTTTACGAAAGTACTAATGTCTACAATTTTAGGCGGAGAAGTTTTTAAGCACTTGAAATAATAAATGACATTTAATTTTGCGGGAAAATGTAGATAAAAAAATTGAAATCGGAGCTACCGTTACATAGAATCGTACCAGAAAGTGGTCCTATGTCAGCAATTTTTGGTGTAAAAGGTTTTTAACCACTTTGAACCCTGAATACTAAATTATATCCAAATACCTTAAATCGGGAGTGGAGCTATGTTCACAATTTTAAGCGAAGGCGAAATTTTAATGCTAATTTACAACCAATTTAGACCGATATCATATATAATAACTTAAACATACCTGTAATCGGGCGGTATCGGTAAATATCTAAATTTTTTGGTACAGAATTTTTTTGTGACTGTTTTGAACCCTAAATTCGAAATTACATAAAATTCAGAAATATAATGTAGATACAATCGTCAAAATAACTGAAATCCGATGTTACGGTTATATGGGTGCTATACCAAACCATTGATTTTAGTACAGAATTTTTAGTGGAGGAGTTTTCTGACCCTATTAAACCTCAAATGCTTCAATGAGATCTGAAAATGTAGCTAAAGACATCAAAATATCTCTTTAGAGATATATGGGGGCTATAACAAAACGTGTACTTATGTCCATAACTTTGTTGGAGAAGTTTCTTGATCACTGTAAACCCTAAATACCAAATAATAGTTAATTCGGCCTGAAAGTTTAGCTAAACACGTAGAAAACCTTAAACGGGGCGGTACGGTTGCATGGGTACTATTCCCAAACTGGGACCAATGTCCGCAAATTTTAGTGGAGAAGTTGTTCGATAACTTCGCACCTTCAATGCCAAATTACGATAAAACTAATTGACCTGCCTACATACAAAGGACGTTTCTTTACAATATTTCAGTGTGCTATCTCAATTTTTTGATGATTACCACAGACGTTCTGACGGACGGACATGCATAGATCGTCATTATGGGGTCGCAAACGATTATTTTAATATGTTAATATGCCTTCCATACTAAAGGTCGGCAGCAGGGTCCGATGTTCTGACATCAGTGTTGTTCAAGCCTGGAGTCGACACTCTGATAAGCCATCAGAGAGTTAGCACCATCTAGCAAGATATATCTATACTGATGATTACCACATAAGTTTCCCTAACACTAAAAATTAGCACCCCGGCTACGTCGGTGACCCCCATTTTGTTTTTAAATATAACTGCATAAAGTCTTGGAAATAAGGATATCACAAGTAATGACATATTGACGCTAGAATGGCACATGTCCAATAAACAAAGAATACCTGTCTTGTTAAGTTAAAAAAAATAATAATGAATCGAACAGTAATAACAGTAATAATTTTAAATACACGTATTTTGTTTTTGTTTTTGGGCCTCATATTTCCAAGTGAAAAATTAGTTTTTTTGTTTTTTGGTTTGCACAACTAGAGATAACCCCTTAAGACAAAAAGATTTGCATCGAACAATTAAATATATAAGATTCACCCAGATCCAACCGATATGCAACGAATTGGGTATTTTTATGGCTCAAAGCCGAAAATATCACAAATAAATATAATATTGACAAGTTTTGATAACTCCAGCTTGACATAACGTAAACTTGAGATACATACGCACCACGCTATGCTCGCTGGAGAAATTTTAAATAAAGAATTGAAAAGAATAAAAAATAATTATTTTCCATTTAATGCTTGTAATGGTCTGAGCAAAAAACTGATGTTCGCCACCTCGCCCAGTTTTGCCATACAGTGTAATTATTAATTATTCATTTATTTTTAATGATAGCAAATTATTTATAGCAAACTATGCTTGCTATATTATTACTGTGTTTCTCCCAAAGGACATACATAGCAGGCATGTAAATTTCAATTACCAGTGATGATGAGACATGTTGGTTAAGTTATTATTACAATGTATAATTAAATTCTTAATATGTAATATGTAAATTGTTTTAGACATTTTATACGTATATTTTTAATCTATATTAATAAAAGTGTAAAGTGATTGACTCACTGACTTTATGATTCATCCAGACGAAATTTTGGGTAAGGGTCAGTCTTGGTCCGAGTAAAGTGATTGACCGACTCACTTACTGATTGATTCATCAACGCCCAGACGAAACGGCTGAAGCTAGAAATTTGAAATTTTGGTAGAGTGTTACTCTTGGTCCGAAGGTGTCAGATAAGGCTGGGTTTTTTTTTGAAATTCGAACTAGAAGGTACGAAAAGTATTAAAAGGTACTAAATATGGCACCCTTTGTATTAGGCAAACGGGAAGAGCTAGAAATCTGAAATTTGGAACGAGAGTCACTAATAGAGTGTAATAGATGTACCACAGGGTTTTTAGAAATTCGAAATAGAAGTGTACGATAATTAAATAAATTTGGTACAAATTTGATTTGGATGAACGGATAAACTTTGGAATTAAGATTACTGTTGGGGTGTAGGTTTTAGATATGGAGGTAGTTTTGGAAAGTTGTATATAAGGGTACGAAAAGTACTAAATGGTACTAAATTTGGTACAATTTGATTTTGACCAACGGATAAAGCTGAAATCCTGGAATTTGGGAAAAATATTACTGTTGGAGTATAGGATTGGGGTGTGGAAATAGGTTGGTAATTCGTACTAAGGCGTACGAAAACTACAAAATGGTACTAAATTTAGTACAATTTGGATTTGGGTGAACGGATAAAGATGGAATCCTGAAATTTCGAATTAAGATCATTGTTGGAGTGTAGGAATGATGTAGTTTTGGAAATTGATACCTATGTATATTTAGAGTACTAAATGATACTAAATTTGGTACAATTTGGATGTGGGTGAATGGATAGATTTGGAAACCTGAAATTTGTAATTAAGTTTGCTGTTGGATATATAGTAGTTTTGAAAATTCGTACTTATGTGTACGAAAAGTACTAAATTTAGCACAACTTGGATTTTGTGAACGAATGGAGCTGAAATTTGGAATAAAGATTACTGTTGGTTGGAGTGTAGGGTTACCATATGGAGGTAGTTTTGGAAATTCGTACCTATGAGTACGAAAAGTACTAAATGGTACTAAATTAACTAAAATTTTGATTTGGGCGAACGGATGAACCTGAAATTTGGAAAAACGAATACTGTTGGAGTATAGGATTGGGATGTGGAGGTAGTTTTGGAAATTTGTACTAATGTGTACGAAAACTACTAAATGGTTGTAAATTTAGTACAATTTTGATTTGGGTGAAAGGAGAAAGATGGAATCCTGAAATTTCGAATTAAAGTTATTGTTGGAGTGTAGGATCGAGGTTGTTTTGGAAATTCATACTTATGTGTACGAAAAGTACTTAATGGTACTAAATTTGGTACAATTTGAATTTGTTTGAACGGATAAGGATGGGATCCTGGAATTTCGAATTAAGATTATAGTTGGATTCTAGGAATGAGGTAGTTTTGGAAATACATCACGGTGTGCCTTAACAAATTTAAATGGAAGGTGCTTACACCTCGGAAGTTTTTGCTGATTCTGAAACTACAATGCTCATAGATGAGAAATATCAAGAAACGAAAAAAATCGCCGGAGGGATTTTCAAATAAATCGCGATTTAAATTCACATTTTTAGGGGTTCTTTAGGTTTTCACGATTTTGCTTGGAAACCGCGAGTCCTATGTAAATGGCCTAAAGAGAATGTTGTAGCTGTGAAAATTCTTAACAAGATTGACCTTTATGATATTTTCGTATGTTTTACCGTTGTGGAGAATTTTCACAGCTACAACATTTTCTTTAGACTCATTTCGATACGACTTGCAGTTTCCAAGCAAAATCGTGAAAACCTAAAAAACCCTAAAATTGTGAATTTTGATCGCGATTTATTTAAAAATCCCTCCGGCGTTTTTTTTTTTTGTTTCTTGATATTTCTCATCTATGAGCATTGTAGTTTCAGAATCAGCAAAAACTTCCGAGGTGTAAGCACCTTCCATTTAAATTTGTTAAGGCACACCGTGACATTCTTATGTATACGAAAAGTACTAAAAGGTAATAAATAAGGTACCCTTTGCATTTAGCAAACGGGAAGAGCTGAAATTGTGAAATTTGGAATGAGGGTCAGTGATTCGACCTATGAGTGTACGAAAAATACTAAAAGTTACTAAATTTAGTACCAATTGTGTATATTGAACGTATATAGCTAGAATCTTGAAATTTGGTATTGAAATCAAGGTTAGGGAGTGGCGATGATATAAGAAAATAGCTTCGGAAATGTTTACTTGTATACTAAATGGTACTAATTTTGGTACAATTTACATTTGGATGAAGGGATAGAGCTGGAAACTTGAAATTTGGAATTAAGATTGCTGTTGGAGTGTAGGATATATGTATGGGGGTAGTTTTTGAAATTCGTACTTATGTGTACGAAAAGTACTAAATGCTACTAAATTTAGTACAAATTGGTTTTGGTTGAAGGGATAGAGCGGGAAATCTAAAATTTGGAACTAAGATTGCTGATGGAGTGTAGGTATTTGAATATTCGTTCTTATGTATACGAAAAGTACGAAATGATACAAAATTTGGTACAAGTTGGATTTGGGTCAACGGATAAAGCGGGAATCCTAAAATTTGGAATTATGATTACTCTACTGAATTTACATATGGAGGTAGGTTTCGAAATTCGTACTTATGCGTACTAAATTGTACAAGAGTGCTGTTGGAGTACAGTATGGATGTATGGAGTTAGTTTTGGAATAATGTATACGTTAGGTACTAAATGGTACTAAATTTGGTAGGAATTGGATTTGATTGAACAGATATAGCTGAAATCCTTAAAACTTGAACTAAGGTACAAATTGGATTTGATTGAACAGATATAGCTGAAATCCTTAAAACTTGAACTAAGGTTACTGTTGGAAGGGAGAATGTGAAGGATTTCGATAGCATTGGAAATTCCTACGTACGTGTACGAAAAGTACTAAATGGTACTAAATTTAGGAGGAGATATCGCGAGGTTGAGAGGGATTAAATTTAATAATTTGTATATCATTATCAGGAAGATTTGGTATGTTTGACTTTAAATACGATCGAATGTTTTCGGTCGTGGTAGCAGCATGTAACCTGGAAATAAATATGGTCTTACGCGGCGCGACAACAATAAGTTGATCGGTAAACGAAGGTATAGAAGATTCAGTTACGTTATTACTTTCTGCAGGAACAGAAATTTCATTAACAACAAGAGAAGTTTGGTACCGGAATTCGAATGAGTGATAGTATCTGCAGGAACAGATTCTTTATTGCTAGACATTTTTTTATTATCTGCAGTAACAGATTTATTAATAGCAGGAGGAGGTTTATTTACAAAAGCGATAGGATTGTTATCTGCAGCAACAGACTTTTCCTTCGCTTTTAAAACAGGAGATGCGGTTGTATGATTATTCAAATCGGTAGATTTATGGGCCATAGCTGGAGAAGATAAGGCAGACGGAGAATTTAAACTAATCAAATTTTCCGAACTTTTGCCGGAATTATCAACAACAATGGCCGACAACTTCTTCCTCTTTGGAGAATCATTAGAGAATTCAAACTTATTCACCAGTTTTTCAATTTTATCAAAATTCTTAAGCACAGCATTAAAATCTTTTTAAAGTGCGCATTGTTATCGCATAACCAGCAAGTAATTAATCGTTCATTGAAGTTTCTAACATTACACTCTTTATTACAAGCATGCCATTGTAATAATTAATAGATATAACAAAACATCCTGAAAGTATGCTAGATAATGCAAATGATTAAATACTAAAATTTTTAAATAACACTGTGCAACACTGGAAATGCAAACAACTTCTAATGGGCAATTTCTGAAAGTACATATTGAGACTACAAAAACCTTATTTGGGTTTTGAGTTCTTAGATCGGGTTTAGATTTTATGGCCTCATCTAAACCGACCTAAAATAAGCCTTTTTTTCCAGGGATCGGACCTTTATCTCCGAAACTAATAAGAATTTTGCTTTGCAGTCTTCAGCAATATTGTAGCCCTAAAGTAGTAGAACTTATGTGTCAAACAGATGAACTATGAAAAGCTGCGTCTAGCGCATCAAACTCGTTAAAATATAGAAAAGTTTACATACTTTCTGAAATTCTGGTCAGATTTCATGGCCTCATCTAAACCGACCTAAAATAAGCCTTTTTTCCAGGGATCGGTCCTTTATCTCCGAAACTAATAAGAATTTTGCTTTGCAGTCTTCAGCAATATTGTAGCCCTAAAGTAGTAGAACTTATGTGTCAGACAGATGAACTATGAAAAGCTGCGTCTAGCGCATCAAACTCGTTAAAATATAGAAAAGTTTACATACTTTCTGAAATTCTGGTCAGTAACAACTAAACTGTTGGGAGTTGAAAAAAGTAACCACTCGAAAAATTTTCCAAATAATGTGACCATAAATTCTTCAGAACATTCTGAAACTCTTAAATGGTTATTTCACGTTGTTTATGTGGTATTTAATAACATACCGTTTACAAAACTTATTTCAAACAATGTTCACACAGGCTGTTTATTCTCATGTTGGGGATTTCAATGAATTATTGAAATATTTACCAAACTGTTGTTGAAAAATTTCCTATAAACAAGGCGATAAAGGCATTTTACAACAATATAATGTTCTGAAGAGTTGTGTATTACATTCCAGAGAATATTTTCCCAAAAGGTAACATTAATAAGAATTTAACATTTTGGGAGATACGCTGCGAAATATACACAAATTACAGAATTTTTAGATATATTATAAAATTTGAGGTAATAAATGCAGTTTTTCAAGTTCACTTTCCCTCCAAATATTTTCTTCTTGCTCTTATCTACAAGTTTGCTGCAGATGTCAAAACAAGATTCGTATTGGTTTCAGAAATACAGCCCCGATTTGTTTTAAAAATTCGATTTTTAACCATGCTTAGATGAGGCCATAAAAACCGAACCCGATCTAAGAAAACAAAACCTAAATATGGTTTTTGCCTATTGGTCCTCTACTTTCATAAAATTCTGGACAGAAGTTGTTTGCACGCGATTGGCTCAAAAATGTTGCACAGTGTAATATTAAAATAAAGAAAGTGGCAACTTTAAAATTACTGCCTAAAAGTATGCTCTAATTTTTATAAAGAACAAGACTAATATAAATAGAGATAATAAAGAAAAAGAAAAAGCAAAAACGTCAAAAGCAAAAACAAACACTTGTAGGAGGGAAAATTTGCAGACTTACAAAAAGCACAAAAATCACTTAAAAATTGTTAATTACAACAAACTTTCATACACTTCAATTGCGATTTTTTCACTAGATCAATTTTACACAACTTTACACCAATTTAACCACTATAAACCGTGAAAATTGAAAATAAATTATATACTTGGAAAGCACAAAATAAAAACACTACTAAACAATAGAGTTTGGTAATCTAGTTCCTAGTTCCTTGTACTAGTTCCAAAACGTATGAGTAACATTATGAAATATAACGTGTGATATTAAGTATACGCAGTTTGTTTAAAGATAAAATGTGGGCCATTGGAACTGCGAAGTGAACTAGATAGTTCCATATAGTTACTTTGGCACAACTCTACTAAACAAACAGAGATAATGAAGTCGTTTAAGAACTATAAGTACTATATTCGTACGGAAAGTAATAAATGGTACTAAATATGGTACAACTTGGATGAAAGGATAAAGCTGTAATTTTGATATTATGGTCACTAAGATTACTACTTTTATTAGGGCATTTTGTTTTGCGTGGTAATTATATTTTTTTTAAGTAACGTCCTAAATTAATATGGTGTCTATATAAAATTATTGTAGTGTTGAACTACAGATACGACGGAAAGGACCCGACCCACCCCACCGGCTGATTAGCTAGAATATCGAAGGCTCCCGCAGTCCTAATCCGGAATATCTGTCAGGAATTAGAAGCATTTTTGCAACTAATCCTTAACAGGAATATTAGTCCTAAATATTTTACAAGTACACGATTTGTTCATTACAGTATACGAAAAGAATTATTATGTATTAGGCATTTTAGGAAACGAATTTTGTAATTTGAAAAAAAAAATTATTGCAGTGAATGTTTTGTATCCCCAACACAGACTAAATACTAAATTTTTGCCATTTTGTTTGGATAGTGTTCCTAAAATATTCAAAATACCTAAATAGGGAGGTACAGTTTTTATGATAATATTTGATACCCAAATCGAAGACTAAATATTCGTTCTGTGGGGCTTCATTCTCTCAAATTTATAACGGTACTCTGTCAGATCAATAGAAAATAGTTTAAAATTTCGTAATTAATAAAAATATTTTTGGGAAATATGTCCGGGCACCCTTCACGATACCGCAAAACGAGAAGTATCGTTTATCGTCCCCATATAGGGGTTACTCAAACAGGAGTTAACCACTTCCAGCAAAAATTTGGAAGCCACATGAGTCGAATAAGCCATTACAAAGTTATGTAAATAAGCTACTTTTTTTCATTACCAGTAAGTAAAAAATTAATGCGTTATTTCTTAAAAGCTTTACAAGGCAAAACTATTTACACTTTATTAACTTTATTATGTGTCCGACTACAAATACGAGGGTTGTGCGCTAAATGGTAATTTTTTGCTAGGCTGTTACTCGAAAATGGCTGTACACATCAGCATAAATTTTTGTGGGCTTATTAAGTACATCAAAATTTAGTCTTTACACGAAGGATTTTTTACAAATTTTTCGGCCTCTTTATCCCAAAGAATACTGAAAAATTTGTTGCTAAAAATTTAAATTTGGTTTGGTTAGTTTTTTTAGAAAGTAATATTTGAAAAATCCTCTTATTTAAAGATAAGATTATTAAGTATCTAAAACGCCCACAAAAATATATGATGCCCAGCTGTTTACGAGGTAGATGGGACACTGCGAAACTCTTTTCAAATGCAGTGTTCATTTGTTACAAAACTCTGCAATATTTGCCAACAAAAAATTACCGAATGTAGATCAAGATGAGCCTTTTCAGGGGAATAAAAAGTCAGTTATTTTTCTTGGAAAAAATCTTAAAAAAATACAATACTGCGAAACTCTTTTCAAAAGCAGTGTTCATTTGTTACAAAACTCTGCAATATTTGCCAACAAAAAATTACCTAATGTAGATCAAGATGAGCCTTTTCAGGGGAATAAAAAGTCTGTTATTTTTCTTGGAAAAAATCTTAAAAAAATACATAGTTTTTTGGAGGGTAACCATTTAAAACCTAAGCCGTTTTAATGCTCTATCGGCAATATTGCGAGCTGTGAGCCCCCTTGGCTACGTCGATGGAAAATATATTATTATATATATTCTTGATCAGGGTAAAATTCTGAGTCGATCTATGAATGTACATTCGTCTGTTTGTCTGGTAATCACTCATCTTCGCAAATTGGAAATTACGTTGAAATTTTGGAAGAATGAGTCTTTTGCTTGCAGCCAGGCCAAGCACGAAGATCGGCTATATCGGTCCTCGCTTTGGTATAGTCCCCATATAAGGGTACCATCCGATTTCAGTTATTTTGAAGATTCCATCTAAGTGGGATGTACGATAACGTTCTGGCTTGCCAGGCTCCATTTGACATTTCCAATGGAAAGTTTAACATTTTTTAACATAAACGTACTCAGGACCATGTATTGTGATGTTAAAAGTGAATGTAGAAAACATTGAACATTTTCTTGTTTGTTTTGTTTTAGTTGAAGATTTAATCATATGATTGTTTAAGTCTGGAGTTTCCCCCATTGGCTTAACTTCATCACTTTCCTCTTTGCAGACTTAAACAATCATTGAACATTTTCGACGTGGATAATCACAGCAAGTGTGCGTCGATCAATTTAAATATTTATATGTCGATAAAGGATCATCCTACAGCACCATGAAAAACAGGTTTAATGTACTCAATCGTGTCGGCCACGCTAACAAACGAATGTCGTAAGGGTCGCCCAAAAACGGTCGTTGTGCCAGAAAAAAATTAAGCCGGATAATGCATGTTGTATACCGTGAGATAGAGGCATCCCTGGGCATTTCATCCAATAACTAACATTTGATATTGCGTGAGTACCTGGCCTCGCTAGATCCAGCCCAGGGATGCCTCTATTTCAAAAAAAGGCTCTTATCGATTTGTGCAAAGAAACTGTGAATAAATACGATAGCGGTGCTTCAAACGACGTTTATAAGATCGTCACATACGACGAATATTGGATATATGCGTATGAGCCCGAAACAAATCAACAAATGCAACGAAAGTTGTTCGTGGAAGAAGCACATCGAAGCAAATGGTCGCCTGTTCTTCGCCAAAACTGACCATGTGGCAACTATACGGCTTGAGCAAAAAATGAGTGGTACAGTACAATTTGTTGGCCTGAAGTCTCCTGCGGCAAAGAGAGGTCTCTCACATAGATTCAAACCAGCGCACACTGGTCGAAACCACTGATCAAGCGGGGCGAAGGTCAAAAAATCAAACTATAAAACTGAGAAATGTTTTCCATTGTATCCATTACAATCACTCTGGTGACTAATATTTTGTTTTTACTTTGTTGTTGTAAATATTCTCTCAGCTATTTATTAACAAATGCAAGAAACTTTGCTGCATCATTTTAAGAATATTGTTTCAAAATATCTAACGTCATATTAGCTTAATTGTTTAATAAATTCGTAATAAAATTAAACATAGTTTATTTTTAATTAATGGAGGAGGGTGTAAATTAAACGAAAACAAGTAAGGATCAAAGTCGGGCGGGGCCGACTATATAATACCCTACAGCACTGTGAATATGTAAAATATATATGGGAGCTAAATCCAAATCAGAACAGATTTCGATAAAATTTTTCACATTTATTTGTAGACCAAATTTCGCCACATAGTCCAAATTTCATCAAAATTGGACATATATAGTGTGTTTCGTGCATCAAATACCTCAAATCGGTCGAAAATATATATGGGAGCTATATCCAAATCTAAACCGATTTCAATATGATTTGGCACAGTTATTTCTAGACTAACCACCGTCACACATTTCAAATTTCATTGAAATCGGACAAATATAGCGTGTTTCGTGCATCAAATACCTCAAATCTGCCTAAAATATATATAAGAGCTATATACAAATCTGAACCGATTTCGATATAATTTGGGATACTTATTTCAAGGACTAATCCCGGCAAACATTCCAAATTTTATTGAAATCGGACATATATAGCGCGTTTCGTGCATCAAATACCTAAAATCGGCCGAGAATATATATGGGAGCTATATCTAAATTTGAACCGATTTCTATATAATTTGGCACACTTATTTCTAGGCCAAATCCCGGTAAACAATCAAATACCTAAAATCGGCCGAGAATATATATGGGAGCTATATCTAAATTTGAAGCGATTTCTATATAATTTGGCACACTTATTTCTAGACTAAATACCGTCGCACATTCCAAATTTAATTGATATCGGATAAATATAGCGTGTTTCGTGTACCAAATGCCTTTAATCGGGCGAAGATATATATGGGGGCTATATCCAAATCTGAACCGATTTTTACCGAAATAAATAGCGTTCGTCCTTTGGCCAAAAAAACTATTTTCCCCAATTTTCATGCGAATCGGACAAATGCGCCCTGTACTTTGTTTACAAAAATACATGGACAGACGGACAGACATGCGTATCTCGACTCAGAAAGTGATTCTATGTATATCCCTAAAAGGAACTATGTATCTATCTCATTTCCTTCTGCATGTTACAAACTAATGCACAAAGACATAATACCCCTTACCACAAGGTGGTGTAGGGTATAAAAATGTGCGGGGCTTGGAGGTACATACCCAGCAAACCAACATCGGAAGAAACATCAGAGTTCGGACCGAATTCGGTCCGAAAGTCGGATGAAACGTCCGAATTCGGTCCGAACTCTGTCCGAAAGTCATATGGCGTGGTTGACGTGTTCTCTGACCGAAATTCGGATGAAAATCGGATGTTTTAGCCGACTTTCGGACCGAATTCGGTCCGAACTCTGATGAACTGTCGTATAAATTTCTGATTTATTTACCGACTATCGGACAGATATCGGTCCGAATTCGGAAGTAAAATCTTATGAAATTCGAAAGTGTTTGTCGACTTTCGGACCGAATTTGGTCCGAAGTCAGATGAACTGTCGTATGAACTTCTGATTTATTTACCAATATTCGACCAGAATTTGTTTTTATTATTAAAAGATGTTGAAAATACACAGTTAATTCATGAAATATCCAAATCCTATAAAAGTTTATCTACTATAAACATATTAAAGGTTTTAATATCATCTTATGCTGTGTTAAACTTGGTGGAAAAACAAACTGTGGAGAACAACAAATTCGTCAACACGATCTGTGAAATATGTAAAACAATTGTTATTAATATATGAAAAAATACATGTCTTCACATGCAAAACAAATTGTGATACACATAAAAGTGTTCAGAAAGTTAAATTTGGTCATATACAAATATAAAACATATGACTTTCCACGGAATAGTGTTGAAGTTTGACGAAAAAAATGTTTACTTTCATTACCTTAATAAAAATAAAGAAATATGTATGCAACCGATCACTATGAATAACATTTAAACACTATTATGCATCAACACGCATATCAAAAATAAACCAAATTTGTTCTCCGATACAGAAATTAAAACCCGAGCAGTCAATTTTTCGTTTGTACTGCATCAACAATTACACTTTCTTTTTTTTCTCTCTGCTTATTTACACTTAATTTTGCCAAAGCAGCACAAGAGAAAATAGAAAAATTCCCTTCAGAGAGGGAGAGAGAGGACGGGAAAAGTTCGTTAGACTAGTCGGACAGAGTTCGGACCGAAGTCGGTCAGACGCGTCGGAAAAAACTTCCGACTTTGAGCAGACGCGTCGGACGTCCGACATTGTGTTTGCTGGGTAGTTAAATAGAAAAAAATTTCAAAAATTATTATTTTTTTGTTTTTTTAGTGTAATATACATTTCTTACATGGAGCGTAACTATAAAACTTCTCTAATGTCCAGTCCAATTCTTTTTCGACAAATTAAATTGGACTTCCTAGACTCCGAATAATTATTTTTTGGCTGTCAATAGCCGCAAATCCTGCTGATAAATGCATTGAAAAAGTTGCTTAAATCCTCAAAATACCAAAAATCGGGCAGTACAGTTATATGCGGGCTACATCAAAACGTTGACCTATGTTCACAATTTTTGGTGGAGAATTTTTGTGTCCATTGGGAACTCCAAATACCAAATTATACCTAATTTGGGCGGAAAATGTAGCTTAAATCCCCCAAACATGGACCTATGTCCACAATTTTTGTTGGAAAAGTTTAGTGACCACTAGAAACCCCAAGTACCAAATGGCAACTAATTTGGAAGTAAAGGATTGCTTAATCCTCAAAATACCGAATATCAGGAGGTACCGTTATATGGGGGCTATACCAAAATATTAGCCGATGTTGTTCATATTTAGTCCATTATTACCCGCGGACACATACTACGTTTGTGCAAAATTTTAGAAACGTATCTCCATTCGTTTGCAAGTTATTAATTTCGCGCCGCTAGTTCTGTGATTTCAACCACTTTGCAGTACCTTTTTGACCGAAAAAACGTGGAATTGATAGGCCATCCTACAGGCCTGACTTGCCACCCAATGACTTCATTTGATTCCCAAACATCAAGAAAAAAGTGTGGTCGGCGATTTTCGTCGCCAGAAGATGCTGTTGAAGCGTTAAAACACCTTGTTTTGGAGGTGTCTCAATCGGAGTGAAAAAGTGCTTCAACAATTGATTTGAGCGCATGCTGGAGACTAGACTACTTAAGAAAACAACAAATATATTTTTTGGTGGTAAATATTCTCGTTTTCATTGTTAGATCAGACCGTTATCGTGCAACCCTCGTTTATGGAATTTCTATCGACATTTTAGGCTCAAATTGGATGTTATTTGTCACATATTAACCCCATTTAATAAGTCTTCTTTTGTTATTTATTGGAGTTTTCGATTTTAACTCAACTAACAGATTTATGCTATTAACTAAAGGAGGACCATTTTAGCATTAATTTTTAATGTAAAAAATTATAACTTAAAATATTCCAAATTGGTTTATTTTGCGATTTCAAATCCATCAATAATAAAAGAAAACATGTAATAATGACCCAAAAAGTGTGAATATACTCGTAATATTATTCGGTATTCCAATTACTTCAACTTAAATAAACAAATAAATTCTTCTTGGAAATTTCAGTTAAAATTTTATTATACAAGAACGTTGCAAAATGTATACACGTAAAACAATCGTTTAGAAATATACTTACATCGATATTTTTATCTCGACTTAGAAAATGTTCAGCAACATGTACGGGCAGAATATTCTCCAATAGCTTTCGGTTGTATGCTTGTAAATGCTCCATATCCTCTTTTTCCTCTGAAAAATAACAAACACAAAATTAAAATTAAATCATGGAAGAATTTTCCAAAGAATGGTCATTGGTTTGCTTGAATATTAGTTTACTTTGAAGTTATCATTTGTTATGGGTAGTCAAATCTTTCAATTATATTGAACGAAGTCAGATTTTTTTTAAATCCCTTTGATGTGAATATGTCTTAAATAACTTGACAGCAGAAAAATGTTTACACATATTTATGGTAGCATCATACTATAAAATGAAATACAATATGTAGCTTGTTTCATTTGTTTATGCCCTGGAGGTTATTTTGCTATTGTATTTCTTGTCGGATACTTATTTCGATCTGAATGTTGTTGATTGTTGTCAGAAAGATATTGTCTTAAACAATTGCACGTACACGGAGGAAAGAAAATCTTGACCTTGATGATGGGGAAGAATGGATTTTATGTGTTCGCAATTATTATTCCTTAAGGCGAGAGGTACAACTTTGCTTCCACGAGTGCATCCAAGTTCTTAGCGGTTTAGAAGATATGAGCCTGACAAAATGATTCCTTTTGACATCAAGGCCTCAGGTCTTTGGGGCCATAACCGCGAAAGTTGAAGTGATAGAGAAAAACGCCGGGACACGTGTCTTCTTATTTTTGGTCTTCTATCAGGCTGCGGTGTCAGACTTTGGTTAATAATTTTTGTGTCACATAGTGCAATAAAATGGAATGAATGATATTTTAGGCATTCATAGGCAAAAGTTCATTCATTCTCACTACAGGAAATCATTTTTGAGAAAAAATGCCAAGAAATCATAACCCTAAGGTACATAGATGCTCGTTTCGGGTTTTGTTTAATTATCACCTGGTATTGATGGCGCTTTGTTGAATATAAACAATCACTATAGTGATTGTAATAATGTATTCCCTTCTTCTTGCAAATTAAATTAATGCTGCATTTCTATTCGAATTATTTACGATATTCCCTGCTTTGCATACAGTTAAGATAACACATTCATATACATATATACGTTTTTTACAAAGATTATTTAATTTCTTTGTATGCGTCTGTATTCGTTCTATGCCATTGCATCCCTGAGAGATTGCATTGTAGGTTACTGCGACAATGTTATGTGACAAAGAGAAAAAGAAGACAAGAACACAATTGAATTCAATGCCATTTAGTGTTGTTCAATTTGATTCAATTTAACCAAAGATGTTTCAAGGAAACCAAGTTACGCCAAACCATGAAAGTAACAACGACAAGAAATGTTTGCTTCAGCTTCCGGTAAACTTTGCCTTCCTTCCCATTTGAAAACAGACGAAAGAGAATCTTTCAATTGCATCCACAATGTCGTTGAAAGAAATATATGGTGTAATGGCAGAGTATAAGAATAACATTTGTGATGTTTTTTTATTTTCAGGCGAACTTTGCTGCGTGGTGTGGCAGCAGACAGAACATAAGGTGAAATGTATATAAGGTGACGCAAAAATGACACTGGTATCTTTGCAAATTGGTATTTTACTTCATTCCTACAATACTGTGTAAAACAAGTAAGAACTGCGTTAAGTTGTTATACCCTCCACCGCGAGTTGAATTGAAGTAAAATGGAACAATTAGTTTTCTTTCGTTTATGAAGATGACTAAATATTAAATTTCAGAAATTTCGGTAAAACAATGTTGCTAATCCTTAAAATACCGAAATTTGGAAGGTTCCGTTCTTTGGGGGCTATAACAAAACGTCGATCAATACCGACAAATTTCTGGCGGAAAGTTTTAGACTCAAAGTAGACTAAATATTAAATTTCCGACATTTTGGTAAGATAATGTGACAAAAAACCTTCAAAATACAGAAAATGAAGAGTTACGCTTCTATGGCTGGTATAGGAAGACATGGACCTATACTGATAATTCTCTTCTGGAATATTTTATAACCCCATGGCATACTAATTAACAAATTTCAGTTATTTCAATGGGATATTGACGTCACAACCTTCAGAATTACGAAAATCGGAAGGTACCGCTCTATGGCGGCTATATGAATGCGTGGAGCTCTACCGACGATATTAAGTCGGAAAGGTTTTTACCGCCAACGTAAACTAAATATCAAATTTCAGCCATTTCGGTGAGTTGTTTTGCCCATAACCTTCAAAATACCGGAAATCAGGAGATACCTTTCTAAGGGGGCTGTATGAATTCGTGGATCCGTACCAACAAATTGGGGGGGGGGGGAAGTTGAACACCTCCAAAAAAGACTAAATACCAAATTGCAGTCATTTGGGTGGGTTATTATGGCCACAACCTTCAAAATACCGAAAATCGGGAGGTATCGTTCGATGGGGGCTACATTTTGGGGGAAAGTTGTATACCCCCAACGAAGACTAAATACCAAATTTCATCCCTTTCGGAGGAATATTGAGGCTACGACTTTCAAAATACCGAAATTCGGGAGATACCGTTCTATGGGGGCTATATGAAGGCTTATACAGACAAATTTCTTATGGAAATTTTTATACGCCAAATGAAGACTAAATTTCAGCCAATTCGGAGGAATATTGAGGCCATTTCTTAGGAATATTTATATCCCCAATGAAGACTAAATATCAAATTTCAGTCATTTCGGAGGAATATTGAGGACATAACCTTCAATATTATGGTGGAGGGTATAATAATGTCCATGCTGAATTTACCAATCATTCATACGCAGTTAATCAATAAAGTTATAGGATCACACCAATGAGTTTTAAGGTCTATAAAATCTAAAAAGATCCTTATATTAAAAAAACAAAGAAAAAAACGAGTGAGCAAATACTATAATCGGGACGGGGCCGATTATGTGACACCCAACACCACTACCCCTGTGCACAAGCTTTTCACTGATAAGCATTTCTGTTACGGAGATACCAAAGTTCAGCCACCCTTGCTGTTATACCAAATGAGTGAACTAAATTAGCACAGGTATTTGTAATTAAAATAATAACTTATAAATACAACTTCTGCCGAGCATTTTATGAAAGTAGGGACTCAATAGGAGGAGGTTTTTTCTCATAAATGATTTCCTGTAGCGAGAATGAACGAACTTTTGCCTATTAATGTCAAAAATAACGTTCATTCCATTTAATTATTAAAAAAGGTCACGCACAAACCATTGTGAATTTCTTTTTTTTTTTTTTTTTTTTAATCTATGAAGTGAAAAAAAAATTTTTCTCAAAAAAATGATTTCCTGTTGCACGAAGGAATGACTTTTTATTTATTAATAAGTAAAATAACTTTTATTCCATTTAAATTAGGGATGTGCACACAACTACATACATATTTTGAAATTGTGTTTGTAGCCAGACTGATGTTTTAAGCTTTTGAGAACAGTCTAATCTAAAATCAATTAGTCAGGAAAGTTTTGACAATACTCTTAAGTGAGAGATTATTTTCCACATCTGAAAACATGCTCACCGAAAGACGTACAAGACTTTTGAGTTCTAACTTGAACAAAATAATGTTTTTTAATAAGAATAAGAAATACACACTAGTTTATAATATTTTTTGAAATATGTTTATTTTAGCTCTGTTCTTTTACGTGCAAGAATCTTCAAGTTTTACCACATTTTACTCGAAAAGTATTCCTTTACTTGATGTAAGCATACAAATAATATGAGGGCAGTTCGCGACTTTTGCAACTTTTACCTTTTTTAAAAGGTAAAGGAACAGACCATTTACTTTCTCAAAAAACTAACATTTTTTGGTTGGGAAAAGTCTACATGCAATTAGTAGGTAATTATATGTACTCAATTATGTACATATGTACATTGTGTGAATTAATAAATATAGAGCTTCACCAATATTTATGTTTTTTTTTAATAAGAAATATTTATGTTTTTTTTTTTTTTTTAAATAAAAAAGTGTCTGTGCGTGAGTGTGCGTATTCTTGCCTTTTCGAAAAACGCCGGGTTTGTGGGTGGAAGTTCATACAAATTTTGGTCCGTGTTTGTGCCGAATTTTTAAGGCACGCGCCGCACAGTGGTGCCGCTTCCTTGTAAGAGTGGACAAAAATAGAAGGAGTTCACCTAGGTTGATGAATTTTTGTACAAGTACTTATGAGGACATAGGAATGAAAAATTCCAACTTTGGTCGATATCGGTTCAGTATTGGATATAGCCCCCATATATATCTTTCCCCGATTTTGCTATAACTCGGTAAATTTTAATTGAATAGCCTTAAAATTTAATATGCGATTTTTTCTTAGGGCCATGATCAGTTTTACCTATTTTGACAAAAATCGGTTCAGATTTAGATATAGCCCCCATATATATCTTTACCAGATTTTGCTATAACTCGATCAATTTTAATTCAATAGCCTTCAAATTTAATACGCGATATTTTCTTAGGCCACTGATCAGTTTTATCTATTTTGACAAAAATCGGTTTCGATTTGGATATCGTCACCATAAATGCTAAAAGTCGTAACTAAGAAAAAAACTTTGTAAAATGCAAAAATGTTTTATGTAATATTAATCTTATGAAAGCGAGTATATGGGATATTATCAATGATATACGAATGGGAGCAAGTAATGAAACCAAAACCGCGGAAACGCTTGGTTTTGGCATCCGTCATTACAACAAAATCTGCAATGTTATCCAATTTTCCGAAATGCCTTTTCTTGAATAGGATTGTTATTTTTTAACGTAGATTCAATATGTATTAGATTCAATCAAAAAACTAATTTTGACTTTTTTGAAAATACGACTTCGGGCATTTATGCTGACGATATAGCCCACATATGTATATATCATTCCCAATTTTCCTATAATTCTTTAATTTTAATTGAATAGCCTTCATTATTATTATGTGTTGTTAACTCAAGTTTATACATTTCAAATTCATTTAAAATTGAAGCTTTGTTTTGGTTCATTATACCCTATACCACAATGTGGAAAAGGGTATTATAAGTTTGTTTTGGTAAAAATTCATGTAACACCGCGAAATATTCGTCGGAGACCCCCAATGTGGTATACCAATCTTCATATCTCGACGAGATAAAGCGATTTTGAGATGTGTGTCCGTCCGTCCGTCCTTCCGTCCGTCCGTCCGTCTGTCCATTATAAATTGTAAACACGCTCCAGGCCGCAATTATGGACCGATCGTCACGAAATTTTGTATGGAGGTCGGATTCAGATCAGAATAGATCCCTATTCTTATTGGTGACGATCGTGAAATATTTAGCGGGTGAAATGGACCAAAAACATAATATTTATCCAATTTTCTAGCGGCTCTGTAGGTCTCAATAATAGTCCGATCAACACGTAATTTTAAATAAGGTAAGAGTATATCACAAAGGAGAAGCTTGCAATTTGAGATGGCGATCGGATAATATTTAGAGGGTTAAATGGATCAAAACTTTTGTGTGAAAATTGTGAAAATTTTTAATATACAGCTTATATCTTAATTCCTGGAAGTGACATTCCGGACAAGTGAGATATACTTGAAAGTGGAACGCTTGACCTTTCAATTGATGCCAATTATGTTGGTTTGCATGATCAGATAACAGAGTTACAGCCTAATATATTCCGTTATTTGTTTGTAGTGTAATAATAAACTCGCTAGAAGTCGCAATTATACATCAATAGTCACGAAATTTTGCACCGGGTAAGAGTATAGGTCGAAAAAGATGCCTACAATTTTGAATGATGATCTGATATTCTTTAGCGGGTGAAATGGACCATTACTTTTGTATGAAAATATAAAAATTTTATTTTTTGTCGATATTTTAATTCCTTGAGGACATATATATTTCGCAAAGTAGCCTACATATGGAAAAAAACTACTGACCTTTCCTCTGATGTAAATTGCAATAAAGTGTTTTCTAGACAACGGGCCTACTGTCTAATATATAATGGGTTCTGGGTAGAGAACCACATTTTTATCCCATGCTACATATTGTCTCTCCAAAAGTTTATGTAACACCACGAAATATTCGTCCTAGACCCCTTATTTGGTATGCCAAAATTCACATCTCGACGATATAAAGCGATTTAGCGATGTGTGTCCGTTCATTAAAAATTGTAAACAAGCTTAAGGCCGCAATTATGAACCGATTGTAACGAATTTTTTAAGGAGGTTGGGTTCGGGCCAGAATAGAAATGATTAGTTTTTGGTGATGATCGTGAAATGTTCAGGGGATGAAATGGACCAAAAACAAAATTTTAACCAATTTTGTAGCGGCTTTGTAGGTGAAAATAATAACCCGCAAAATTTTAAACAAAGTTTGGGTTTATGATGAAGAAGAAGCGTACAAACCAACGTGAAGATCAGATAATACTTAGCGGGTTAAATGGACTGAAACTTTTGTGTGAAATTGGTAAAAATTTCAATAAGGTAGTGGTTAAACAACGGAAGTAGTAGTACTACATAAGTTTTTGTTTTTGTGTGAACTAAATTTTCCTTTCCTGCTACAAAAATGTCTTTGTCATGCTAGATAACTTTTTGGTTTTGGTCATAAGTATTATACATTACATCTCTGATATTTGATAATTAAATTTTCACAATCATTGAAAAGAAGTTCCGTGGAGAGCGATTGTCCAGGGATAGTGGTATAGGGTATCCCATGGTCGGCTCCGTCCGACTATAGACTTTTCTTACTTGTTTTTTATTAAATTCTTTTAAATGTCGGAATATACATAGTAACTTAAAATAAATGAAAGTCTTATTACACATTTTATCGTCATTAATTGAATCAAATTCTTTTATAACATATGATTCAATGTCCGTAACATCTACGGTTCTTCTTTTTGTTTGACTTAAAATACTAATTGATGGCTCTGATTTTAAAAATATGTAGTGACATAAACTATCGCCAAAATTATTGCAGATTCGAGTTTATTGAAGTGGTTTCGACAACGCAAAAACGTATTAACAAAAATAAAACAAGGCAGCCAAATAAAGTGAATTGATAAACTGAGGCAAAATAAGGAAATTTGGATTTTTTGTACAAACTGTTAATGATAATGTGGTTGTGTCTCAAAAAATCGTATTTTGTCGGATGTAATTTTTGCATAATTATTTTCGAAAGAGATGTCTGTTTCATGTAGTAAATGGCCGAAACTGCAATTTGCTGCAATTTTGAGATACGCTCCATGAAAGAAACGAATTTAATCAGTTTTGTTTAAAATATTATTGCTTCAATCAACATAACGGTACTTTATGTATAAACATTTTATGTAAACTTTTTTTTCACAAAAAGGAAGTCCATTGGCCACTCTTTAATTCCCAATTCAAAAGGAGTAATAACTGCATTAACAAATTCAAATACAGTTCCTTGAACATATAGTCCTTTTTTACAGAAAGTTTCAATATAAATTACCTACGAAAAATGTCAATGTTTGAGGGGCTATAACTTTATAGTAACACCATATATCGACAAAATTCTTTCAGAATGTCCTATTTGAAGTGTTCTTAATAAACTGAAACCATAAAATTATAAATATGTTAACAACACATTTTTCGATTTTTGTCCACTGATGCACCATTGTGCGCCGTCTGTAGATGTAATGACATGTGAGCTACATTCCAAAACAGGTCATACAATATTCAAATTTGAATTGCGATATTTTTAATTTAAATTTTTAATTTTAAGGTTACTGCCTATTGGTTTATTATTTATATATTAATATTAATATTAATATTAATATTAATATTAATATTAATATTAATATTAATATTAATATTAATATTAATATTAATATTAATATTAATATTAATATTAATATTAATATTAATATTAATATTAATATTAATATTAATATTAATATTAATATTAATATTAATATTAATATTAATATTAATATTAATATTAATATTAATATTAATATTAATATTAACTAATTAATTTAGTTGTTAATCCTTGAAAGTTTATCACATAAATGCTAAATGCAATCTTCTGTAAACTGCTAAAATCATGTATAAATGTATTGTAACTTTCAACTATTACACGTTCTAGCTGATGGCCACAGCAACCAATGCCATATCTTGCCTTTACTAACTCTGCATTTACTACATTGTTAATAATAAATAAAATCATGTATATACATTAGGGTTATAACTTTTTGCAACCTTGTATCCCTGTATGATATTTTGATGAGTTTTTACCTAAGATTATATAACATCTTAATTATAAAGTGATTCGATCAAAAAAGCTTCCGCACAAATAGCTTTTAAAGTTTTTATTTCTCAGAAGTTTTGACAATTTTTTGAAGTCACAGTCAGTGTTGCCGTTCGAAAATTGTTTTCGGCCCAACATTTTCCTAAAAACGGCCCAAAACGACCTAAAACGGCCCAACATTAAAAATTAAAACAAAAATATATATTTCTCATAGATACCTTTTATTACTTTTAGAAAAATCGAAAAAAAAATATTGTCTATTTTTACGTAAAGGTAGTATGTCGCAAAAAATTGTCTGAGATATAACAACAATTAAGCAACAATTTATTGTGATTTGAATGTAGCATATAAACTTTAAGTGCGTGTTTCTCGAAACGGCGTTTTTGAAGTCGGTGCCAACGATAGCTCTAAAACGAATTGACCGATCTTCATATGACCTTATTATATTATTAATGTGAGCATATTAAATACATAAAAAGCTTGCCTTTAAGCGAGACAGATTAAAAAATTATTTTGCCCATTTTTTGACAAAAACAGTCAATTTTTTCGGTAAAGTCGAAATTTTGACTTTGACAGCTCAAATTGTTTTTAAGAATATTTTTTAAATTCTGTTTTATTAGGTTCCTAAAACGCTTACAAAAATATACTATGATCGGCCCATCCGTTTTCGAGCTATCGTTGGCACCGCAAAACGCTTTTACTAGGGTGTCCAAAACCGAAACCGGTTAACCGGTTTTGAGTTACAAAACCGAAACCGGTTTTCAGCAAAAACGTCATTTTCGGTTAACCGAAAAAACCGGTTATTTGTGTCGGTTAACCGGCTTTAAAAAAGTAGTAATATTTTTAAAATTTCATTACAATTCTATTCTTGAAAGTAAACTAAACTTAACTAACAAAAGGTACGGCTAAATTATAAATGTCAGAAACCTTTAAACTTGAAAATATTTTGTGTAAAATGGCACAACTTCAATATAGTTCAATTGAACGATCTATGAAAAAAACTGCGTATACGTAATATCACACGGTTGCTTGAATGACGTTATTCATACGTTTTTGAATTATTGCAGTAAACTAAGAACTTGTCGAATTTAAGGTTGTAAAGTGCAGTTCACATTGTCACTTTTGAATGACGATTTTTTGCAATTATCGATAACTGTCCAACCGTCCAGCAACCACAAAATATTTTGTGGTTGCATGATGAATGACAAAAATGAACGGCCACACTAGCAAGCAACAACAAAGCTGTCATTCAAAACTGACAATGTGTACCCAGCTTAAAGGGTAGCGATAACAAAGTACATTTTGATTCCGGCACGATAATTTGAGGTTCTCAACGCAAGAAGGAGAACCCAGACTTAATAAAATGTAAATTTAATTCCTTTGGTACACAATCGTATATTTGTAAGGGCTTTTACTATTCTTAGAGCACTATTTCTGACTTATGTTTCCTGTCTCCACTTTAAGGTTGAATGTTAAATAACAAGGATATTATCAGATAATTACATAATAACGAATTAGTTATACTTAATTTACCCCTTGCCGCACATTTTTAATCAAATATTTATCAATTATGGGCAATTTTGTACCTATTTTACAAAACCGGTTTAAACCGGTTAACCGGTTTTGAAAATTTTTGAAAACCGAAAACCGGTTTTTGAAAAAACTGAAAATTTCGGTTAACCGAAAACCGTTTTGTTTGGAAAAACCGGTTTTTTGGACACCCTAGCTTTTACAAAAAGATGGTTTCGCAGATAGCCATTTACCTCAAGAATATGCACTATTTTTCAACAACAAAAATTCCAAAGGTATTATAAGATGTGTTCTTTGAGATGAAAGAAAGTATAGTTTCACCGAGTCTTAGCAAATTTCAATCTGTTGCTATTAAATCGGGGTCACATTCTACAAGTCTGGGAAAATGTAATACCTGGTTAATAATAGGCAAAACTTCGTTTGAGGTTACCTTATGTGGAGTTATTGTTTTTAGTAGTTTAAGGGCCATTATTACATCCTTTCTTTTACTATTGGATGGATTTGAAAAAGCAAAAAAAAAAAAAACAATTTGCATGCATTAAAAGTGTAATTTTCACACTAAACGTTAATACAAAGAAGGCCCTCCTTCAATTTTAATCATTACTTTCAACTTTAAGTTAGCCGAAACGCTATAAATCTGTACGCAAAATCCAAACTATAACAAAAGAAGAGTTTAATAAAGGAGGGTATTTGGGTCACTTTTATAGTCTATTTTCTTATTATTTTGATCTAGTAATTTAATATAAATCTCCAAAACAGCAAATGTTATTTCAAACTTTTCATTTTCTGTTAAGAGTGCATAAATATAAATGTAATTGTCTGCTTTTGTGCCTACAAATATTTATGAAGTTTTGAGCTGGTACGATTTATTTTTGTAGTCAATGTCAATATATTGATGCTCTTTTTTATTTATTTATTTTTTTTTTTTATAAAAAGACAATTTGAGTTGACAATCGGATATAAACAGGATAAACCTGAACTATCTGCTTGAAATTCATTCTTAAAGTTGTTAATTATAGGTAAAATGTATGCCAACAAGTAGAAAAAAACTTCTAGCTTGGCATGATTCCATTGCCACCAATTTATTATGAACTTTTTTTTATTTATGAACACAATGCATGAATCTTTACCAAATACTTAAGTATCACGAAAAATATATTTTAAAACCCGGGTAACTAAAAGTTAAAAGTGACAATTAAACTACTAAGTGGACCTTCTTGGCATTAAGTTGAAAATTATATTTTTAATGCCACAAATTGCTTTATTTTACGTTTTCAAATCCATCCAATAGTAAAAGTAAGCATGTAATAATAGCCCAAAGACTAATATTTGATATTTTATAAAATATTGTTTAAAATTATTAGCATGAAAACGGCCCAAAAGGGATTTGGGCCGGCCATCGGCCCAAAATTAAAAATTATTTTTATCCGGCCCAAATTTGGGCCGAAATGCCCAAAACGGCAACACTGGTCACAGTAAGCAGATATTTAATTGAAAACAAGTCATAGGGCACAAGACATAACCAAAATGACATAACATTTATATTTACATTTATACTCTCCATCATAATATGGAGGATATAATTAAATTTGTCATTCCGTTTGTAACACATTGAAATTCTAATTCGATATAACCATGTCTGTCTGTCCGTCCGTCTGGTGAAATCAAATGGGCTATATCGGTCCACGTTTTTATATAGCCCCTATAGAACGGTACCACCCGATTTTCGGTATTTTGAAGGTTTTAGCTTCTTTATCAGACCGAAATGGCTGGAATTTGGTGCATAGTGTTCGTTGGGGTATAAAACTTTCCCCCAGAAATTTGTCGGTATAGGCCACCGCCTTCATATAGCTCCCATAGAACGGTACCTCCCGATTTTCGGTATTTTGAAGGTTGTCACCACAATAATCCACCGAAATGGCTGAAATTTGGTACTTAGTCTTTTTTGGGGGTATAAAACCTTCCCCGAGAAATTTGTCGGTATAAGTACACGCCTTTATATAGCCCCCATAGAACGGTATCTCCCGATTTTCGGTATTTTTAAGGTTGTGGCCACAATAATCCAACGAAATGGCTGAAATTTGGTATTTCTTCTTCATTTGTCGGTATAGGTCCACGCCTTCATATAGCCCCCATAGAGCGGTACCTAACGATTTTCGGTATTTTGAAGGTTGTGGAATTTCGTTATTTTGAAAGATAGCCACATTGTTTTACCGAAATTGCTGAAATTTGGAATTTAGTCTTCTTAATAAACGAAAGGAAACTAATTGTTCAATTTTACTTCAATATAACTCGTGGTGAGGGTATAACAATTTCGGCCCGGCCGAACTTAACTCCGTTCTTACTTGTTTTATATTATATATATATCTTTATTTCATATATCATAAAAATTAAAAGTGGTTTGTGCGGGCCCTTTTTCAATATTTAAATGGAATAAAAGTTTTTTTAGTCATTAATAGGTAAAAGGTCATTCTTTCGTGTAACAGGAAATACATAATTTTTCGAGATTTTTCGTTATTGTTTTTAAGTCCGGAGTATTACCCCAATGGCTTAAACTTCATCATTACTTTCTGTTACAGAGAGTAATGTTTTTCAAAACGAACTGACAGTGTTGCAAAATTTTACTGACCGCTACCAATATCATGATTTCATCCCGGCGAAGGGAATTATCAATTGGCTTTACAGCTTTTTGAAATTATGCCTTTTTTAGCGAAAAACCGAACTTTTTAAGTGTCTAGTATTCTCAAATAAATGAGAATCACATTTACTTTTCGAGAATCACACTTACCATCCGCGGATGGCACGCGCCGGGGAATTTAACAAATTCCAACAACAGTTACTCACAGGCAACTGTGGTGATGTCCTTTTCAACTTACAGAACTCGATGGTATATATAAATATTTATACCCTCAGCCTTTAGGCTAGAAGGGTATATGAAGAAAAGACAAAATTTTTTAGTTTTCCATAAAAAAAAAATTAAAAATTTTTTTTTAAGCTACATGAAAGATTTTTGGTACATAGATTGGGAAAAAATGCCATTCTTAAATCTGTTCGTGATACTAATTTTGGTTGTTGCGCGCAAAAGTTATGGCGGTTTCAATTCTGATAAAAAGAAAAAAATCTTTAAAATACTCTAATCATTATATTGAGAAACTGTCTTAATTAGGGGCTCCCTACATACTATATGTTTACTGAGGTCCCATAACTTTAGTGAAAAAGTTGTGCATTTTCGCGGAAATTAGGAAAGAATTCCAAACAATTGGTAGTTTGCAACTTGTTCTAATAAAATTCAAGCTGTTTATGCATCTGAAAAATATATAAAAAATATGTACGTAATCTAAACATCGCGAAGATTCAAATGAAACCAAAACTATACAAATCCGTTTAGTGGTTTTCATATTATAGCAAAAACAAAAAAATATATTGAGGAAATTTATAAAATGTTTGTAAGAGAAAATATTTATTAAAATTTATTTTGTGAGTTAGTTGAACAAAATGTAAGAAAAATAGGTCGGAGTTTTTCTTCTATTTTAGGTAAATTCCACGCAATAAATCACATTTTTTATTCTAATCACTTCTCGAAAACACGCTAACATCTAGCAGAAGATATGGATATCTTTCAAATAAATGTTGGGTTCCTTTAAATGGGGTATAATCTTGAAATAAAATTGTATCGGGTAATGTTCATTTTGAAATGCGTGTAAATCGCGAAATCCTCAAAATCACTTGATGCGCATGCGGTTTACCAATACAGCGAATTCTTCTCTTTTAATTTGTACACATTTGCCAGGATTTACTTTGGCCGCTAAGATGTAGCATCGTCTGCAGTTTAGTGTGCAACAAACTGTATAACGCTTATATTTTGCACAAAGTGCATACACTTTTTATGCGCATCCGATTTCACTATCAACCGTGAAAAAATACATCGATCTGAACATATTTCAATAAAATCCATCAAGAACCGTTGATGTAGCATCACACAGTATTTTTTGGATAAATCGGATACAGCTCCCATGCCACTAAATTTTTCAAACCGCTGTTTTCGCACAAACGCGAGTGATGATTCACTTTCTTCATTGAAATGGAAACGATCCACATAAAACGCGAATTAGTCAGCGATATTTTGAAAAACATTTTTCGCAAATTTTTCAATTTTTGCAGTAGCCATTTCCGCCGTTCTAGTAGATGGATTTTTACGATCTGTGATTTATATGATCCGGATCGTCGAAAAACTAAAATATCGCGGGGTACCAGCACACTCAAAACGATATTGTAAATACTGTACCCAAAAAATAGGTTTTTTAGAAAAAATATCACACTAAATTTTGGCCTTTGGCAGTAGATTACTCTGCTGCTGTATGGGCTACATACTCTATATACATATCAGATTATGCGAAATCGCGAGTTCTTTAATCCTGTAATTGGTTTTTTCGAAATATCCGAATGCGCGTCCCAGTTACATAAAAAATACAAAAAACACCTGAAATCCGGCTTCAAAATGTCAGCATCCATAAAAGGTGAATGCAGTGGAAATTTTGGAAAGTGATACATTAGAAGTGTAATCTTCATTTTGTATTCTCCTACTTTTACTTTGGGCAGATGTCCGTCATTTGAATGGTTTAAGCAGAAATCGAATAGCAATATAAAAAACCTGTTTAGCTTCAACGTGTTTTTACCTATGTTTTTTCCTTTACGCGGTCGTAACTACCACGTACATTAATTTTTTTTGCAAAATTTTTGAGCTTTGTACAAAAACATCTAAATTAATCCAGCAATAGTCATAGTTACTGGTAAACTACAATAGTTCGCGTATTATAATAGTGCAAACCTTGGCTTCATGGAAACTAAAAAATTTTGACTTTTCCTCATATACACTTTGATACGAAAAATGTCTGCTGGCTTGTGCGCACGATAACTCTCGAACAGTTCAACCGATTCGAACCAAATTTTGGGTATCGTAATATTTTGTCCAAACTTAGTTTACGTTCGAAGATGGGCCATATCGGTCCACTCCTTCTGGTACCTCCCCCACAAAAGTTCAAAAATTTTCTGTAAAATGGTCTGAACGATAACTCTCGAAGGGAGCAATCGATTTAGTCAAAACTTTGCACATCGTATTATTCCTTCCAGATATAGATCTGGTTCGAGTATGAACTATATCTGTCCACTCCTTCGGGTACCTCCCTCTCAGATGGTTTTGCATTTTTTTCAGTAAGTTTTACTTGCGGCTGCCTTTATGACGGTACAATTTTTTTCTTGCGGAAGTCCATACTTCCTGAGATATTGGCCTAAAAGCTCCAAGAAACCCTGACGACACCAACCAAAATGGCAAATCCGCAAGATTATCCTCGCAGGGAATTTCTGATTGGTGCAGGCTTTGCACATCGTATTATTTCATCCAGTCATGTATCAGGTTGGAATATGGATTGTATCTATCCACTCCTTCGAGTACCTCCCACACAAAATTCGGATAAAGTCAAGTTTAAGAGGTCCTCACGGATCGTTTTGAAATTTTTTTCAGTAAGTTTTTTTTTGTGGCTCGCTTTACGGCGCACACTGGTCGAAACCACTGATCTAGCGGCGCGAAAGTCAAAAAAATCGAACTATAAAATTGCGAAATATTTTCCATTGTATCGATTACAGACACTTTGCAGACAAAGATTTTCTTTTTTCATTTTTGTTGTTGTAAATATTCACTCAGTTATTCACTATCAAATACAAGAGTTTTTGTTGCATCAGATTTTAAAAAAAATTGTTGCAAAAAATTAACTTCATATTTGTTTAAATCTATATTAATAAAAGAGTAGAGTGACTGATTCACTGACTGACTGATTGATTCATCAACGCCCAGACGAAACAGCTGAAGCTAGAATCATGAAATTTTGGGTGAGGGTCACTCTTGGTCCGAAGGTGACAGATAAGGCTTGGTTTTTGGAAATTCGAACTGGAAGGGTACTAAAAGTACTAAAAGGTACTAAATATGGTACCGTTTGTATTTGGCGAACCGTTAAAGCTAGAACTTTGAAATTTGGAATGAAGGTCACTGATGGAGAGTTAGAAAGGTGTACCAAAGGGTTTTTAGAAATTCGAACTATAAGTGTACGAAAAGTACTAAAGTGTACTAAATTTGGTGCCAATTCGTACTTTGCGAACGGATAAAGGTTATAGGTTGAAATTTGGTGTGAGAATCAAGGTTAAAAGGTACGGTTGACATAAGGAGGTGGTTTAGGAAAAGTGTACACATGTGTACGAAAAGTACTAAATGGTACTAAATTTGGTACAATTATGATTTGTGCGAACGGATAGAGCTGGAATCCTGAAATTTTGAATTAAGGCTACTGTTGGAGAGTAGAATGGACGTAGTTTTGAAAATTCGTACTTATGGGTGCGAAAAGTACTAAATGGTACTAAATTTGGTACCCTTATGATTTGGGCGAACGGATAGAGTTGGAATCCTGAAATTTTGAACTAAGGTTACTGTTGGAGAGTAAAATGGAAGTAGTTTTGAACATTCGTACTTATGGGTACGAAAAGTACTAAAGGGTACTAAATTTGGTACAATTTGGATAAAGGTTGAACGGATAGAGCTGGAATCCTGAAATTTTTGAATTAAGGCTACAGTTGGAGGGTAGCATGGAAGTAGTTTTGAAAATTCGTACTTATGGTTACGAAAAGTACTAAATTGTACTACATTTGGTACAATTACGACGTGGGCGAACGGATGGAGCTGGAATCCTGAAATTTTGAACTAAGGCTACTGTTAGAGGGTAGAATGGACGTTGTTTTGAAAATTCGTACATATGGGTACGAAAAGTACTAAATGGTACTAAATTTGGTACACTTATGATTTGGGCGAACGGATAGAGTTGGAATCCTGAAATTTTGAACTAAGTTGGAGAGTAAAATGGAAGTAGTTTTGAACATTCGTACTTATGGGTACGAAAAGTACTAAAGGGTACTAAATTTGGTACAATTTGGATATAGGTTGAACGGATAGAGCTGGAATCCTGAAATGTTTGAATTAAGGCTACAGTTGGAGGGTAGCATGGAAGTAGTTTTGAAAATTCGTACTTATGGGTACGAAAAGTACTAAATTGTACTAAATTTGGTACAATTACGACGTGGGCGAACGGATGGAGGTGGAATCCTGAAATTTTGAACTAAGGCTACTGTTAGAGGGTAGAATGGACGTAGTTTTGAAAATTCGTACATATGGGCACGAAAAGTACTAAATGGTACTAAATTTGGTACACTTATGATTTGGGCGAACGGATAGAGTTGGAATCCTGAAATTTTGAACTAAGGCTACTGTTCGAGAGTAAAATGGAAGTAGTTTGAAAATTCGTACTTATGGGTACAAAAAGTACTAAATGGTACTAAATTTGGTACAATTTGGATATAGGTTGAACGGATACAGCTGGAATCCTAAAATTTTTGAATTAAAGCTACAGTTGGAGGGTAGCATGGGAGTAGTTTTGAAAATTCGTACTTATGGGTACGAAAAGTAATAAATTATACTAAAATTGGTGCAATTATGATTCAGGCGAACGGATAGAGTTGGAATCCTGATGTTAGAGAGTAGAAAGGAAGTAGTTTTGAAAATTCGTACATATGGGTACGAAAAGTACTAAAGGGTACAAAATTTGGTACAATTTGGATATAGGCTGAACGGATATAGTTGGAATCCTGAAATTTGAATTAAGGCTGCTGTTAGAGAGTAGAATGGAAGCAGTTTTGAAAATTCGTACTTATGTGTACGACAAGTACTAAATGGTACTAAATTTTGTACAATTTGGATTTAGGCTGAGCGGATAGAGCTGGAATCCTGAAATTTTGAATTAAGGCTGCAGTTGGAGGGTTAAATTGAAGTAGTTTTGAAAATTCGTACTCATGGGTATGAAAAGTACTAAATGGTACTAAATTTGGTACAATTACGATTTGGGCGAACGGATAGAGCTGGAATCCTGAAATTTTGAACTAAGGTTACTGTTGGTGAGTAGAATGGAAGTAGTTTTGAAAATTCGTACTTATGGGTACGCAATGTACTAAATGATACTAAATTTAGTACAATTATGATTTAAGCGAACGGATAGTGCTGGAATCCTGAAATTTTGGATTAAAGATATAGTTGGAGGGTAGAATGGAAGTAGTTTTTAAAATTCGTTCTTATGGGTACGAAAAGTACTAAATTTGGTACAATTACGATTTGGGCGAACGGATGGAGCTGGAATCCTGAAATTTTGACCTAGGCTACTGTTGGAGAGTAGAACGAAAGTAGTTTTGAAAATTCGTACTTATGGGTACGAAAATTACTATATGGTACTGCATTTGGTACAATTACGATTTGGGCGAATAGATAGAGCTGGAATCCTAAAATTTTGAAATAAGGCTACTGTTGGAGAGTAGCATGAAAGTAGTTTTGAAAATTCGTACTTATGGATACGAAAAGTACTAAATGATACTAAATTTGGAACAATTACGATTTAGGCGAACGGATAGAGCTGGAATCCTGAAATTTGAATTAAGGCTGCTATTAGAGAGTGGAACGGAAGTAGTTTTGAAAATTCGTATTTATGGGTACGAAAAGTACTAAATGATACTAAGTTTGGTACAATTACGATTTGGGCGAACGGATGGAGCTGGAATCCTGAAATTTTGAACTAAGGCTATTCTTGGAGAGTAGAACGAAAGTAGTTTTGAATATTCGTACTTATGGGTACGAAAAGTACTAAATGATACTAAATTTGGAACAATTACGATTTAGGCGAACGGATAGAGCTGGAATCCTGAAATTTGAATTAAGGCTGATGTTAGAGAATAGAATGGAAATAGTTTTGAAAATTCGTACTTATGGGTACGAAAAGTACTAAGTGGTACTAAATTTGGTACAATTACGATTTGGGTGAACAGATAGAGTTGGAATCTCGAAATTTGAAGTTGAGACTACTGGTGGAGTGTAGGATTGAGGAAGTTTTGGAAATTCGTACTTATGTGTACGAACAGTACTAAGTGGTAGTAAATTTAGTACAATTTGTATTTGGGTGAACGGATAGAGCTTGATTCCTCAAATTTAGACTGAGTGTCGCTGATGAAGTGACCAAAGTACTAAATGGTACAAAATTTGGTTCGATGGTGATTTGAGTGAACGAATCCTGAATTCGTAATTGAGATTATTGTTGAAGTATAGAATTGAGGTACTCTTGGAAATTTTTACTTATGTGTACGAACAGTGCTAAATGGTACTATATATAGTACAAATTGGATTTGGGTGAACGGATAGAGCTGGAATCCTCAAATTCGGAATTGACATTACTGTTGCAGTGTAGAACTAAGGAGTTTTGGAAATTCGTACTTAGAGTACAAAAAGTACTAAATGGTACTAAATTTTGTACAATGGGGATTTGGGTGAATGGATAAAACTGGAATCCTGAAATGTGGAATTGAGATTTTTGTTGGAGTGTAGGATTGTGGTTGTTTTGGAAATTCGTACTTATGAGAACGAAAAGTATTACATTTCGTACAATTGGGATTTGGAATCTGGAATCCTGAAATTTGGAATTGAGATTATTGTTGAAGAGTAGGATTGAGGTAGTTTTGGAAATTCGTACTTATGGGTACGAAGAGTACTTAATGGCACTCAATTTGTTGTTGGGTGTAGAGACAGTGCTGAAATCTGTATTCTTTGGATTTAGGGTGAGTATTGGTGTGCAAAGTTGGTATCGCTGTTAATATGTAAGGGTGAGATACTGCTGATCTTTTTCAAATCGAACTAAAGAGGATTCGAACAGTACTAAAATAACAATAAATATTGATTAAAATTGGTATTAGTGCAATAAAATTTTCAGTGTTCGCCATTTTCATATTTTATACTGTTTATTTGTTTTTTATATCCTTTCCGCATACGAAGTAGCGGGCACTTTGCTAGTGTTAAATAAATTCGTAATGAAAATGGACAAGATATATTTTTAATTAATATCAGAGGGTGTGATTTAAATTATATAAATTTAGTTTGGGGTCTGGAGGTACTTAGTTATATAGCAATAAGTTTTCAAAAAATTCAATTTTTTAGTGTTTTTATGGGTTGTACGCGCTTGTTCCATAGAGTGCATCTTGTAAACTTGGCCGAACTTAGGTCCGATTATTTTTTGGGGAATGAAATTGGACTCTCTGGATACTGAATAACCACATTCGGGCTGCAAATATTTGCAAATCTTTTGATGACTGCACTTTTAAAATAAGGTATTTTGCATGAAATCCATACAAATTTAGCTGTGCATTTGTATGGCAGCTAAATCAAAATATGGACCTATGTATCTTGAGAATTGTTTGCAAGGAGGAGTTCTACCCCCGGATACACTATAATAACATAATCTAGCTAAATATGTTATTAAATATGGGATAACAAGTAAAAAATTCATCGAATCGGGGGTACCATAAAAGGGGCTACATCGAAACATAGATCCGTATTGAAAATGTTTTGCAAGAAGATTTTATACGCAGTGGGAACTCCGTGTTCAAAATTACATCCAAGTTGAATTAAAAATGTGGTCATGATATTCAAAATACCTTAAATTGGGAGGTACGGTTACATGGGGGCTATATCAAAACGTGGACCTATGTTCATAATTTTTGGTGGAAATATTTTGTGACCACTAGGAACCCTAAGTACCAAATTACAGCTAATTTGCTACGAAATTGTGGCTTAAATCCTCAAAATACCGAAAATCGGAAGGTACCGTTATATGGGGGCTACCCCAAAACATTAGCCGATATTGTTCATATTTGGCCCATTATTACCCACAGGTACAAGCTGAGTTTGTGCAAAATTTCAATGACGTATCTTAATTCGTTTGCAAGTTATGAATTTCGCGCCGCTAGATCTGTGCTTTCGACCACCGTGCGGCGGTACAATTTTTTGCCAGAGTAAGTCAATAATTCCTGAGATATTGGCCTAAAAGCTCCAAGAAACCCTGACGGCAACAACCAAAATGCAAATCCGCAAGATAATCCTCGCAGGGAGTTTTTGATTGATGCAGGCTTTGCGCATCGTATTATTTCATCCAGTCCAGTATGAGATGGAAATATAGACTATATCGGTCCACTCCTTCGGGTACCTCCCACACAAAATTTGGATAAAGTGAAGTTTAGAAGCTCCTCTCATAGTTTTGACTCTTTTTCAGTAGATTGTTGGAGCGGCGTCATTTACAATGGTACATTTTGTTCCGGAGTAAGTCAATACTTCCTAAGATAATGGCCCAACGGCTTCAAAACCCTTACGGATATTGTGCAAGATAACTCTAAAACTTTTTCAAAAATTTCTTTCAAACTTATTTTAACATAATTTAATATTTTGAGTCCTTTAGCACAGCTGACTAATACGTACTTACTTGTTTTGTTCTGATGTTTTTTGGGAAAGCCGAAAAGCAAGTGTGATTCTCATTTATTTGAGAATACTAGGCACTTAAAGAGTTCGGTTTTGCGCTAAAAAAGGCATGATTTCAAAAAGCTGAAAAGCCAATTGATAATTCCCTTCGCCGGGATGAAATCATGATATTGGTAGCGATCAGTAAAATTTCGCAACACTGTCAGTTCGTTTTGAAAACATTACTCTCTGTAACAGAAATTAATGATGAAGTTTAAGCCATTGGGGTAATACTCCAAACTTAAAAACAATCTAATGAGATTGCAACTTCAACCAAAAGAAAACAAACGAAAAATGTTGTTTTCATTATACCCTCAGCCTTTAGGCTAAAGAGGGTATTTACACTTTGATACGACCAAAAATGTGCCTCATCGAAATAATGTTTTGAGACCCCAAGTATGTTTGTACGATATCCGTTTCAGACAATTTTGTGTCGATCTAGCAATGTCCGTCCGTCTGTCTGTCTGCCTGTCTGGCTGGTGCGCACGATAACTCTCGAACGGATAAATCGATTCGGCTCAAATTTTGGGTATCGAAATATTTTGTCCAGATTTGATATAAGTTCGAAGATGAGCCATATCGGTCCACTCCTTCAGGTACCTCCCCCACAAAAGTTCTTTCGGATACCTCCCACAAAAAATTTTGCTTAATTGCAGTTTAAGGCCTGCTCTCCAATCGATTTCATTTTTGTTGCAGCCACTTGTATTCACTACCCCCATTACGACGATATAATTTTTTCAGGAGCAAGTCCATACTTCCTCAGAAATCAGTACAAAAACTGCAAACAACCCATATAATACCATGTGTCGTTGTTGGAGCGCACGATAACTCTCGAACGGATTAACATATTTGGTTCACATTTTGGGTCTTTCAATATTTTGTCCAAACTTAGTTTAAGTTCGAAGATAGACCATATCGGTGCAATCCTTCCGGTACCCCCCCACAAAGGTTCACAATTGTTCGCCAAGATTGTGGGCATGATAACTCTAGGAGGGAGTAACCGAATTGAGCCAAACTTTGCTATTGGTAATATTAGTTTAAGGCATAGATCGGGTTCTAATATGGACTATATCGGTTCACTCATTTGGGTACCTCCCACACAAAATTTGGAAAAAGTATATTTTAACAACTCCTCTCTGATCTTATTAATTTGTAAGGAAAATATCCATATGTACTACATCGGATCACTCCTACGGGAACACCCTACCCAAAGTTTGGAAAAAATGCACTCGTCTTGGATCATTCTGAATTTTGTTGCAACATGTAGTTTTTTGCGGCCCTTTCCATCCTGGAAAATTTTCCCAACAGCTAAAAAACCTACGGAAGTATTGTGTTAACTTTTTTTCTTCGGATACGTGGCTGAGGGTATCTGTCGGCTCAGCTGACTGATACTTTCTTACTTGTTTCATATTATTTTTCCCAAAAATAATTATACCCACAGCATTTATGCTAACGAGGGTATATACACTTTCATACGGGCAAAATGTGCCTCATCGAAATAATGGTTTTAGACCCCAAGTATGTTTGGACGAAATGTGTTTCAGATAATTTGGAGTCGATTTAGCAATGTCCGTCTGTCTGCCTGTCTGACTGGCTGGTGCGCACGATAACTCTCGAACGGATTAACCGATTCGATCCTTTCGTAATATTTTGTCCAAACTTAGTTTAAGTTCGAAGATGGGTTATATCGGTCCTCTCCTTCCGGTACCTCCCCCACAAAAGCTCAAAAATGTTCGGAAAATTTGTGCGCACGATAACTCTTGAAGGGAATAACCGATTTGGTCCATACTTTGCCCATCGTGAAATTTCTACTAGACTTAGATGAGGTTGCGATATGGACTCAATCGGTCCACTCCTTCGGGTACCTCCCACACAAAATTTCGGATAAGTTCAGTTTAGGACCTGCTCTCGAATCTCTTTGATTTTTGTTGTAGCAACTTGTATTCACTGCCGCGCTTACGACGGTACATGTCTTATTAGGGGCAAGTCCATACTTCCTGAGAAAATATCCTGAAAGATGCAAAAAACTCCTATGAAACTGTGTGTAGTGGTTGGAGCGCAAGATAACTCTCGAACGGATCAACCGATTTGGTCGAGAATCTGGCCTTCGTAATATTTTGTCCAAACATAGTTTAAGTTCGAACATAAGCCATATCGGTCCACTCCTTCAGGTACCTCCCCCACAAAAGTTCAAAAATGTTCGGAAAAATTGTTCCCACGATAGTTCATACTTTACACATCATAATATATCTACCAGGTATAGATCAGGTTCGAATATGGACTAGGTTTTTCCACTCCTTCGGGTACCTATCGAACATACTTACGGATAAGTTAACTTTAAGACCTGCTCTCGAATCACTTTGATTTTTCTGAAGCAACTTGCATTCGCTGCCTCAATTACGACGGTAAAAGTTTTTTCAGGGGCAATTCCATACTTCTTGAGGAAACAGCCCGATAGGTGTAAAAAAACTTCTATGGCACCAAATGTAGTGGCTGGAGAGCACGAACTAGCCGATTTGGTCCAAAATTTGGCCTTCCTCATATTTTGTCATACTTTCAGTTCGAAGATAGACAAAACCAGTCCACAACTTCAGGTACTTCCCCCGAATATTAAAAAAATGTCACTTAAATGGTATGCACGATATCTATTGAACAAATTTGGTCCAAACGTTGGATCTCCTAATATTTTGTCCAAATTTAGTTTAACTTCTAAAATGGAGGTACTTTAGGGTACCTCCTACACAGAAGTTCAATATTTGTGTCTAAATGCAGTTAAAGGTCTGTTCGAAGATCCTTTGGAAATGTATGCCGATGCTGTTCGTTGTTGTCCTGCTTACAGCGGTATTATGTTTTCCGTGGACAAGTCCATGCTTCCTGGCATATTGGTCCATAAGTTATACGATGACCCACTGAAATGATTAGTGGGCGTGATATCTATCGAAAAGATATGACTCCCAAAATATGATCCACTACCATAATGGACTTTGTCGGTCCATTCCTTTAAGTACCCCCTCTGCGACACTTCAGAACTTTAATCCTAATCCATATCTTCGTCGGCAAGTTCAAATTTCCAAAAACAGGCCACAAAATAATGAAAAGACCATAAATACATTCGAGCTGACCGTAGATGAAAGTTTCAATTCACATAGGCTGAGGGTATATCTCTGTAGGCAAAGCCGACTGATACTTTTTTACTTGTTTTTTTTAAGTGGTTTGTGCGGAAACTTTTTTATAATAAAATGGTATGAATGTTATTTTAGGCATTAATAGGCAAAATTTAATTCATTCTCACTACAGGAAATCATTATTTAGAAAAGACGTCAAATAGTCGTAACCCTAATGTACATACATATATAAAATCATATGTTGCCAAACTTACCAGTTGCCTGTAGTTTCCAAATGAAATCCAATCGATAGGTGGCCTCTGTCTGGTGACTGTGAAAAATCAGGGCCAGCATAAATGCAAGGAGGAAAATTAAATCAATTATGTAACGCAGTAGTGCTTCCTCATTACTAATTTATATCAGGTATGGAACATATGATGACGCCCAAAGTACATAATGGCATATTGTGACCACATCATCGATATATTCCCAGTTGTAGTTATTGATTGGTTGTTGGCGATGTTGTTGTTGAGGGTGGTTATTAGCAGTTCCAACGTTTCATTGCAATTCCAATAGTTGTAGTCAAATTCAATGCCACAGGAAACAGGTTTGAGTCGATGATTATGGAAAAGAGAATAGAACAGTAAAGAATATTAAATTAATTTTGGAAAATAATAGGGATGTGACTATTTCATGGAATTGAAAATGTTGTTGCGGCTGTTGTAACAATGTTATTGCAATAAATAGGAACTTGTTAACTTATCCTATATCAGTCCCTTGATTTTTTTATTCTAATTTAAGTCCCTTTAAATCACAAATATGGGTAATTCGTAAAAATAATAATATATTGGCATTGCGAATAATAGGGACTCCACAGTAATTTCAGCTATTTGATGAATCCCCGAAAGAATTGCCAGAATTCGTGCAGCAGCCAAGTTTTTCTGAGTTAATCGTATTTTAAAAGACTAAAATGACACCTAGTTAGCGCATACAATCGCTGCCTGACCATGATTGGAATAAATATGGTAGTGGGCAGATACTTCAATTTGACCTGTATGTACACAATTCACCAGAAAACAGGCGGATGGTATTCTGTCAGTGCTAAAATTCCGATCTCGAGTTCAATCTTTACAACCGTCTTAATGTTGTGCCAAAAGTGTGGTCCGACACAAGACGAGGACTAGACATTGAAGGACGTTGCCTAAAATCATAGGTGTCTAATTGAGAGCAGCTCGATATGAGGCGTCCAGCGCCAAAGTGCCCTAACGTACATGTTCAAAAAAATCAAACTGACCATAAATATCTAACCGGAACAATTCCATTGTATAGGAAGGTTAGGTAGGTTATACTACTTGCTAAAATAATGCAATATTCAATTTTTTAGTATTTATTTCAAAAGGTTCCGGTTAGATCTTTATGGTCATTTTGATTTTTCTGGTATGTGGGTTAGACCGTTTTGGCGCTGAGCGCCTCATTTATACAATATGCAGAGTGCAAAGTATTTGAAAAAGGATTTTAGTAAGCTTTTGGTAAAAAATATAATCGGTATCAAATATAGAATGGGGAGACATGTAATTCAGTAGTAGAAACTGTGTTTTTCCCTTCCTTTTTGTGGTCTTGTCGGGTATGCGTAAATACCCAGCAAACCAAAATCGGAAGAAACATGCGAGCACGGACCGAATTCGATCCGAAAGTCGGAAGAAACATCTGAGTTTGGATGCAAGTTCGGTCCGAACTCTGACCGAAAGTCATATGGCGTGGTTGACGTGTTCTGTGACCGAAAGTCGGATGAAAATCGGAAGTTTTTGCAGACAGACCGAATTCGGTCCGAACTCTGATGAACTATCGTATGAATTTCTGATTTATTTACCAGCATTCGAACATAATTTGTTTTTATTATTTTAAAATGTTAAAACAACACAGTTCATGAACAATTAAAATCCTTGCAAAACCAATAGTGGAGAACAACAAATTCATTAACAGGATCTGTGAAATATGTAAAACAATTTTTATTAATTGGTCTGTTCCAGTACTGCAAGAATCTACTAATTTTTAATATTTTTCGATAAAAAAAAGGAAAAAATTTCATCATAGTAAAAAGTAGTAGCTTATTGCAGGTTCCGGAACAGAGCAAATATATAAAAAATATGAAAAATACATGTCTTCGCATGCAAAAGTTGATATACATAAAAGTATTAAGAAACTTAACTTTGGCAATATATGGTGGAAACCAAAAATGTGCTACGATCGATGAATCCGAGTTTCACCCATTCAGAATTCGCGAACTGTTAACATATTCTATATAGTATGACTGTGTTAAGTGTTTTAGTGTAAGCTGTGTTGACATCAATGTAGAAAAATGGGAAAAAATGGGTTGAAGCCAACAAGTTTTTTATGTTCCTTCCGATTTCTGGCTTAACCTTACATTTTATAGACCTACGCCGCCAAGGCGAATTTAACAAGGTGATCCAAATGGCGAATTCAGGCCGTAGTCTTCATTTGCTGTCAAAATTTTTTGCGCGAAATATCCACAAAATATAGAAGAAAACGGTAAAATAATCTTCGCGAAGCTTAAATAAAGATGTTGTACACAGATATTATGTACAGAAGAGAAATATTTATTATTTATTTTTGATTATAAATATGTATTGACAGCAAATGAAGACATCAGTTGGTGTTATTGTATCACCTTCCTTCTTGCACCATGCCTAATAATGACAGAATACTCCATGGGCAGCACGATACTAGTGTATCTATACCTAAAATTGATGGTGACATTTTGAAGCCGGAAGTTCGGTTTTTTTTTTGAATATTTTTAATAATTCGGACGCGCAACAAGATTATATTCAAAACTCATATAGGATTATAGAACTAGTGACTTTACGTTATTTAATATATATCTCATGAGTGCGCTCCTCTCAGTATCCTAGTAATTGAATTTTGAATATGAATTTTCATAAAAAAACATATTTTCTCCGTTTAGAATTTACAAGTTCATTCAATTTCCTTTGAACCCAGCGTGAATTTTGTTTTTTACGCAACGGATCTAATGAGCCCTTCTGCGTTCAAATCCATCCACTAAAACCGTGGATATAGATACCTTGGAAAAAGGAAAATCAGGAAAAATATATTTTGACAAATCGGTGTTCTAAACCGCGATATTCTTTAAACATGTGCACATATATGGAATCCTTTATACGCGATTATAATATTTGCGAAAACGCGTGTCATAATTACAGAGATGCGTGAGTAATATGGGTCTTTTACCCAAAATAGAATGTGGAGACACATCCGCGGTTCTTGAAGAATCTATTTGAAATAGGTGTATATTGACGTATTTTTGATGGGCGCTAATGAGATCGGATGCTCATCAAAATCGTATGCTCATTGCACGACTTTTACCCACTTTAAGGTTTCGTGCATAGTGTGATGCAACTGACGGCACACTTTGGCCGCTGAGTGAAACATCGAAATATGCAAACACAGAGGAAAAAACGGCCAATCTAACATATTTTGCAGCAAACATATATGTGATTTTATGTTAAAATATATGTTACTAGCTGAACCCGGTGCGCTTCGCTACCCCTTTAGATTGATATGCATTTGAAATTTTACGGATTTTTTGAAATCAGAAAGAAATCAAATTCAAAAATTTAAAGTGAAGTATTTATTGTAATGCTTTAGGATATACAATGTTTTTTGTATTTCCTTCAGGAGCGTAAACAAAAAAATCGGCCTTTCTACCAACACGTGAACATGCAACGTAGAGCTGACCATGAGAAAAGCAAGAACATGCTAAATTTAGGCCGCATACACGAAGAGTCTGTCCTTGGGATTTATTTATAGTCATTGCAAACGTACAGGAAACTGCAATCTTTTAAAATTGAAGGGCGTTTCTGTTGCTATTAGCAACAGCAGTACATCTGAACCTATATACTTCCCAGTAATAATCGTTGTCTCAATTCAATAGTTATGTAGTTTCTTTACTGTTAACCTTGTACCATTGCAAAGGCGAGGTGGGTCTATGTTTCTTAAAAAAATAATAGGAACACCAAATTTTAGCACTAAATTATGTGGTGGAAAGCCTGGAAGATCCAACGAATTTAGGAATTCATCTGGATAGGTAACCGCGTGGTCTTCAGTTGCCACAGTATCAATGGATTTGTACGTTCGTGCATTTCCTGAAATTCTATTGACTGAAATTCTTTCAATATAATTTGAAATTTTTTTTTTTGTAGATCAATTTCCGCCACATATTTCAAATTTCATTGAAATTGGACATACATAAGGTGTTTATTGCATAAAATACATGAAATCGGCCAAAAATATATATTGGAGGTACATATATCCAAATCTGATCCGATTTCATTATAATTTGGCAAACTAATTTCTAGGATCAATTCGTCAAAGATTCCAAATTTCGTCAAAATTGAACATACATGGCGTGTTCGGTGTAGAAAATACATGAAATCGGCCAAAATCATATGTATATGGGATCTATATCCCAATCTGAACCGATTTCAAAATAGTTTGGAACATTTATTTCTGCAATAAATTCCGTCACACATTCCAAATTTCATTGGAATTCGGCATACAAAACGTGTTTTATGCATCATCAAATGCATTAAATCGGCCGAAAATATATATCTAAATCTGAGCCGATTTCAAATTACTTTGGCAAATTTATTTTTAGACACACATCGCATTCCAAATTTGAAGACGGTATCGATAATCGTTCGTTAGATATCAGCATACAAAGTCTACATTTTTTGGAGGTACCTTTCGATCCTGAGGCTATATCTCCAGATCGGGGCGGAATTTTTAAGAATTATATAGCCTGTGACACTTTCAGGCCATGTGGTAATATACTCTGAAAGTTTCAGGAAGATCGGTTCAGCGGTTTTTGAGTCCATAAACTTCAAACAAACAAACGTACAAACATTTTCCTCTTTTATAGATATAGATACCGCACAAATTTCATTGAAATAAATATGGGAGCTATAGCCAAATCAACACCGATTTCAATACTTATTTCTACACCAAATTTAGTTACACATTGGACATACATAGCGTCTATGAGGCATCAAATACATGAATCGGAAGAAAATATATATAGGAGCTATATCCAAATCTGAACCCATTTCAACATAATTTGGCATACTCATTTTTACAACAAATTTAGTCACACATTCCAAATTTCATTGAAATTGGACATACATAGTGGGTTGGGTGCATCAAATACATGAAATCGGCCGAAAATATATATAGGAGCTATATCCAAATCTGAACCGATTTCAATATAATTTGGCATACTCATTTCTACAACAAATTTAGTCACACATTCCAAATTTCATTGAAATTGAACATACATAGTGGGTTGGGTGCATCAAATACATTAAATCGGCCGAAAATATATATAGGAGCTATATCCAAATCTGAACCGATTTCAATATAATTTTGCATACTCATTTCTACAACAAATTTAGTCACACATTCAAAATTTCATTGAAATTGGACATACATAGTGGGTTGGGTGCATCAAATACATGAAATCGGCCGAAAATATATATAGGAGCTATATCCAAATCTGAACCGATTTCAACATAATTTGGCATACTCATTTCTACGACAAATTTAGTCACACATTCTAAATTTCATTGAAATTGGACATACATAGTGGGTTGGGTGCATCAAATACATCAAATCGGCCGAAAATATATATAGGAGCTATATCCAAATCTGAACCGATTTCAATAAAATTTGGCATACTCATTTCTACAACAAATTTAGTCACACATTCCAAATTTCATGGAAATCGGACATATATAGCGTGTTTGGTACATCAAATACTTGAAATCGGACGAAAATATATATATGGGAGCTATATCCAAATCTGAACCGATTTCGATATATTTTAACACATTTATTTTTAGGCTAAAATCCATCACACATATCAAATTTGGAGTCTGTATCTGTAACCGTTCTATAGATATTTGCATACCAAGTTTAAATTTTTTGGAGGTACCTCCGATTCTGATGCTATATCTCCGGATCAGAGCGGAATTTCGAAACTTTTTATAGCCTATGTTACTTTCAGGCGATGTAGTAATATACCCTGAAAATTTCAGCAAGATCGGTTCAGCGGTTTTTGAGTCTATAAATTTCAAACAAACAAACATACAAACATTTTTCTATTTTATATATATAGATAACTTAAAATATGTTTGGATCCAAGCATATGTTATGTTTGCATCCAAACACATTATATGTTTGCTGATTTTTTTTCTGCGTGTTGATATTGAAAGAGATTGATTCGCTGTATCCAAAATCGAATGCGCATCAAATGATGTTAACTATTTCGCGAATAACAGGCTTTTTAATTTTCATATTTTTTGAATGATTGTAATTTCAATATTACTCTTAATTTCCTATCCTTATAAATTATCACAGTAAGCAGTTAAGCTCTCGCGAAGGTAAACCATATTTCTTGATGAAGTTTTTGCAGTATACATTAATTATTGTATGGGATTTTAGCGAAATAGTTGGAGAACTCCCAAATATTTCTTTCTAATTTTTCTAATCGACTCAAAAACATGATATTTTAACAATAAGTTTTTTCACTTTTGTTGTTGCTACGGATGGATGTCAAATGCTGTTACTGATAAATGCATACATTTTATCAATACAACAAATAAGAAATTTTAAAATATTTTTTTCTTTATAAGAAAATAAAAACCGTTATACTTTTGCGCGCATCGGCCAATTTTGTGAACGCGAACAGATTTGAACCAGAATTTTGTCTTTAACCTCTAAACCAAAAATCGTAGATGTGCTCGGAAAATTTTTTTTTAATTTTTTTGCAAATGGAATTGTAAAGGAAATTTGGTTTTTACCATATGTCTAATTGGGCTCTAAAATATCATAAAAATACGTTAAAAAGTAAGTGTATACATATACAAATACATAGAGCTATTTCAACAAATGTTGGTAAGGAGATGAGAGTCATAGGGAACTCTAAATTTTAAATTATATCTAATTCAGATGAAAGGCTTTTATTATGTAAGAACTTTATCAACAATATATCCAAATACAAAATTTCGGTTACTCCGTTCTAGAGTTATCGTGTGCATCAGCAAGCAACACCCTTTTAGCCATAAGGATGAGGGCATAGAGACAATGGCAGGTTTTTGAGGCAATAATCACACGAAGCAGGTAGGGCTTTCAAATTTCGGTTAGGTGGTCGTAATGTGCTTTGAACGACATCTGCCAAATTCGAATCGTTGTGTAAAAAATGGTGTGCATCCAAAAATGAACTCGTTTAAGAATTAGACAAACACTATACCCACAACGAAGACAAAATGCCAAATTTCAGTCATTTCGGTGGGATATTGAGACCACAACCTTCAAAATACCGAAAATCGCGAGGTACCATTCTATGGGGGCTATATGAAGACGTGGACCTATACCGATAAATTTCAGGTGGAAAGTTATCTGGAAAGGCTTCCAAATACACTTGCAAACGACATAAAAAGTACACAACAATACATGTCATAGTGAAATCACAAAAACTCTACACCACATTATTATCCTCAAACAATAGAGATATACAGTAAGAATGCATTCATATTCCATACAATACTCATTTTATGTTCTATTTTTTCGAATTTTTCATTTTTTCTACTTTTTTATATCAATGCAATGTAATTTAAGTGTAATTTAACAATAATAAAATTCAACGTCATTTTTTACTTACTCTAGTTTGTAATATAACTCCTCTTGCATCAGAAAATATATTGAAAATCCAATATAAAATATTGCAGAAATGAGCAACAATATTAATTTAAACAAAATTCGTAATACTTGGTAGGTAGCACAAGTCATCATGGACAGTAGTGTCAGCAACAGGAAGGTCTAGAAAAACAAATAAATATACACGTAAGATTTAGATTATGTTTGCATAAGTTATCAATCTTATGATAAACCTCTTATCTTAATATATGTATAAAAAATTAGCATAATAATAAGACCAAATATTAACACGATTTTATAATTGAAAGAACATAACATATTTCTGCTCTTGATCCAGAGTTGGGATCCGATCTATTTTTATGTTACCACCATGAAGTAATTTGTTCTGGATCTTTTGAAAACAATTTTAATACAACATTTTTGGGAAAAGTTTAGATTTAGATATGAACTGATTTATGAAGTAAGTAATCTATTGTTATTATGTTGGCAACTTGCAGTAGATTGTTGTTAATGTTTGAGTTTTCGTCTTCGAATTTCTTATCAGCATACGATATTGCCCGGTAATGTTTGATTGTGAATAAAATGCTGTTACATATCGACACCTCCAAATAATAGTATGCTAAGTCTAAAAAGTGAGTTTTGCAGGAGAAGCTCTCAAAGTGTGGAAATTTTTTTGAACTTCAGTACTATTCTAAGTCAATATTTGTTTATAACTTCTGTTCAGATTGACCGATCATTACCAAAATTTGACAGAATTTAAGTTAAAGGACGTTCGACACCTCCAAATAATAGTTTGCTAATTCTGAACAGTGAGTTTTGCAGGACAAGCTCTAAAAGTTTGGAAATTTCTTTGACCTTCAGTACTATGCTAAGTAAATATTTGTTTATAACTTCTGTTCGGATTGTCCGATTATTACCAAAATTTGACAGAATTTAAGTTAAAGGACGTTAAATATAAAAATGTAAAGAACTTGAAAACATGCTAAGTCGACTTAGCATACTATTGTTTGGAGGCGTCGATATATACTTTTTAATTGGATCTATTTTCGTTTATTCCACAAAACATTTAAACGATTAAAATGTTTTTTTTTTTTTTCCCCAAACATTGCTTGTATACACTAATACCTCCACTTGCGTTAAGAAAATATAATAGATTTTTTCGATTTGCGTGCTGAATCGATTTGCGTTATTAAAAACTAATATTTGCGGCTTTGAATTTTGTGAAGAGGTTATTTAAAACCTGTGGAAACATGTGTTTCGATTTCCTTTGTTTCGCATTGCTTCGGAACCAATCATTAGCGCAAATCGAGGTATTAGTGTACTATGTTTACACCAAGCACATACTTACATTAATAGCTAAGTAATAATCACAGTAAAATTTATTGAATTTAGAGCCAATCGGCTTTGTTTTCGTCCATTTCTCTTCTTCGGTGGGTAGATGTTGATATTGTTGTTGTTGTTGTGCTGTAGTTAAATTCAATAGCATTTCTTCGTTCATTTCTTCTTTGTTAAATATCACACTATTATTCTCCATACTAGTTAGACGTTCAGCGGAAGATGGTACAATGACAATTATTTCTTGAAACTAGAATAAAAATAAAGATGTCATTCAATTAGTTTAATTGAAAATGTATTTTTTCGCATTATAAGCGACCGATTGCTAAAATCGAAAATGTCAATGTATTTTGTAGTTGTATTTATTTATTATTGATTACAAAGTACTACAAAAAAATTGAACTTTTTTTAAAATTACAAGAAACCCCGCACAAATTATGAAAGTGGACCGAAAAAAAGAAGACACGTGTATCGGCGTTTTGAAAGTTTACGTCGGAAAGTAACCTAAATAGGCGTGGCAAGTTCCGCCCATATCTACAGATTTTGAAATATTCGTCATTAGATTCCTTGGAACTCTTGCATTTTAGGTATAAAGTGTCTTTGGCAATATTACTGACAACGATGCGGGGTATCTTTTATGCAAAAAATAACCCTAAAGTGGTCTTTATGGTAATTTTCCTTAAAAAAAAACTCCTTCAAAATTTGATCGTATCACATCAAAATATTCTATAAAATTATTTGTTATAAAATTATACTATAGATACACCAAAACTCTAAATCGTACCTAAACGCCAGGAAGTAAAATCACGTTTAAGGGTTAATGTTTTACTTTATTTGAGTTTATTAAGTTTTGTCTCACAAAACTTCATTCTAGATAGAAGACGTCGAAGACAAAAATATTCTTCATAAAATTTTTATATATGTCGCCTAATAAATTAAATATATATTTACAATATATATCATGAAAATGTATACATCAAATTTGCCAACAAAACACGCAAATATTTTTTGAATAAATTTCTTTTGTTCTTTTTTCGAGTTGATGCATGAAAGTAACATGAGATTTAGTTTTAGACGACAGGTGTTAAAAGAAGAAATATTCTATACAAAATTTTGCTGTGAGTCTCAGAATAAACTTAATATCTAAGTAAAATACTTTGTTAAGAAAATGACGTTACGAAATTTTATTTTGGTAGAAATTATTTGTTAAACTCCTAAAATCTCCTAAAATATTTCTGTTTACGTCAAAACGTGAACCCCTAAATTCCCCTCCATATTATCTCTCAACAAAATATCCAATTTATTATAATGTAAAAACGGCTTATACTTTGTACTAAAGTAATCGATATACTTAATCGCTTTTTATATTTCTACCTTTTTTCCCCTAAGCCATGTTGAAACGTCTATTTCCTTTAGAATCAGTCTTGTCTTTTTGAATCTATCGATGCATCCATATCGATACTTGGTGTTAAGCAAAATTAAATAAAATAATATCCCCACTGTACTGAAGTCAAGTATTTCTTATTTTGGTTTTATTGTTCTTGGCTTTCCATTGCTGTTTTATTTGGTATGTATTCTTATAAAACACAATCGTACAAACAGTAACAATTGCTGAGTTATTTTTTGTTTCCTCTCCTGATTCTTTGTGACGTCAAACTGTCTAACTGCTAGTCCAAAAGTTCCACACCCCCTACTCTTTGTTCGGTGTTTCTACTCAAACATTTGGTCCTTCGAGCCGGATTGCTCAATGATTCCACATGGAACCATCGTGAAGGATCAATGATCTGGATAATTTTAGAAACTCTGTTGGCAATAAATGTATTCCAAATACAGGGTGTTTTGCTAACCAGGATAGAACTATCGTGGAATCTGTCCAGCAAAATATGGAAAATTTCTGAATGTCTAATTGTGGAAGTATATTATCGACCATCTCTGCCAGAAGAACAGCCCCGCATAGTTCCAATCGTGGAATGGAAATAGTCTTAATAGGAGCCACCTTCGACTTGGACGTTATGAGGTGAGTAAACGTTGCATTTGGATAGGCAACACAGACATAAATCGCTGCCCCGTAGGCTACTTCCGATGCATACAGAATCCATGGAATTGGACATCTGCGTCTGGGGCAAATTGGATCCATCTTGGAATACTGATCTCGTTAATACGGTGATAATGTGTCTGAAATGTTTTCCAGAGATGTAAGAATTCTGGAGAAATCGTAGCATCCCATTCAGTCCGATCCATCCCTTCGAAAGCAGTGGTGAGTTTGGAGACACACCGACAATAAGTACCGTACGAAGTTTTATACTTCTCTTTTACAGTCTCTATGACATTAGCCTCATCCTCCTTCTCGTCATCTTCATCCTCATCTTCTTTGTTACATAGGTCTGCTAAACACTGCTCGTATACATCCTTCAGTCGTACCCATATGGACTTAACTTCTTCCTTATGGGTATCAAAAAGAGATTGTGTGGATACAGGGAAGTCTGATATGGAGGCCTCGAATTCCACTAGACGATCACAAAGTCGGATAAATTTATCAAGTGACATTATGTAACGAAACACACTTGATCTGGGGAAAGAAAATTAGTGAATATCGTAGGATCGATGACGGACGAGGTTCTTATCAAAGTAATTCAGTCCGAAACTTTGAACACGGAAAAAATTAAAAATGTGTGTGTATTAATACGTGTATATCATAGACATACATTCAGTGGCCAATGGTGCAAAAGTTGTCATAGTAAACATACTTGTTCTAAGTGTCACAAGCGACACAATACATTGCTTCACAAGGACAATGTAAGCCCCAAATCTAATACTACTTCATCAACATCAGGTACTAGAGCCCATGTCCAAAATGGTACGTCCACCCCAACACCATACTCTCAAAAAAATCTTCCCTCTTTACAGTCCACTAATCCTTCAAAAGGAGTCATACAAAATTGTTTCGCAACAAATTCCAGATGTGTGTTGTTGGGAACTGCCATCGTCAAAATTATCCATTTAAATGTTTCCTATAATGCAAGAGCTTTGATCGATTCAGGTTCCGAGGGAATATTTATATCCGAAAAGTTGGCAAATTTCCTCAAACTTCCTACAAAACGTACTGCAGCAAAAGTCTCAGGACTTAATAATTCAATATCCGCTGATGTCCAAAAGGAAGGTGATTTCGTATTGACTTCCAATTACAACGACAACTTCGAGCTTAATGTCTCTGCATTGATTGTTCCTCACCTCTCGAACAATCTTCCATCTCAAACTATAGATTTCGGTATAACTTCCATCCTACCTCCACTAGAACTTGCCGATCCAAGATTTTATAAAAGCTGCAAGATAGACATTCTTCTTGGAGCTGATGTGCTTCCCTTTATTATGTTGTCGGGGTGCAAACACCAAGTTTGTGGAACCATTTTGGCCCAAGAAACCGTATTTGGTTGGATCTTGACGGGTCAAGTTCCTAAGGCAAATCCAAGAGTTTCATCTACTGTGGTGTCATACTTCTGTGAAATTTCTCTGGTCAAAGAAATTTCACGGTTTTGGGAGGTGGAGAATATTCCACAAAAGCGATTCTTGTCCAAGTCCGACCGTTTTTGTGAAGAACTTTATGAGAAGTCCACTACCAGAAACGAGGAAGGTAGATATGTAGTATCCCTTCCATTTAAGGAAGAATTTCCGGAAATTACTAACCTCGGACAATCCAGAAGCATTGCAATGGCTCAATTTATACGCAACGAGAACCGTCTTTCTCGTAATCCGCAATTAAAAAAGGAATACGACGACACTATTGAAGAGTATCTGACGTTGAAACACATGTATCCTATTGAAGCGTCAAATCCATCCCCAGTTACATCATGTTACTACTTGCCGCATCATGCGGTCATAAAGCCGGAGAGCACAACTACTAAGGTACGTGTTGTGTTTAATGCCTCATCTCCAACGTCCAACGGATTAAGCCTAAATGACGTGTTGTATACTGGTCCAGTGTTGCAACGGGACTTGACAATCCTCATCTTAAACTGGCGTTTGTTTCAGTACGTATTTAACGGCGATATACAAAAAATTTATCGCCAGATCCAAGTCAATCCCGCTCACTCTCCCTATCAAAGGATCTTATTCCGAAAGAGTCCCGAGGATCCAATCAGAGATTTTGAGCTTCGCACAGTTACATTTGGTGTGAATTGTGCTCCCTATCTGGCAATAAGGACAATGATTAAATTGGCAGATGATGTTCAAACCCGTTTTCCACTGGCTTCCAAAATCCTCAGGACATCTATGTATGTAGACGATGCCCTTGTAGGAGCTCACGACATCCTGTCGGCTATACAAGCTCGAAAAGAAATCATCCAAGCACTTAGTTCTGCAGGGTTTATAATGAGGAAATGGACTTCTAATTCCAAAGAAGTACTTAAAGATCTACCTCCCGAAGATTTGTTATACACCGATTTCCTTGAATTTGACGACCGTAGCTCCGCAAAGACTCTTGGGATTAGATAGAATGCGCTATCGGATGCGTTCTTTTTTAGTGTCGTAGCTTTTCCAAATGACTTAGTTTTCACAAAGCGAGTGGTTCTGTCACAGATATCTAAACTTTTTGATCCAGCAGGATGGCTAGCTCCCATTATTATACTTGCGAAGATTATTATGCAGAAGATATGGATGGATCGGACTGAATGGGATGCTACGATTTCTCCAGAATCCTTACATCTCTGGAAAACATTTCAGACACATTATCACCGTATTAACGAGATCAGTATTCCAAGATGGATCCAATTTGCCCCAAACGCAGAAGCTTTCGCTTTTAATATATGAAAGCTTCTGGAGATGTTAAATATTATAGCTATAAATTTCTTTTGTTCAGAGACTCATAATGAAATTTGATTTGGAAAATTTCTTGTTTTGACACAATCCCCACAAAGTGAAATATTTTAGCAGATTTTGACTCAGTATTGAATATATTTTAATTAAGAGCTAAAAGTTTAACAAATAATTTCTACCTATAATACCTAACTTTGTAACGTCATTTTCTTAACAAAGTATTTTATTATTATTATTATTATTTTTTAAAGATATCAAGTTTGTTCTGGGACTTACAGTGAAATTTGGTGTAGAATATTTCTTCTTTTAACACATTTCGTCTTAAACTAAATTTCATGTTATTTTCATGCATCAACTCGAAAAAAGAACGAAACATACATATTTATTCAAAAAATATTTGGGTGTTTTGTTGGCAAACTTGATGAATATATTTTCTTGATATATATTGTAAATATATATTTCATTTATTCATGGACTTATATTGAAATGTGATGGAGACTATATTTGTCTTTGACGTCTTCTATCTAGAATGAAGTTTTGTGGAACAAAACTTAATAAACTCAGATTGTACATTAACCATAAAACGTGATCTTACTTTAAACAGATTCCTGGCGTTAGGTACGACTTAGAGTTTTGGTATATTCAGGGACCTACAGTAAAATTTTTGACAAATAATTTTGTAGAATATTTTGATCTGATACGGTCACATTTTAAACGTTTTGAAACGTATTTGAAAAAAGGGATCAAAAAGACCCCTTTAGGGACTCGCATTGTAGTCAATAATATTGCCAAAGAGAATATATACCTAAAATGCAAGGATTCCAAGGAATCTGATGTCGAATATTTCAAAACCTGTAGAAATGGGCGGAAATTGCCACGACTATTTAGGTTACTTCCCGACGTAAACATGTCTTCTGTTTTTCGGTCCTCTTTTATAATCTGGCCGAATTATCTTGTAATTATTTTTTGTGTTGTGCAGTGTTATCTACACAACAACATATACAATCTTATAGTTAGAGTGTAGACTTATAAATGATTAACAAATATCCAAGTTAAATAAGGTAGCAAAAGATAAAAATATGACTAACAATATTTCAAAGAATTATTATAAGTTTAAGTATGGAAAATAATAATAAATATGTAAAACTTTAGACAATAGAAAACAACATTATTGATTTGTGAAAAATCTAAAGATCATTTTTTTTAAAAACTTGCGCGTTGCTGATGATTTGTGTTTTATTAGGTAGATTATTCCAAAGGCAAATGGTTCCTATATAAAACTGTCTTCCAGAGACGAGACTTCGTCGTTTGAGGGAAATTAATTTCCTTTCTCTGTTAGATGTAGCAAATTGCTGTTTCTCAAAGAGGTATTTGGGTTTTTGGTCAATAATAATTTTGTTCAAAAAAATAAGGCACTTCGTTTTAAGAAGAGTGTTAAGACTGAATCCGTAGAGGAAGTGTGTTAGATATGAAATATGGTGAGTCCTGTTTATACCATATACATAACGTACTATACTCTCAAATGCAACGTTTAATTATCTCAAACTCGATGAATAGCACTACAAGGAGAACCTCCGGTAAAATTTTCATATCGATCTTCAAACAGCCCGTAAACTGTAATTACGCGAAAATTATGAACTTAGTGAGTGAGGAATATGAGGGTCTTGTCAGATATAAACCTACTTGGAACTTAATGTATTTTGGAAGACATTTTAGACATAGTTGGTCAAACAAGAGATATCGCAATAGCCGTACTTTTTCCATTTTCCAGTCTTTATTTGTATCCAAGCTTTGGGTGGGCGCATTTTAAAAAAACTAAACAATATCAAACAAAACATTTAGGGCTTTAAAATAATCCGAATTCAGTTAATAAATATGGTCAAATACTAATTAGACCGTCTGAGCTTTAAATCAAAATCAAAATATGTTGGTAATGATGTTGATCAAATATCGGAGTTATTGTAATAGGCGGCAAACTACCCCTATTTTAATTTGTAACTTTTATTTTAATGGCAAGTATCTCTGCTACTATTTGGTGTATTATAAATATGTAACCTGCTTATCAAGAATACCAACGAAGATTATCGACATGCACAGAAATAGTTGTTTAAGATATCACATGGTAGGCCCCGTGCTAACTTTAACCTTTGCTGATTTAGAAAAAATGAATACATACAGTTAGGTAACAAATGTATTGCAAAAACCAAAATTGTAGAAAATTTCATATTAATTGTTCGTTTATGGCAACAAATTATGTAAAAACTATACGGTTTTTTGTGCAAATCTCTTGCTATGCAAAGGTTATTTGCGATTTTTAACAAATACGGTCAAAATTAAGAATTAACTACTACTTGGGGGGTGACAATAAAAGTATTGCAACGGGATAATCAATACTATAAAACCATAAAATTTTTTCAAATTTTTGCGGTCATTATGCATTTTTATGACTTATGCGGCTAATAATAGACTAACAGTATTGAATGTAATAAAGTTCAGTGATAAAAAATGTCGTCATTGAGGGTCTTCAAACAGGTAAAAAACGCATGGGACCATATTAACAATGACGAATCGGCCAGAGTCAAGTATGTAAAGAATGAATATTTGACTCAATATATATTGTAGGATAATGGAACAATGCAAAACAGTCCGATTTTGGTTTTGGGAACATCGAAATACCTCTGGAAAGTATATGGAAAAAATTGACACCAGTGTAGTACTTTGAAACGACCAACGACAGAGCACTATTTCGTCTCTCAATGGTATTGATATGATTTAATTTTTACTAAGTGGATAGTTATTATCCTCTGCTATCAGAATAAATCCAAAAAATTGTGCCAAATCCAATAAAACCCATCAAATATGGAAATTAAACACCTACTGGAGAAGCTGGAATACCGAATATTTGGGTACTATATTCTTTACCATGGAAAATAGTATGCGAAGTTGGGTTCACGGATATGATAATGATTGAGAAGACATTCCCACTGACATCATTAAGAAATATTTAATAGTCATTAGTCTGAAAGTCAGAAAAAAAATCGATCCCGAAAGCTCAAACAAAGACAACTACCACCATTCCAAAGACCAGATCATGACATGTTAATCTTATTTGTGTAAATTGCCGATGTAATATAACAACACAAAACTCTTAAATACATCGGGCCAACATCCTGATATTAACCCTCGTAAAATTGTTGGGTCCAATTTAACAAAAAACTCCAAAAACATCCTGCAACGAAGGATCAAGATTTACTAAAAATTGGGGAACCAGTATCCTTAGAGTGGAACATACCGAGCTTTAATTTTTGGTTTAACTAAGCTCATTAATGCTCCAATGAATGTCCAAAGTGGATAGACAACTCATTAAGGAACACACCTTTGATAATTCTCGAAGAAACCATTGATTTGATAATTTTTGCAATACTTTTATTGTCACCCCCAAATAGTAGTTAATTCTTATTTTTGACCATATTTTTATAAATCGCAAATAAACTTAGCATATTTTGACGGAATATTGTTGTAAGGACTTATAGCAAGAGATTTGCACAAAAAACCGTATAGTTTTTACGTATGTAATTTGTTGCCATAAACGAACAATTTATATGCAATTTTCTACAATTTTGGTTTTTGCAATACATTTGTTGCCTAACTGTATACTATAAAACAAAAAATATATTTCCTCCAAACGTCTAAAATTTCTCTTCATATCAAAGTACAGTGATACACCACATGAACAATTATAATGTTTACTTGGCATAGATTGCAACTCATGGCCCCCGACATATGGCATTACGGTGCCACACTACCTATTACTTTACCTTCAAATCTATATACATCTGCAAAATAAATGAATAATCATGAATAATGACAATCTCTAAAAATACATTTTAAATAACTTCTGACTGTAGCCATGATGAAAAAAGCACTGCTAAAAACTTTTTTAATTTTAATTCGCTTAACTGTACTTTAAGGATTATATAAAAGACAATTTCACAATTTTAATCAAAAGCCATTGACAATAATTGTTTTGTGTAAAAAGATAAAGACACAAAGAAACAGCAATAAGAGGAAAGAATGTGGCTTTAACATTTATTGCCTATGCCATTTCTTGGTAAATACCTTTGACATAACATTAGAGAGCTAATAAAAGCTTGAAATTTCCAAGAAAATGCCTTTCATCTCTAGTCAGGGAATTTGGTTTTAATGTGGGTAACCGCTCATATTAGAATACATTGCTGTTTGCGTTTCAGAATATATTATTGTAAATTAAATCGTAATAAATGTGAACAATTAAAATAGTTAATGACACATTAAGGGTAATTGTACATATTTAGTTATTTACACACAAACATATTTACCTTTATTTTTTGTATATCCCTAAATATGTACAATGTACAAACATAAATAAAATTTAATTGGTTTTAAAAGAGAATATGGTGTGTTTTTATACACCAAATCTATGAGACCAATAAAATAGGCTCCCTTCTAAATGTTTATAGCAAACTAAGACCGCTTCTTTGCATGCGGGAAATGAATGAAATACAATTAAACAACTAAGAAAAGGGTTAAGTTCCACCCTGCCGAACTTGTTTAGCCTTCACCATTAGTTGTATTGAAGTAAAATGGGAAAATTAGTTTCCTTTCGTTTATGAAAGTACTAAGCTCTCCACCACGCCAAGCCTTATGCTTAGTTTACATTTACGAAATCCACTCGATTTCAACTGTCAATTCCATAGCTCAAACGTCAAATGAAATCTCATCTGAATTTCATTTGACGTTTAACATATGGATTTGACAGTTAAAATCGAGTGGATTTCGTAAATGTAAACCAAGCATTATTCCTAGGAGGAATAAGAACATCAATATCTTTTAAACAAGATTTAAATCGAATGAGGCATCTTTGTTTTCGACTCATTCAAAATCCGAAATACCATTTGGACGATTAAATACGTAAAATCGGGGGGTACTTTCATATGGGGTATAGATGGTGAATCCGAAATACGAAGTAGAAAAACACATTAAATGACTTCATCGGGCGGCATCGTTAACCTTTCAAACTGAGAAACCGCTGTATGAAATAACAGTAACTTCGGCCGGGAGGAACCGTTTTATGGGACTTATACCAAGATGTGGACCTAAGTATGTGTACATTAGGGCGACCCAGAAAAACAAAAAATATATAAATACATATATTGGCTATCGGTTCCATAGTAATTTGTATGGGACTAAGGTGCATTTTCACGAAAATTCTCTTAAGGCCGCAATTATGATCCTATCGATAAAAACTTTACCAGTTCATTGTTGTGGCTAAAAACGATTTCTACAAAAACTTATGACAATCGGTCATTAGGGGGTAGGAGTTAAAAAAAAAGTTTTTTGTATCCTCCTAATGTACAATTTTTGTGAATAAATTTTTTAAAACAATTTTGATTTACAATTTAAGGTCTCTAGTAAATTGTAAATTAGAGCTATTTTGGTGGGAAACTATTCTAAAAATAGCTAAAATCGTGAGTTACCGTGGTATGGGGGTAATACCAAAATGTGGACGTATTCAATATCGAATTACTGCTATTTTTGTATGAAAAACAAGTAAAAAAGTATCATTCGGCTTTGCCGACAGAGGTATAACCTCAACTTATGTGAATTTAAACTTTCATCTACGGACAGATCGATTGTATTTACCCTATTTTGTGGCCTTTGTGGACATTTGGACTTGCCGACAAAAATGTGGATTAGGATTAAAGTTTAAAAGTGTTGCGGAGGAGGTACTTGAAGGAATAGACCGACATAGTCAATTATGGAAGTAGACCATATTTGAGGAGTCATATATTTTCGGGATATATCGCGCCCACTTGTCATTTCAGTATTATTTTTGGACCAGTATGCCAGGAAGTATGGACTTTTCCACGGAAAACATAATATCGCTGTATCTGGACCACAACGTACAGAATCGGTATGTTTCCAAAGGCTCTTCGAACAGACCCTAAACTGCACTTACACAAAAATGTTGAACATTTTAAAGAGAGAATCGATATGGGTCATTTTAGAAGTTGAACTAAATTTGGACGAAATATTAGGAGATCCAAAGTTTGGACCAAATTGGTTGCCCCGTTCAAGAGATATCGTGCATACCATTTTAGTGAAATTTTTTAATATTGGGGGGAAGTACCGGAAGTTGTGGAACGGTATTGCCCATCTTCGAAAATTAACTAAGTTTGGACGAGAGTTATCGTGCTCTCCAGCCACTACATTGGTGCCATAGGGGCTTTTTACACCTTTCGGGCTGTTTTATTAAGAAGTATGGGCTTGCCCCTGAAGAAACGTTTACCATCGTAATGGAGGCAGGGAGTGCAAGTTGTTTCAACAAAAAACACAGTGATTCGAGAGCAGGCCTTAAAGTGGACTAATCCGAAATTTTCTGTGGGAGGTACACGAAAGAGTGGGCAATATCTGGTAGATACATTAAAATGTGTAAAGTATGGACCAAATCGAATATTTATACGCCTTCTTATCGTGTCCATCATCGCTCATTTTCATGACATGGCCTAGCCAACGCAATCATTGTATCTCAAAACATATTGGCCTGTAGAACTTTAGAAGAATTTTTTATACCCTCAGCATTTATGCTAACGAGGGTATATCACGAATATTGTCAATTATTTAATATTCCATTTCAGATAAAAAGGATATTTCTTTTCGCGCTACATCAACGATTTTTGATATGTAGGTTAAGAAAAAAATTCCCAGAACAAATCTGGTCGCGAGCCAATTTTTGGTTGTTGCGAACAAAAGTTATGGCGCTTTTATTTCGCTTTTTAAGAAGGAAAATATTGTAAACGCCATTGTTACAAAAAAGTTATCTCAAAGTGACTTCAGCGAGTAGATTGCATAATACCTTCAAAATGTTACACAGAATTCGCGGAATGTACATTAAATTGATAAATTATTGAATATAAGTCAACTTTTTTCAAAATTAAGGCCCATTTAGTGGTCATAAAATTACATAAAAATTAGTTGTGGATCAAAATTTCACGGCGAATCAAATGAGACTACAATCGTACAGATTGGTGTTATAGTTTTAATGTTACAACCAAAATAAGCACATATTTTCGTCAAAAAAGAATTTTTTGTTTGAAAAAATATTTTTTCACATGCATTATGTAGTAGAAAATATTGAAAAAATCTGTAGGAATACTTCCTTCATTTTGCTTAAATCTCCCAATAAAATATACGGATTTTGCTTTATTGACATTCATATTAAAGCTTTCCCATTAGGGAAGGTAATTGGGTTGATGAGGATATATCTCAAAGCTTATGAAATGGAAACAGAGGTCAAATAACCCATTTTAATTTATATGCATTTTAAAATACGTGTAAACCTCGTAATTATCAAAATCATTTTGTCCGCATGTGATTTTTATGTACAGCAAGATCATATCTTTTAATTTAAATATATTTTTCGAAATTTACATTGGAGGCTAAGATGTAGCATCGGCTGCATCCTAGCATTAAAAAACCTATAAAATATCGCTAATTTGCGCAAATTGCATACAATTTTTGTCCGCATCCAATTTCAGTGTTCACCATGAAAATCTATATCGATATATATCTAATTCAAGGCGATCGATCAAGAACCGTGGATGTAGCATCACACACTATTTTTTGGGATAAAATTAATGTAGCTCCCTTATCAGTGAAGTTTTCAAATCTCTGTTTCCGCTAAAATGAAGATGCTGTACTAGTTGTTTCATTGCAATGGAAACGAACCGTAGAAAACGCGATAAAATACGCGATATTTCCAAAAACAATTTTAGATGCTTTTTCTACTTTGGAATTTCTGGTAACTCGCGTTTTAGTAGATGGATTTTCACGGGGAATGATTTATTGGATCAGGAACGTAAAAAACTAAAATGTGCAATCAAGTACGAAGAAATCGAATGACAATTGTTAAAATTAGTCCCGAAAAATATGATTTTTAGATAAATGTTCGCACAAAATTTTCGCATTTGTATGCAGATTTCTATGAAGCTGTGCAGACTACATTCACAATATTCGTATCAAATAACTCAGAATCGCAAGTACTACAATCCTATATAGGGTTTTTTGAAAAAAACTGTTTGCGGAATGAAATTAGAAGACAATTTCAAAAAACACTGTAAATCTGGCTTCAAAATGTCAGCATCATTTAATGGTAGAGGCAGACGAAATTTTGAAAAGTAATACATTAGCGAGATTATCCTTATTTAGTTTGCTTCTGCTTTTACTTTGACATGAAACTCGAGGGAAGTGTGGTTTACTCACAAATCGAGAGATAACAAAAAAAGACATGGTGGCTTCAACCCATTTTCACCAATTTTTTAACATAAATATAGCCACAGCTTCCACGCAAATTATCTTTTAAAGCCAATATTTTTTGCCACGTCCAAAAACATTTCATTTTATCCAAAAGTATTTAATTTGTACAACATACAATCATGAGTCGCGTGTTCTAAAAGGGTAAACCTTGGCTTCAGCTATGTTAAATTTTCAAAAATATTGGTGATATACACTTCCATACGGGCAAAATGTGCCTCATCGAAATAATGGTTTTAGACCCCAAGTATGTTTGGACGAAATGTATGTCTGTCTGGCTGGCTGGTGCGCACGATAACTCTCGAACGGATGAACCGATTTGGTCCAAAATTTGGCTTTCGTAATATTTTGTCCAAACTTAGTTTAAGCTCGAAGATGGGTTATATCGGTCCACTCCTTCCGGTACCTCCCCCACAAAAGTTCGAAAATGTTCAGAAAAATTGTGCGCACGATAACTCTTGAAGGGAGTAGCCGATTTGGTCCATACTTTACACATTGTGAAATATCTAACAGACTTAGAAGAGGTTCCGATATCGACTCAATCGTTCCACTCCTTCGGGTTCCCCCCACACAAAATTTCGGAAAAGTTCAGTTTAGGACCTACTCTCGAATCTGTTTGATTTTTGTTGTAACAACTTGTATTCACCGCCCCCCATACGATGGTACAAATTTCATCAGGAGCAAGTCCATACTTCCTGAGAAAATAGCCTGAAAATTGTAAAAAACCCCTATGTAATGGTTGGATCGCATGATAACTCTCGAACGGATCCGCTGATTTGGTCCAAAATTTGACCTTCTTAATATTTTGTGCAAACATAGTTTAAGTTCGAACATAAGCCATATCAGTCCACTCCTTCAGGTACCTCCCCTACAAAAGTTTTTTCAGGGGCAATTCCATACTTCTTGAAAAAAAAAAAAAAACAAACCGAAAATGAAAAACCTCTATGGCACCATATGTAGTGGCTGGAGAGCACGATAATAATCGAACAGTTCAACCGATTCGGTCAAAAAATTGCCTTCGTAATGTTTTGTCCAAACTTGCGCGGGCAACAAATTTGGTCCAAACTTTGGATCTCCTAATATTTTGTCCAAATTTAGTTTAACTTCTAAAATGACCCATATCGGTCCTCTCCTTAGGTTACCACCCCACAAAAGTTCAACATTTGTGTTTAAGTGCAGTTAAGGGTCTGTTTGAAGATCCTTTGGAAACGTATACCAATTCTGTTCGTTGTGGTCCTGTTTATTTTCCGTGGACAAATACATTCTTCCTGGCATACTGGTCCAAAAGTTATACCATGACTGAAATAAAAAATAAAATCCACTTCCATGATGGACTATGTCGGTCCATTGAACTTTAATCCCACATTTGAATTTTAATCCACATTATTGTTGGTAAGTTAAAATATCCAAAAATGGCCACATTCACATAGGCTGAGGGTATATCTCAGTCGGCAAAGCCGACTGATATTTTTACCTGTTTTCTCTCAAACACACAAAAAACAATACACTGGTTGTCTCAGTTTTTTTTTTGTATTTTTTACGAGATGTGTGTTTTTAACCAGCTTACTAAAGCAGAAGTAGCATCTGTTGGACAATACTATTCTCCTTTTTATTTCACATCTGATGTTCTTTTTTGTGTTTATGGTGGTACCGAGATAGACGAAGTCTTTAACTTTTTTTTTATTGAGACTTCGATCTCCACAGTTTGTCCAAGTTCTATGGAAAAAAGTAGATTCTAAATCAACACCGTATGGTGTCAACATGAGCACAGGCGTGCTCAATTTTTTTTTACCTTGGCTGTTGTCATTTTTTGAATCAGGCCATGAATAGTGTCAATATGAGCACATGCGTGCTCAATTTTTAATATTTCGACCACAATCGTGCTGACTTTGACCACGGTACGTTGTCCATTCTCGAAACCGTTGACACCATCTCGTTGTAAAATTAATAACGGCGTGATCATTTCGACCACAAACGGTGTTGATACACTATAATTTTTATACCCTCAGCATTTATGTTAACGCGGGTATATACACTTTCATACGGACAATATGTGCCTCATCGAAATAATGGTTTTAGACCCCAAGTATGTTTGGATGAAATATGTTTCAGACAATTTGGAGTCGATTTAAATTCCTGATAAAATAGCCTGAAATTTGCAAAAAAAACCCCTATGACACCGTGTGTAGTGGTTGGAGCGCAAGATAACCCTCGAACGGATCTGCTGATACGGTCCAAAATTTAGCATTCGAAATAATTTGTCCAAACATATGTACTTTATGTTCGAAGATGCGTCATATCGGTCCACTCCTTCGGGTACCTCCCCACAAAAGTTTAAAAATATTCGGAAAAATTGTGCGCACTATAACTGTTGAAAGGAGTGACCGATTTGGTCTATACCTTACACATCCTAATATGTATATCTACATGATATAGAGTAGGTTCGAATATGGACTATATTTGTCCACTCCTTCGGGTACCTCCCACATAAAATTTCGGTTAAGTTCACTTTAAAACCTGCTCTCGAATCACTTAAATTTTAGTTGAAACAAATTGCATTCCCTGCCTCAATCACGACGGGTCTGTTCAAAGATCCTTTGAAAATGTATACCGATGCTGTTCGTTGTTGTCTTGTTTACAGCGATATTATATTTTCCATGGACAAGTCCATGCTTCCTGGCATACTGGTCCAAAAGTAATACTGTAATGACAAGTGGGCGCGATATCTATCGAAAAGATATGACTCCCAAAATAAGATCAACTTCCATAATGGACTATGTTGGTCCATTCCTTTAAGTACCACCTCTGCAACACTTTTTAACTTTAATCCTAATCCACATGTTTGTCGGCAAGTTCAAATGTCCAAAAAGGGCCTCAAGATTCCGAAAAGACCCTAAATATATTCGATCTGCCGTAGATGACAGTTTCAATTCACATAGGCTGAGGGTATATCTCTGTCGGCAAAGCCGACTGATACTTTTTAATTGTTTCTCTGGGTGTTAGTCTTGTTACCATTTACTGCCAGACCCACATTAGATTCGCCATTGACCTTCTTATAGGAATCAGTTAGTTCGTTTTTTATTGATAGACCCCATGATGTCGATGTCGTCACCATAAGCAAGTGACACGTGTCTGCTGGTGCAAGTTGTAAATTTTTTATTGACGTCTGCATCTCGCAACCTTCTCCAGCAGGATGTTAAAGATATCACACCAAAGTTTGTCTCCTTGTCTGAAAGCTCTTTTGGTACTGAACAGTTCGGAAAGGTTTTTCCGATATTTCCAAATCGGATTAAGTTTTGCGGGGATTCCAAATTCAGACATGGCTTGGAGTACCATTGACCGTAAGGGGCTGTCGAAGGCGGGTCTCTTGGGTCTTTGCAATATTTTCCTCGGCTAAATATCTGGTCAATTATGGATTTGGCAGATCCATTGACTCATTGGTATGGCCCAATTATTACGTTGATCATAGGCTTTAGTCGTTCACAGAATATCCCTGACACTTTCTTATACGCAATAGAGAACATACGTACATACATACATACTATAGTTAGAACACACAGTATTATCTGATCCATATACCTTATCATCTTGCCGCTTCCGGTTTTGAACAGCTCGTTGTCTTCACAAGTATTGGATACCAACAGTTTGGAAAAATGCTCTTTCCATATCTGGTACCAAATTACCTTGTTGGTCTCTACAGGATAATGTGCCATCAAAGCCAACAATAAGTTTGATGTTTCACTCTTTGATGGAATTTTCGGACTTCATTCTGGCTCCTGTACATCTCGATATTTTCACACTCCCGCTTTTCCATTTCATTCCTTTTCCTGCGGAAAAGAAATTTTTTCTCTTACTTTTTCTCCAGATATCTCTCTTGTGCGCTACGCGTTGATACTGATAGTAAAGTAGCCCTTTATGCCGGATTTTTCTCTTCGTGGCAATATGACACTCCTGATCATGGGTATCTTGGTGGAGATCTTTCGTATCCAAGTATGGATTTTGCGGCTGTTTGTATATAGTGGGTAATACATTGCCACTGTACTAATATGTTATCTCAGCAGGGAGTCCTTTGATTAAGCAATTCGGCAGTTGAGTGGAATATGCTGTGTCTATACGTCTTACCGTACATTATTTGCTACGTTTAATCGGTGACGGTGACTATACGTATCGGATTCTATAGTAATCATTAGGTATCGGATTTTACATATTTGCATAGTTTTTAATAATAAAGATACGAAAATTTTGGTCGAAAATCTTCAAAGTGTTCCAAATTTTTTTGAGATTATTATGTTATTGAGACCATTTTCCACAGGTTGGTGTATGGTATCAAAGTATGGATATATGTATGTGTATTGTAATACCATTTTTCATTATTAAACTATGCAAAAATATAAAATTTGTTAAATTGTCAAATATTTTACGTATAATTCAATATTTTCTTTGTCTCAATTTGTTGCTTAGGTTGGTTTTAACTCAAAGGGAAAAAATCGATGTCGGATTATTTTATGCGGCACCCCTAACGTGTTTAGTTTTGTTAGATTTTAAGATTGTCAAAGTTTGAGGGGCCTCGAAGTTTGAAAATCTCGATTTTTTGGCTATTTGGTTATTTCAGCGACCCATATCTCTGGAATGGTTAAATCTATTTACCCGTAATATGCATTAAATTAAAGGCCATTCTGCTCTTAACATTTCTTGCAGAACAACAAAATACGTAAGTATTTTGCAATAATAGAGTCTATTGCAAAAAAAAAAAACATTTTTCCTCCTATAATATCAATTTTTGAGAATGAAAACAAATGTCTTTTACTGTATTTGAAAATGATGCCTATTAGGGCGAAAATAATTTTTAATATTAATTTTAAATAATTTAATCAATTAAATTAATAAAAACCACTATGTGACATGCTTCGCCTTTGGTTAAGGCTCATCAGCTGTGGCTTCGATATCAAAAAAATGTTTCTTCTTTCAAATGCAATTTTATTTTTACAAAGATGGATATTTGTCGATTCATTCTACTCGTATTGCTTCCATAGCCAACGCTTATCAGTATCGGCTGTGAAATGGCTTCGCTATCATAAAAACGTTTCCTCTTTCAAATGCAATTTTATTTTTACAAAGATGGATATTTGTCGATTCATTGTATTGATTCCATGACAAACGCTTACATTTTGTTCATATTTGAATTTATTCAAGGGACTGACATAATGTGGTTTTGGAGCCATCTGGTAATGAACTCGACTCCTTGCTTTGTCGTTTACAATTTTCACGCTGTTTACCATCCTTTACCCTTCCTGGTAATTGATGTTCTGTGGCCAAGTTGCAGAATCTTTTTCAAGAAATTCGGAGTTAATGTGTAATCTCTTGAACAACAAGTAATTATGCGTAATAATTATGCGTGGTAGACCTATTTCTAGACCTTGTTCTATTATTAGTTTTGTTATAACCTCCACCATAGTATGGAGGGTATATTAAGTTTGTTTTTCCGTTTGTAACGCATTGAAATACTCATTTGCGACCCTATAAAGTATATATATTCTTGATCAGGGTAAAATTCTAAGTCGATCTGTGCACGTCCGTCCGTCTGTGGTAATCACTCTAGCATCCACAAAAATGGAGCTAGGACGCAGAAATTTTGGGAAAATGCGTCTTTTGTTTGCAGGTAGGTCAAGTTCGATGATGGGCTATATCGGTCAACGTTTTGGTATAGCCCCCATATAACGGTACCCCCCGATTTACGGTATTTTGCCGTTTTTAGCTACATTTTCAGACCGATTTAGCTATAATTTGACATTTAGTGTTTTTAAGTGTCAATAAACTTATATAACAAAAGTTGTGGCCATAGGTCCACGTTTTGGTATAGCCCCCATATAACGGTGCCCCCCGATTTACGGTATTTTGCCGTTTTTAGCTACATTTTCAGACCGATTTAGCTATAATGTGACATTTAGGGTTCTTATGTGTCAATAAACTTATATAACAAAAGTTGTTGACATAGGTCCACGTTTTGGTATAGTCCCCATATAATGGTACCCCCCGATTTACGGTATTTTGACGTTTTTAGCTACATTTTCAGACCGATTTATTTACAATGTGTCATTTAGGGTAATTAAGTGTCAATAAACTTATATAACAAAAGTTGTGGACATAGGTCCACGTTTTGGTATAGCCCCCATATAACGGTACCCCCCGATTTACGGTATTTTGACGTTTTTAGCTAAATTTTCAGACCGATTTAGCTATAAATTGACATTTAGGGTTCTTAAGTGTCAATAAACTTATATAACAAAACTAGTGGAAATAGATCAATGTTTTGGAATAGCCCCCATATAAAGTTACCGCCCGATTTCAGGTATTTTGACGATTTAAGTCGCATTTCTAAACCGAATTAGCTATAAATTGATATTTAGGGTTCTTAGTGACCAAAAAACTTATATTCGAAATAATTATGAACGTAGGTCCATGTTTTGGTATAGCCCCATATAACGGTACCTCGGTATAATGGATTTCGGTATCCCCATATAACGGATTTTCGGTATTTTGAGAATTTTACCTACAAGTTTTAACCGAATTATCTGTAATTTGAACATTTGACATTTGAAATTGTTAGTGGTCACCACACCTCTCCACCAAAAATTGTCAAGAAAGGTCGATGTATTGATAAAGCTCCCATATAACGGTACCTCCCGATTTTCAGTAATTTGATGATTCTAACTACAATATTAACCGAACTAGCAGTAATTTGACATTTGAAGTTCTTAGTGGTCACAACACCTCTCCATAAAAAATTGTCAACATAGGTCCATGTTCAATATAGCTCCCATATAACGGTACCTCCCAATTTTCAGTAATTGGCAATTTTAGCTAAAATTTTTAACCGAACTAGCTGTAATTTGACTTTTGAAGGTTGTAGTGGTCACCACACATCTGCATCAACAATTTTCAACATAGCCCCAATATAACGATACTTCCCGATTTTCGGTACTTTGAGGATTTTACTTAAAATGTTTAACCGAACGTAGGTCCATGTTTTGGTATAGCCCCAAAACAAACCTCCCGATTTTCCGTACCTTAGCTTTATTTTTTTGACGAACTTTCTGTAATTTGAAATTTAAAAGCCAACAAAAATTGTTCATTTAAGTTCATATTTTCGTATAGCCCACATACCTCCGAACTAGCTGTTAATGACATTTGAAGTTCCCACGTTATGTACCGATTTTCGGTATTTTGAGGATTCTAGCTACAATTTTTAACCGAATTAGGAGTTATTTGACATTAAAGGCTCCCATCAAAAACTATCAACATAGGTCCATGTTTTATTATAACCCCTATATAACGGTACTTCCCAATTTCTAGCCCACCAAAAATTGTCAACATACATAGTTAGATATAGGTACCATAAAAAGGGCCTACCGAATGAAACATTTTATGTATGTACATTATCTGACATTTTAACGTATCCACTTAAAGTTGGGGACAGGAATGAAAACTAATTATTCCATTTTAGTTCAGAATATTTTATGGTGGAGGGTATGAAAAGTTCGGCCCGGCCGAACTTAACGCTTTTTCACTTGTTTTGTTGTTTTATTTCTGGAGAAATTTCCATCTTCTTCTGTTTTCTTTGTTAAGATGTTCGAAGCATTTGGTTCTTTACGGTGGTTTGCACTATCTGATCAAACAATGCCAGGCCAACAAGTTCAGGACTAGATACCACAGATGATTTATCATTTTGTTGTTTCCTTTATCTGGTATATGTTCGCGTGAATGCCTTTCGTGTTTCAATAAATCTTCAATGCGGTTTAGGTATTGTTTTGCCCTTAAAAAATATTTCTGAATATAGTTTTAACTATTTTTTGTATTAAACTTAATCTATTATCGCTATTCCTTTTCACCCTATTAATTATGTTTACCTTATCTATCCTATATTATATCTATGTAAACATTATCTTGTTCATTATACGTTTTGTAAAATCCATAACCTAAACTCTCATTTATAACACTCAGTTGCTGTCGTGTGGGATGCCAAATAAATAAATAAAATAGAAAAAAACATTCTGGGGGCGTTAAACCAGTCTCGAACGATTTAAACGCACGGTGCTTCTACAGCCTCTTGTACTTGGGAAGTGAGCTGGGAAGTAGTTTAAACTACATCGAACTTGGATTAGTTAATCGCAGACTATTCTGATAGAAATCGTTTGAATATGTTTGGTTAATGTCCGGATGTGCTTCCAAAATTGGAGTCCAAAAATCCATCTAAACAATACTTCTAATACGTCTGTACGCTGGCACAGAAGCTCTGGACCTAACATCTGCTCGAGCTGGTGAGACCCCATTATTCTGGGCATTCGTACACTGCAAGGTCTTGTTTCTCCCCTGAGCTACTGTCAGTTTCTGAGACGCCTAGGAGTTGTTCTTCACCCCTATGTGATACCAGAACAGCAACCCGTTCTTTCGTCCCTCTTTTGAGAATACTTGGTAATAGTATTCCATGCAAGTGCACGCAAATAGCATCGTTCCTTGAAGTTGTTGCGTGTGTTTTTCACGGTTTATTCTCCGCTGTTCACGGCTAAATCTTCTAGCGATCTTATAAATTTTTAGGATCCTCTCCGAGAGTTTCTACTGTAGCCAAAATTATGCTAGTTACATACGTTCTTATAGGACACATTACAGGGGCCCAGCAGCAATGACAATTTCATGGTTAAGATTTTCTCGATTCTTTTCGGGACAGATGGTTATTCAGATTCTACAATGCGTTTAGCATTAAAACAAGACCTAGAAGTCCTTGAAAACCTATTGGAATACGAAAACATTGACAAACAAATATCAGAAAAAGGAAGTAACAAAATGATAAATAATCTATTTTAGTCCGGAACTTGTTGACCTGTCATTGTTTTATCCGACAGTGCAAACCACCGTTAAGAGCAAAGATGGAAATTTATCCAGAAATGTTCGATCCAAACTTACAAAAGAGCAACTGCCGAAATTCCTAGAAAAAGGCATAATTGGCATAATTGAAAGTTGGCATAATTGAAAGTTGCAAACGATACAGCAGAGCCAGGAGTTGAGCTCATCACAGATTACAACAAATTAATTACAAAGAACGAACAACTAAAACAATGCGTTCTCCAAGTAGTCAGCTGTACCCAAATAGCTCCAAAACCACATGATATCTGACGCTTGCATAAATTTAAATTATAATAAAATGTAAAAGACATTTGTTATCATTCTAAAAATTGATAAAAAAAAGGAAGAGAATGTTTTTTTTTAAATAGACTCCATTTTCGCCCTAAGTCGTACCTCGTCTCGTTTTTTCGGGACTTTGTCTTTATCATCTCGAATTCAGTAATACTTGCCTATTTTGTTTTTGAACATAAAATGAACAGAATGCCCTTTAATTTAATGCATAAACGGGCAAATAGCTTTAACCGTTCCACAGGTATGGGTCGCCGAAGTCTCCAAATAGCCAAAAAATCGAGATTTTTATAACTTCTACGCTCAATTAGCACGTGTTAACATATTCCAATTGTGCTCAAACTTTGGCAATCGTAAAATCTAACAAAACTAAAAGGTTAAGGTGGCACACCCGGCCGCCTTTGAGTTTAAACCAGCCTAATGCTACAAACTAAGACAAAGAAAATATTGAATTTTATATAAAACCTTTGATATTTTATCAAATTTTATATTTTTGCTTAGTTTAAAAATAAAAAATGGTATTACAATACCATATTTTTATACCCTATACCACACTGTCGTAAGAGGTTTCAATAACATAATAATCTTCTTAAAACTAGACGTTAAATGGCCAAAAATCTTAATTTAGAACACCTTTAGGATTTTTGATGATTTTTCCAACATTAAGTGACAACTTTACGACTTTTATGACGATTTTCGGCAAAAAAGACTGTTTGCATATTTTTTGCATATATTTCCATATTTTTGGCATATTTTCGATATGACCCCAAATATCGAAAAATTGACCCTTAAAACGCCTAGATCCAAAATTTGACTCCAATCGGATGAGAAATAAAAAACATGCAATAATCCGATATCTAGTAATCACATTGAAATTATGGAAAAAGAAAATTAGAGAAAAATATTGGAAGGTGTGGGCGTGGCGTGCTCCTTAAGACGAAAATTTTTCCCAATTTTGGAAAATATTAAATTTCTTGAGAAAAAACTGTTATTTCTCAGAACCTGTAACAGATATTGTGTTCATTGTTTTTTTTTTTTTTTTTTTGGTTGGGTAGGTACGATTTTTGCCATTAAGAGTCGTTTTAATAAATTACCGTAGTGAGCTATTTTATTTTTCCTCATGTACTAAATTTTAGTGAAATTCTAAGTTTAGTGGACTAGAACTTTTAGGGAACAACTTGGAACAATGTTCCGTTTCAACAGCATGATGCCCGAGAATGTCCTCTTTCAGCCAATATATACATACTTTTGTACCCGTTCCGTCCGTTTAATTTTTTTTTAAATTACATGGGTAAAATGTGTGTTTCTTCCACAAAAATATTTTTTTAAATGAGTTTTTATTAGTTTTATGAACACCCAAGGAGTACTTCTTTTAAAATTTGGAAAAAACTAATTTTATTTTTTTTTATATTTTAACACGTTCGCGGACGCTAAAAAACATAGAGAGGTGCAAAAAATGTCACCCAATTTTTTTTGAAATTATCTTTTTTGCATTTATTAATTAATTACTATTATTTTTATTTATTTGAAAAAAAATTTAATTTTTTTATACTTCAACACGTTCGCGGACGCAAAAAACATAGAGAGGTGCAAAAAATGTCACCCAATTTTTTTGTTGAAATTAGCTTTTTTGCATTTATTAATTAATTATTATTATTTTTATTTATTATTTTTATTTATTATATTTTGGATATTAATAATTTTTTTTTATATTTTAATGGTTTGTTTATTGGTGTTTGACCTTTTTTAAATAGTTAGAACATATGGAAAAATCAAAAGCACTCATATTTTGATGCAAAATATGAAAAAACTCAAATTTTTAACTTTGGCCTTGAATTCCTCTGTAACCGCTTTACGAATTTGGTCGCTTTTGATGCGTCGGAAAGCTGAAAGTGTTATCTGTCGAACAAGAAAACGAATAAAGAATTATGAAAATATCTCTATCCGTTACACAGTTACAAAGTTTTGATCAGAAAAAAACCATTCTGAACCACTGTGCGACGTACCTTTACTGCAACAAAGTGGTCGATGTTTGCTCCTCGGAACGATCGGCACATCCAACACGCTCCATCACAACGTGTTTTTGGTCTGGAGACAACTAAGTCCTTATGAATGTCGAGATGCTTAAATCTGGTCCTGCTAACCACCATGTTTTTTGCAGCTGCAAAGTCTATCAGCCTCATACCATTGTTAGATGTTTCACTGTGGAGACTGAATTTCCCGACTGTTGGGCCAAAGGTATTATCATTTTCAATTTTGACATTAAAATTGAGTAGAATAATTTTAATGTCATGGTAGGACAGCGGTCTTAGTGTTCGTACAGTGGGCCTGATTGCAACTCTTGCATTCACCGAGATGGAGCTGGATACCAGATGTTTTAACTTCCGATCAACTGCAAACCCGCAACCAATCTTATGCTTTATGTGATGCCAGATATTATACAGTACGTCATCTTTGGGTATATATCCGTCAATGCATAAACTGCACTTTCTCTATAGAGATTGTGAATATTCCAGATGCAGATTCCCCCACCATGGTCCCCAAAACGTTTGCTGGGGTTGTCATCATTAGAGAAGTATGTATTTGTTTTTTCATAGTACGATGTTTCTGGAGGGGAGGTTACTAGCCCAACGCCCAACCAAAGCTTTTAACTTTTTTATTAATTTTCTCGTTTAGAGTTTAACTTGATGATCGAAAATTTTTTGCAAGTGAAAAAGGAAAGCCAATGCCTCGAACCCACACAGTCACCAAATTACGTGATTTCGCTTTTAGTAAAGCAGCTGACGTATCGACTGTGAGATGGCTTCTCTCTCCTAGAACTTTTGGGTTTTCAAATGCAAATGGGTTTTTTATACAAGGATATTTGGCCGTTGAATTGTATTTCTTCATGACAAACGCTTTTTTGCGCTGCCTTTGAAGTTATGAGGTTGGCTTTGAACGCTAACACGCCGTGACATTTTTTTTCATATGTTTTCAAGGACGCGCGTTCATATCCCAGCCGGGCTCAGCCTGTTTTTTATTTTTTGAAATTTTACCTGTTAGCGAAGATCATTTTTAATAATTTTCTCGTTTAAAGTTAAGCTTGATGATCGAAATTTTTTTGCAAGTGAAAGAGGAAACCCAAGGATCCGAACCCACACAGTCACCAAATTACGTGACCTGATTTTGCTCTTAGTTGAGCAGCTCTTCAGACGTATCGACTGTGGGATGGCTTCTCTGTCCTAAAACTTTTGGTTTTTCAAATTCAAATGTGTTTTTATACAACCACGGATATTTGGCCGTTGAATTGTATTTCTTCATGACAAACGCTTTTTTGCGCTGCCTTTGAAGTTGTGAGTTTGGCTTTGAACGCTAACACGCCGTGACATTTTTTTTTCATATGTTTTCAAGGACGCGCGTTCATATCCCAGCCGGGCTCAGCCTGTTTTTTATTTTTTGAAATTTTGCCTGTTATGGCGAAGATCATTTTTAATAATTTTTATTAATTTTCTCGTTTAAAGTTAAGCTTGATGATCGAAAATTTTTTGCAAGTGAAAAAGGAAAACCAATGGCTCGAACCCACACAGTCACCAAATTACGTGGCCAGGTTTTGCTCTTAGTTGAGCAGCTCTTCAGACGTATCGACTGTGAGATGGCTTCTCTGTCCTAAAACTTTTGGGTTTTCAAATGCAAATGTGTTTTTATAAAACCACGGATATTTGGCCGTTGAATTGTATTTCTTCATGACAAACGCTTTTTTGCGCTGCTTTTGAAGTTATGAGTATGGCTTTAACATTCTTGTGTGTGAACTCTTGACCCATGATAGTTCACTAACTTTAACGACAGCAGCCGTTAAAGCGCCTCATGTGACACCACTAGGGACCACGATAAGTCTTGGGCATTTGTTTCTTTCATCCCCTACATCGCCCTCCTACACACCAACAATTAACTCAATACCAAATAGCACAATCCCAGCCCACATAATACCAAGTGATACCGAATTCAGTACCATTTAGTACTATCGTACATATGAGTACGAGTTATCCAAATTCGTTACACCACCATGTTCCATGTTTTCCGTTTGTAACGCATTGAAATAATCATTTGCGACCCTATTAAGATCAGGTTGAAATTCTGTGTTGATATAGGTAAAGTCAAGGACCAAGATGAGCTAAATCGATCAACGCTTTTTTTTGTAATTTACAGGCTTTTTTTCTGACCGAAATAACTATACATATACAAGTGTTCCCAGGGGTCAAAAAACTTCTCCACCAAAAATTGTGGACATGGGAATACGTAGTTTGAAGCTTTTATCAACTTTTTTGGCCCAAATATACTGTAATTGGCAATTGGTGTTACCTTTGGTCAGAAAATCTCCCTATATCTCCACCCGATTTGAAGTAGTTTGAAGCTTTTATCAACTTTTTTGGCCCAAATATACTGTAATTGGCAATTGGTGTTACCTTTGGTCAGAAAATCTCCCTATCATAAATTGTAGACAAATGTATGTAGGTCCCCGTTTTGGTATAGCACCATATAACGGTTCCGCCGACTTTTGGGTATTTTGATATTTTAAGCTAAATTTTCTCAGGAAAAAAATAATTTCTTGGTTTCCCAGCAATCAGAAAACTTATCGAAAGTGATTATTCCATTTTTGGTCAGAATATTTCATGGTAAAGTCCAGTCCGAACTTAACGCTTTTTACGTGTTACAATTAAGAAGTCTATGTATAAAAATCTGTTAATATTAAATCTATATATAAAAGAGCAGTGAGATGAGTGACTGACTCACTGACTGACCGATTCATCAACGTCCAGGCGAAACGGCTGAAACTAGAAACTTGAAATTTTGAGTGTGGGTTGTTGTTGGTGTGTAGGGGTGAGATAAGGCTGGGTTTTTCGAAATTCGAACTAGAAGGGTTACTAAAACGTACCAAATATGGTTAGAGAGTTGTACCAAAGAGTTTTTGGTACAGTAAGTGTACTAAATGCCACTAGATTTAGTACAATTTGGATTTGGGTAACTGATAGAGCTGGAATCCTGAAATTTGGAATGAGGGTCACTGATGAAGAGGAACAACGAAAGGTTTTTGTAAATTCGAACTATACATGTACGAAAAGTACTAAATGGTACTAAGTTTACAACAATCTGGATTTGGGTGAACAAATAGAGCTGGAATCCTGAAATTTGGTCACTGAATGAAGAGTAACTAAGAAAGGTTTTTGTAAATTCGAACTATAAAGGTACGAAAAAAAGCAAATGATACTAAATTTAGTACAATTTGGATTTGGGTGAACGGATAGAGCTTGTACCCTGAAATTTGGAATGAGGGTCACTGATGAAGATTAAGAAAAATTTACCAAAGGGTTTTTGAAAATTCGAACTATATGTGTTCGAAAAGTACTAAATGGTACTAAATTTAGTACAATTTGGATTTGGGTAACTGATAGAGCTGAAATCCTGAAATTTGGAATGGGGTCACTGATGAAGAGTAACAACGAAAGGTTTTTGTAAATTCGAACTATACGTGTACGAAAAGTACTAAATGGTACTAAGTTTACAACAATCTGGATTTGGGTGAACGGATAGAGCTGGAATCCTGACATTTGGAAATTTGGTGGGTCATTGATGAAGAGTAAGAAAGAAATATCAAAGGTCGAAAAGTCCTAAATTTTAAAACGTAGGCCTATGCGACAATTATTTTAAGAGAACAGAAATGACTTAATTGATATGCATCAAAAAATGTACCGCTATATAGCGTTATGTCAAAAAGTTTTTCTATCCTTTTATGCCACAAATTCCGAAATTCGGTTGGAAAATGTGCATAAAATCTTCAAAATACTCTTAATCTTCAAAATATTCATTGTAATAAATGTGGATTGAAGTGGACATTTTTAAATTAAGCCTTTATATCCTCTGTGAATTCAAATTTAAAGAAAATTGGACAATATAGATTGTTCTATTTCTAAAATACTCTAAGTCGAAGGGTTCGATTGTATGGAGATATACGAAAACGTGGATTTTTATGGCTATTTTGAATATCGAAAATTTTACGGACCTTGAATTTTGAATGTGGGTTATTGTTGGTGTGGAGGGATGAGATAAGGCTTAGTGTTTGCAAAGGGTAAAACCAGACTTCTGAAATTAGCAATATGAATCGCAGTTGGTGTATGTCTGTGATATGAGATCGTAGTTTTGGAAATTAGAAATTAAAAATATGGATGCCATACTGCAGTTTTTTTCCCTTGGATATTCTAACTATAGTGTACAGTACTAGGATTAAATCAACAGAAACTCCGTCGTTCACAATTTCCATATTAAATATTGTTTATTTATATTTTATTCCCTTTATTCCCTTTCCGCCTTTGCTAGTATACAATTAATTCAATAATTTGGATACACATCAGATGTTGGTCAACGATAGAGAACTGAGCGCCACTATTATGATTCTTGGTGAATAGCTTTAAAAAATTAGTTGAAGTACCATGCCAGTACTAATGTATATTTATGTGGTTGGGATCAAGCTTAAACAAGTTAAAAAGCGTTAAGTTCGGCCGGGCCGAACTTTTCATACCCTCCACCATAAAATATTCTGAACTAAAATTGAATAATTAGTTTTCATTCTTGTCCCCAACTTTAAGTGGGTACGTTAAAATGTCAGATAATGTACATAAAATGCTTCATTCGGGAGGCCCTTTTTTATGGTGCCTATATCTAACTATGTATGTTGACAATTTTTGGTGGGCTAGAAATTGGGAGGTACCGTTATATAGGGGTTATAATAAAACATGGACCTATTTTGACAGTTTTTGATGGGAGCCTTTAATGTCAAGTAACTCCTAATTCGGTTAAAAATTGTAGCTAAAATCCTCAAAATACCGAAAATCGGTACATAACGTGGGAACTTCAAATGTCATTAACAGCTAGTTCGGAGGTATGTGGGCTATACAAAAATATGAACTTAAATGAACAATTTTTGTTGCAGAATTTTTGATGGCTTTTAAATTTCAAATCACGGAAAGTTCGTCCAAAAATAAAGCTAAGGTACGGAAAATCGGGAGGTTTGTTTTGGGGCTAAACCAAAACATGGACCTACGTTCGGTTAAAAATTTTAAGTAAAAAATTGGGACTATGTTGAAAATTGTTGATGTAGATGTGTGGTGACCACTACAACCTTCAAATGTCAAATTACAGTTAGCTAAAATTGCTAAATTACTGAAAATTGGGAGGTACCGTTATATGGGAGCTATATACGAACATGGACCTATGTTGACAATTTTTGATGGAGAGGTGTTGTGACCACTAAGAACTTCAAATGTCAAATTACTGCTAGTTTGGTTTAATATTGTAGCTAAAATTATCAAATTACTGAAAATCGGGAGGTACTTTTATATGGGGTTTTATCAATACATCGACCTTTCTTGACAATTTTTGGTGGAGAGGTGTGGTGACCACTAAGAATTTCAAATGTTCAAATTACAGATAATTTGGTTAAAACTTGTAAACATGGTCCTATGTTCATAACTTTTTCGAATATAAGTTTTTTGGTCACTAAGAACCCTAAATATCAAATTATATCTAATTCGGTCTAGAAATGTGACTTAAATGGGTTGGGGGCTATTCCAAAACATGGACCTATGTCCACTAGTTATATAAGTTTATTGACGTTTAAGAACCCTAAATGTCAATTTATAGCTAAATCGGTCTGAAAATGTAGCTAAAAACGTCAAAATGCCGTAAATCGGGGGTACCGTTATATGGGGGCTATACCAAAACGTAGACCTATGTCCACAACTTTTGTTATATAAGTTTATTGACATTTAAGAACCCTAAATGTCAAGTTATGGCTACATCAGTCTGAAAATATAGCTAAAAACGTCAAAATACCGTAATCGGGGGGTACCGTTATATGGGGGCTATACCAAAACGTGGACCTATGTCAAAAACTTTTTTTATATAAGTTTATTGACACTTAAGAGCCCTAAATGTCAAATTATAGCTAAATCGGTCTGAAAATGTAGCTAAAAACGTCACAATACCGTAAATCGGGGGATACCGTTATATGGGGGCTATAACAAAACGTGGACCTATGTCAAAAACTTTTGTTATATAACTTTATTGATACTTAGGAACCCTAAATGTCAATTTATAGCTAAATCGGTCTGATAAATCGGTCTAAAAACGTCAAAATACCGTAAATCGGGGGGTACCGTTATATGGGGGCTATACCAAAACGTGGACCTATGTCCAAAAGTTTTGTTATATAAGTTTATTGACATTAAAGATCCCTAAATGTCAATTTATAGCTAAATCGGTCTGAAAATGTAGCTAAAAACGTCAAAATACCGTAAATCGGGGGTACCAATATATGGGGGCTATACCAAAACGTGGACCTATGCCAAAAACTTTTGTTATATAAGTTTATTGACACTTAAGAGCCCTAAATGTCAAATTATAGCTAAATCGGTCTGAAAATGTAGCTAAAAACGTCAAAATACCGTAAATCGGGGGGTACCGTTATATGGGGGCAATACCAAAACGTGGACCTATGTCCACAACTTTTGTTATATAAATTTTTTGACACTTAAGAACCCTAAATGTCAAATTATAGACTAATCGGCCTGAAAATGTAGCTAAAAACGGCAAAATACCGTAAATCGGGGGTACCGTTATATGGGGGCTATACCAAAACGTGGATCTATGTCCACAACTTTTGTTATATAAGTTTATTGACACTTAAGAACCATAAATGTTAAATTATAGCTAAATCGGTCTGAAAATGTAACTAAAAACGTCAAAATACCGTAAATCCGGGGGTACCGTTATATGGGGGCAATACCAAAACGTGGACCTATGTCCACAACTTTTGTTATATACATTTTTTGACACTTAAGAACCCTAAATGTCAAATTATAGACTAATCGGCATGAAAATGTAGCTAAAAACGGCAAAATACCGTAAATCAGGGGGTACCGTTATATGGGGGCTATACCAAAACGTGGACCGATATAGCCCATCATCGAACTTGACCTTCCTGCAAACAAAAGACGCATTTTCCCAAAATGTCAGCGTTCTATCTCCATTTTTGTGGATGCTAGAGTGATTACCACAGACGGACGGACGGACGGACGTGCACAGATCGACTCAGAATTTTACCCTGATCAAGAATATATATACTTTATAGGGTCGCAAATGAGTATTTCAATGTGTTACAAACGGAAAAAACAAACTTAATATACCCTCCATACTATGGTGGAGGGTATAAAAATTATTTTAAGATACTAGGAATAGATTACGTTAATCATATGCGTGACCATAATATTTTAACTATACCACTCAACTACTTCAATAATAGACATGTAACTAGTATTAAAAATGAAACACTGTTGCCTCAAAACAATGGTAAATATTTTAAAATATTTCAAATCCACCTGTCAATATTATCTCGTGTTAAATTAAGATATATTTTCCACATGGAACCAATTTTTATATCAATTCAATTTAACACATTCGAGTACCATTTAAAAAAATTCAAATTATACATGCACTAAAATATGTACATTAGGGTTATGACATTTTTACAACCTCATATCCCTGTATCATATTTTGATGAGTTTTTACCTAAGATTAGATAAAATCCTTATTATAAAGTAATACGATAAAGAAACCTCCCGCACAAAAGGATTTTAAAATTTTTTTTATCAGCACTTTGGACAATTTTCGAAGTCACTGTATGCAGATATATATATGAAAACAAGCTTTAGAGCCACACAACGCAACCAAAATGACATAACCTTTTGTTTCTCACTAATTGTTACATCATATCATTACATATATATAATTTTATATCATATAAATTAAAAGTGGTTTGTGTTTGACCTTTTTCAATATTTAAATGTAATAAAATTTATGTTAGTTATTAGTAGGCAAAAGTTCATTCATTCGTGCAGCAGGATTTTTCTTGAGAAAAAATGGTCCAAAGGTCATAACCCCTATACATATATACATATGTACATACATATGTCACACTGTCAGTTGTTATGCAGCTATTTTGTATGAACCGTGAACCGTGATATTAATCCCCTTTGCCATTTGACCATTTCGATTAAAATAGAGATTGCACTTCTCTCACGTCAATTCACAAATGAGGCGCTCAGCGCCAAAACGGCCTAACACACATGATCCAAAAAATCAAACTGACGACAAAGATTTTATCGGACAATTTTTTTAAATAAATACTTAAAAAACCCAATATTGCATTGTTTTAGCAGGTAGTGCAACCTAGTGTTATACAGTGCCATAGGGAGTTTTTAGTATTTATTTCAAAAGGTTCCGTTTAGATCTGTATAGTCAGTTTGATTTTTTAACATGTGGGTTAGGCCGTTTTGGTGCTGAGCGCCTCAATTCAAAACTAACCAAACAGCCACCACAGATGAATACATTTGAATAAAATTCCAACACTTACCATCAATAGTCCCGTAGTGAGGGCTATCAGTGCAACAGTCACGAATGCAAAACATTGCGATAGAATGCGATTGCTGTGAATTTGCAATGAAAATTGTTTGATACCACTGGGAATCTGCAATGACAAAAAGGGAAAGTGTAGGGAATGAATAAACAACGATGAAATGAAAAAGTTCGAAAACCAAATCAATTTCAAAAATACACAAAAATGGGAAAACAAAAGTTCAAAGTATCCAAAGTGAGTTCTAACACGTGGATAACAGAGAAATGATTTCAACGATTGTTGGGGAATATTTTGTATACAATTTAAACTTACATTTATACTGAGATTGTGGCAGGTCACCAGTGCAGATATCAAAATGACAATAGTTACACTAAGACAGGAAATGCCAATGGTAAATACATTACTGTAAAGAAATTAATACATATACTCATTAGTGGTTTATAATATGTTTAGTATAGGCGTTTTTGTCGGGCAGTTAGTTATACAGACCTTGTAAATATACATAAGCGCATAATAGTTGTCCCAACTAAAACAATGAAACTGCAATAAAAATATACACTTAACATTCGATCAGGTTCTGTTGCATACTATAAAGACAAAAAAAAAAAAAAATAAATCAGTGGTTAATGTATTACCATTGAAATTTAATTTTTTAACGAGTAACAAGAAAACAACCTTAAAAAATATTGTTTATGCCCTCTACCATGAAATGTTCTGAAGTAAGATATCAAACGTTGTCGTTTTTTTTTTGCGAATGTTTCTGGCGGGGACGTTTTCTAAATGTCAAATTACAGCCAGACTAGAGCGAAAATGTCGATCAAAACTTCAAAATATCTGAAATCGGGCGGAAATTTTGATGGAGACGTTTTCTGAAGCCAATCTTTATAAATAAAAATCAAATGTCGTTCGTTGGTACACAGAAAAAACAAATTCATTCAATTTATGAATAGTGTTCAAAAATTGTTTCCAATGTTCAGATTTTTACATTGTATTAACCTAATTCATAAAGCAATAAATACTGGTTTATTTTTTGAATGAAACATAAACATGGGATATATGTCTATTCTCTTTTGCAAAATATGAACCAATTCATTCATTTCAAAATAATCTCCTTTAAAGCAAGAAAAAGTTACTTTTATTCAAAACTCTGTTTATATTTTTTATAAATTTATTTTTTCTATACAAATTTTGTTTTTTTATATTATTTTGAAATTAGTTTTTTTATTTAATTTTGTAATTATTGTTCTTTAAACGTTTTCTCCTCTAATTGATTTTTTCTAATGAATTATGTATCTTGTAAATCAGAACAATGTGAATCATATGAACTTACATATTGAGTCCATCAGCACTAGCTTGAGTTATTAGATGTTGCATTTATATTAAAGAACTACCAACTACCTGAAATTTTGCAGTACCGTTATATGGGGGCTATACAAAACATGTACCCTTGTGCATAATTTTCGTAGATTTGTTTTTTGACCACTAGTAACCACAAATGACAAATTATAGGTAATTCGATCCGAAAATGTAGCTACAAACGCCAACATACCTGCAATCTGGCCATATCGTTGTTATATGGGGACTATAGCTAATTTGTTCTGAAAATGAAATTAACCCTCCGTTGAACAACTGATTCTTGTCAGGCCTTTTTTCATTTTATTTTGCATTTTAAACGGTCCGTTTTTACTAACTTCATAATATTAAATTTATAGTTTTCGGCATGTTTTTTGACAAATAAGGATTGTTTATTTAAGATTAGGATCCTTTAAACATATTTTACAACTTTTTATACGAAAATGTTAAAAACGTCAGAATAACTAGAATCGGGCGATACCGTTATCTGGGGGCTATTCCAAAACGTTGACACTAGGAACCCTAAAGACACTATTAAAAAAGTCAAAATACCGGGGATGGGGGCCATTTCATAGCATGTACATATGTCCAAAATTTTTGGTCGAAAAGTATTTTGACCACCAGGAAACCTAAATGCCAGGCTATAGCTAATTCGGTATTGTATTTGGCTAACAATATCAAAATGCCTAACATCGGGTGGTACCGTTATGTTCACTCTAAATTATTTGTTGAAAATTGCTATGAAAATCACTGTGATTTTTTGTTGCTTTTTTAGGAGGTGCGTAATAATTAACAAATTATAGCGCAATTTATGGAAATGTGTAATTTCAAACACAAATTATTTCAAAAACAGCAGTTTTAACAGAATATACTTAAAATTAAACACAAACCACTTAATTGCAATAATAAAGTGTTGCAAAAGCTGTAATTGCAATAGAAAGTGGTTGAAATTAAATACAAACAGTAGCAAATTCATTTTTGCACAACAACAAAATGTGTATTATACAAGCAGAAAAACAATAAAACTCATAAAAAAGCACGTGTTAGTTGCTCGTGGTTCTTTGTTCGAAGCGGACGATAGATTGTGAAGATATTGTTTTGTGCTTAAAATCCGAAAAAGTTGTAAAATTTGATTGCTTAAAGTGGAGTATTCCCCCAATGGCTTAACTTCATTTATTACCCTCTATTACAGAGAGTAATGTTTTCCAAAACGAACTGACAGTGTTGCAAAATTTTACTTATCGCTACCAATATCATGATTTCATCCCGGCGAAGGGAATTATCAATTGGCTTTCAGCTTTTTGAAATGATGCCTTTTTTAGTGAAAAATCGAACTCTTTAAGTGTCTAGTATTCTCAAATAAATGAGAATCAAACTCACTTTTCGGCTATTCCAAAAAACATCAGAACAAAATATTTGCAAACAACTATCAGCACATATCAACTATGAACTCATCGAGTTCTGTAAGTTGAAAAACATCATCACAGTTGCCTGTGAGTGATTGTTGTTGGAATTTATTACAAACTCCCTTGCCCGTGACATTCGCTGTTTTTTGTTTGTTTTGCTGTAAAATATTTTTAGTGTCATAAATAATTTTAATTAACGTTTAGAAGCCTGCAACCAGAATTTATATATAAATAAATATATTAATTTTTAAATGGTTTTATTTAGCTCACCTCGTTTGTTTTATTTATTCTTGGGTCAAATTTAGTAATTCAAATTTCACCCTCTTCCTGTCAACCGATTAATCTGAAATTTTGTATACACTTTGGATTTTGGTGACAATACAATTATGTTTATTCATTTTTTTTATTCCTTTATTTATTCCGCTTGGGAACATAGGGCTTCTACAAGAGAATTCCATCTTACTTTATCGTAACAAATATTTTTTAAATTTTCAAAGTTTGTGTTTTGCTTTTCCATTTCATGCGATATCGTTCTTCGCCATGTGCTTCTTGGTCGTCCAGGACGTCTGCTACCTTGGGGGTTCCATTCTAGGGCCATTCTAGCAATACTATGCTGCGGCTTCCGTAGCGTATGGCCTATCCATTTCCACTTCCTTCTTGTTATTTGGCGGATTATGGGTTCTTCACTTGTCATTATCCACAGATCAGAATTTGTGACTCGGTTTGGCCAAAATATACGACATATTATACGGAGGCATTTGTTCACGAATGCCTGTAGTCTATGGATCACATTTGTCGTAGTTTTCCAAGTTTCGCTACCATAAAGTGGGTGGATTTTACACAAGCGTTGAAGATTCGTAGTTTCGTCTTCAGTGAAATTTGTGTGCCTCGCCATATTTTATTCAGTCGACCGAAGGCGGCGCGTGCTTTGCTGAGTCGGTTATTAACATCATTATCGATTCCTCCATCTTCTGACATTACGCTACCCAGGTAGCAAAAGGACGATATGTATTCTATCTGTTGATTCTCTATATGTATGTGCAATTCGTCGTACAGAATCAAATGCTTTTTTGAAGTCGACGAATACCAAGTAAAGTGGGGACCTCCATTCGACTGACTGTTCGATTATGATGCGCAGTGTGTTAGTCTGGTCCACACAACTGCGATGTGGTCTGAACCCAGCTTGTTCTTCGCGTAAAGATTCTTCCACACAGTGTAACCTGTTGTTGATTATAGTGGCTACTATTTTGTATACTGTGTTAAGTAGCGTGATGCCTCTCCAATTGTTACAGTCTTTCCGGTCGTTTTTCTTGTGTAGCTTTATAATGGCACCGTTTGTCCACTGGCTGGGAAATATTTCGTTGGACCATGCTTCAAATATGTGTGGGAATAGTAATTCGGCCGAAGCGATTGGGTTTGACTGTAAAAGCTCCGGGGGTATACCATCTTCTCCTGGCGATTTATTTGTTTTTAGTTTTTTAATTACACTAGCGATTTCTTCTAAGCTTGGATGTTCTGATGATATTCGGTGGTCCACTATATAATCCTCATTTGGTGACGCAGGGGTTTCTGAACTATTTGCGTTTCCACAATTGCTTATTTCCATGAAGTGATGTCTCCATCTGCGTGTTTGATCAGCAGTGCCTGTCAAGAGATTGCCATTTTTGTCTTTTACGACATGGCTTTGGTTTCCATTTTTATTTGATAATTGGTTGATAATTTGATGCAATTCTTTCATGTTATTTGCCCCTGCCGCTGCTTCCGCCTCGCTGGCCATTGCATCCAAGTATTTCCTTTTGTCCTTTCTCGCAGCTCTTTTGACTTTTTTCGCTAGATTGGAATATCTTGTTTGAAAAATGGGGTTGGTATTTTTTTGAATTTTCATATTATTACGCTCTTTGATTAAGTTCCACGTGTTTTCTGATATCCATGCTTTTCTTTCTGTTTTCTCATTGTAACCAATTTTGTCCTTCGCTATATTTACAATTGCTTTATACGTGTCATCCCATGTGGTGTTTGTTTTCGGTACGCAATCTCTTAGCGCGTTTCCGACATCATCTCTCTTCTGGCTGATTTTCAATTTTGATACATTAAAGCGTTTTGGTATTTTGTTCTGACTCTTCTTGTATATTCTCCTCAGCTTTATTTTCATAGTCGCAACCACTAGCTCATGGTCGCTGTCAATATCAGCACCTCTGTTGGTGCGCACGTCCATTAACGACCCTCTCCATTTACGGCCTATGCAAATGTGGTCAATTTGATTTTTTGTGTAAGCATTTGGTGACGTCCATGTATATTTATGGATATCCCTGTGTGGAAATAATGAACCGCCTATAACAAGCTGAAATGTTTGACAAAATTCAATAAATCGTTCCCCATTGTTGTTTTTTATTCCCAAGCCGTGTTTTCCCATGATTTCGGATATGCCATGATTGTTACTGCCAATTTTTGCATTAAAGTCCCCTGTCAGTAGAAGTATGTCACGCTTTGCTACCTTATGGATAGTGGCAGTTAACTGATTGTAAAATTGGTCCTTGATTTCTTCTTCGGTGTCCTCAGTAGGTGCAAAACATTGCACAATCGTAACATATTTTTTGACATCACTGTAGAAACGGGCCATTATGATACGTTCGGAAATTGGGCTCCATGAATAAAGAGTTTTACGCAAATCTTTGCTTAGTATAAAGCCAACACCGTATTCGCTCCTTGTTTCATGTCCACTGAACAATATATGGTTTTCATTTGCGGATATTATCTCGCCCTTTCCAGGCCATCGCATTTCGCTTACACCCAATACGGCAATGTTGTATTTTTTTATCTGCTCTTCTAGTTGGGCAAGCCTTGAAGGTTCCCTTAATGTGCGAACGTTCCATTGTCCTACTCTTATCCGGTTTCGTTTGCTAAAGGTCGTCATCGTTCCGGTTGATTTAGTTTCTGTTTCTCTTGCATTAGTTTCGGTTTATGTTTCAGATAGATGAGTGATTGGTCCATCGTATCCTATGATGGTACTGGGGCTGCCAGTTTGTAGCCACCATCCCGGCTATATGTATACACGTTTATATAGCGAGCCGTTTGATACAAGCAGACGCCCGCTCGCAGGAAACTAATGTCCCTATATGCGTGGTATTGGTTATTTAAGGGGCGCCAAATTCTCGCCTCGTCAAACCAGGGATCTTAGGCACTCGGACATTTACTGAGCTGTCCGCGACTGCTTATTTGATTCGCAGCTACCCAATATATCTACTGGGCATCCCACTATCCGCAACCTGTGGACGCGTCCGGCAGCACTCAGCTATGCTCCCCGAAGGCGGAATCATCATTATCATTATAAATTCAAGATGGCCGCCGCTACAAAATGGCGGATAACGTAGGTTTTATCAATCCCATCAATATGGGTATTAAATGAAAGGGCTCAACAAGCAGAATACAATATATTATAAAAAATTGAAATCCAAGATGGCGGCCGCTACAAAATGGCGGATAACGTAGGTTTTATCAATCCCATCAATATGGGTATCAAATGAAAGGGCTCAACAAGCAGAATACAATATACTATAAAAAATTGAAATCCAAGATAGCGGCCTCTACAAAATGGCGGATAACTTAGGTTTTATCAATCCCATCAACATGGGTATCAAATAAAAGGTCTCAACAAGTAGAATACAAATTACTATGCAAAATTGAAATCTAAGATGGCCGCCGCTACCAAATGGCTAATAAAAATTTTTTATCAATCCCACCAATATGGGTATCAAATAAAAGGGCTTGACAAGAATAATACAGTGCACTATACAACCTCAATATTTAAGATGGGCGCAGCCACTAAATGGCGTATAATTAAGATTTAAATTTAGAAATTGAATCTGTAATTTAGGTATCTGATTAATCCAGCCTGAATCCACCACCCAAGTCAAGATTTTTTATCGTGTTGAGGACTGTGTGGCGTTAGGGTACACGTCGTTAGCGGTACACCACCCAAGTTAAGGTGAAAGGTTAAAACGCGCCAAGAACTGTATGGCATTAGGGTGGATAAAAATGATATGTCGTTAGCGTTTTCCCCTCAAGACTCAGGCGCATCTTGTTGTACATAGCCTTGCCCCTTTATTGGACCTCTGGCGGGGTTGACCGTTTAAATGTCCATTACTCGTGGGAACAAAATAGTAAAAAAAAATATAAAAAATACAAACACAAATAAAACAGAAACTGCAACACAACGTAAACAAGGGTTTCAAAAGCGAAAGAAAAGTATAAAGAAAAACGAGCTAAAGAAAGTGAAGGTGATAGAAATAGTCGATTACAGAAACGACGGGAACAATTAGCGTCAAAAACACCTGTGCAATATGAGGCCAGGTTAAAAAAGCAACGTCAGCGATATACACAATTGACGGCGTCAGAAACGCCTGAAGAATATGGGTTAACAAAGCAACGTGAGCGATACACACAGATGATAGCGTCAGAAACGCCTGAAGAATATGAAGCCAGGTTAACAAAACAACGGGAGCGATACACACAGATGTGTGTTGCCTTTACAACTATCATGGGCTTCTACAATACATAAAATGCAGGGCAGCACTGTGGAACACGCAGTCGTATACTTAGGTGTGAAACTGTTTGAAGAAGGTCAAGACTACGTGGCTCTTAGTAGAGTAAGATCTTTGCAGGGACTACGTATAGAGGAGTTGGACTGCAATAAACTAACGGGCAAGAAACCTTGCAATAATGAAGCACTAAACGAATTAAACAGAATGCGAAATAAAAACTAAAAACTAGAAAATAAAAATAGGTAAAAAACTTTTTAAGTTAAACGGTTTTATGTTAAACATACATTGCAATGTTTAAGATAAATGTACTAAAAACCAAAAAATAATAAAATAGATACAGTCGTGGGAATTATAAACATATGCATAGACTAGACTAAAATAAAACCGTGGGGCACGTCAATTGTCTACAATCGTTGATCAAAATGTTCGTTTTGTAATGTTACACTATAATAAGGTAGTTGTTCAACCGACAGCGATGGACGTGTGATAAGTAGGGATAGAATGTGCAAACAAGCTAGCAAGCCCGATTATAAGCGAGTTTTAGGGTTTCATAGTGGTGAGCGAGTAGTACTTTGTCGATTAAAGACAAACTACGAGCAGTAAAACGATTCCTCGCCAGCCAGCAGTGTGAATGTCCAACGATAAACTAGTTGAAACATCTCTTTTATTTACATGGAGTGTATAACTATTGGAATTTCCATGAGCAAGAAAATAGTAAGTAATTTCCTCACCGTCTGCGGCCCAAATGCCTAACGACGAATTGAACGATTCTTCTATCGCACATTAAGTCGATAATTTGTAGACAATTGACGTGCCCCACGGTTTTATTTTAGTCTAGTCTATGCATATGTTTATAATTCCCACGACTGTATCTATTTTATTATTTTTTTTTAGTACATTTATCTTAAACATTGCAATGTATGTTTAACATAAAACCGTTTAACTTAAAAAGTTTTTTACCTATTTTTATTTCGGGAATGTTCTAAGACACACTTCACCTCTCACTTCACGTCTCAAGCAGCTTGTTCACCCCATTTACGCTCATTTTTCGAGTATTTTATGGACGGACTAGGATGTACCCTTCTTTTTAAATGCCTAACCTCAAGAAATTCGCAAAAAATAGGAGTAAATGAGGTGAACAAAATGCTTGAGGCGTGAAGTGTCAGATCATACCCGTACATATATATACTTTTATTAATATTTTTAATTAAATAAGTTATGTTTTTATATAAATAAAACATTTCTTTCGTCGTATTCAAAATGTAGTTTTAATTAACATATTCAGAAATTATTTGGGTACCTTTGCATACATTTACAAAGAAAATTGTAAATAAATTGTGTCTAAAATCGCAACTCAAAATGTATAAATTTTAAGCACATTTTGCGTAAAATCTTACAACAACAAAGCTGTTGAAAATTACGCATTTTTGTGTCGCATCTTATTGCCTATCATTATCATTGTAAAATTCAACAGAAAAAGTTTAGAGTTTAGTTTTTATATATATTCTATTTTCACCATGCACTGTAGGTAATATGGACAGGTTTTTAAGCAAAAAGTCGATTTTTGCGCTTTTAATAACGCGAGTTTTCTAATAAGATTTGAAGAAAAAACATGTCAAAGTATAAGGATATGTAATTTGCTTTCAAAAATATTCTAAACTCGCGTTATAATTCGAAGTCAAAATCAAAATTTTGAAGGCAAAATTAAATAATAAAAAAACAAGTAAAAAAGTATCAGTCGGCTTTGCCGACGGAGATAAACCCTCAGCCTATGTATATTGAAACAATTGTTTCCCAAAATACCTATGTATTTAGGGGAAATTTTGGGCATTTGAACCGACAAAAATGTTAATTAGGATAAAGATCAAAAGTTTTGCGGAGGAGATACTAAAAGGAATGGATCGACATTGACCGTTATGGAAGTGGATCTCCAGCCACAACATGTGGTGCCATAGGGGGTTTTTACACTCTTCGGGCTGTTTGCTCAAAAAGTATTGACTTGCCACTGAAAACACGATTAAAATCGTAATTGAGGCAGCGAATGCAAGTTGCTTCGACAAAAATCAAAGTGATTCGATATTAGGTCTTAAAGTGAACTTATCCGAAATTTTGTGTGGGAGGTACCGGATGAAGTGGACAAGTATAGTCCATATTTGAACCTGATTTATATCTGGTAGATATATTAGGATGTTTAAAGTATAGACCAATTCGGCCACTCCCTTCAAGAGTTACCGTACGAACAATTTTTCCGAACATTTTTGAACTTTTGTGGGGGAGGTACCTGAAGGAGTGGACCGATATGGCTTATCTTGAAACTTAAACTATATTTGAACAAAATATTACTATGGCCCTATTTTGGACCGAATCGGCAGATCCGTTCGAGAGTTATCTTGCGCTCCAACCACCTCACACGGTGTCATAGGGTTTTTTTGCAACTTTCATGCTATTTTATCAGGAAGTATGGACTTGCCCCTGATGAAACTTGTACCGTCGTATGGAGGGCAGTGAATACAAGTTGCTAAAACAAAAATCAAAGCAATTCGCGAGATGGCCCTAAACTGAACTTTTCCGAAATTTTGTGTGGGAGGTACCCGAAGGAGACGACCTATTGAGACAATATTGGAACCTCATATTACTCTGGTAGAAGGTTTACGCTATACAAAGTATGGACCAAATCAGTCACTCCCTTCAAGAATTATCGTGCGCACAAACTTTCCGAACATTTTCGAACTTTTGTGGGGGAGGTACCGGAAGGAGTGGACCGATGTAGCTCATCTTCGAACCTAAACTAAGTTTGGGCAAAATATTACGAAAGCCAAAATTTGAACCGAATCGGTTAATCCGTTCGAGAGTTATCGCGCGCCAGCCAGCAGGACAGACAGACAGACGGACGGACATGGCTAGATCGACTCCAAATTGTCTGAAACACATTTCGTCCAAACATACTTGGGGTCTAAAACCATTATTTCGATGAGGCACATTTTCATCGTATCAAAGTGTATATACCCTCCTTAGCCTAAAGGCTGAGGGTATAATAAATGTATATTTAAAAGGATTAAAACTCAGAGCAGAATTTGAAGGCAATTTGTAAGAATTTGGTAACAACCAAACACATATATAGAATGGTCGAGGTGTGTACTTTCAATGTTAAGATATAAATTTTTTTTGAAATGTTTGTTACTTCGGAATAAATCGGCATATAGGATACAACCTAAGAAAATATTTTTTTACAACATTGTAGTTTTATAGTTTAATAGGCGTCCCGTTTACACGATTTATTTGGTCGTTTCAAACATGCAATGTTTATGAGGAGCTCTTTGTGAATCAACATTTTTAAGGTTTCACGGTTTTTAGGCGGATTAACATTTTAGTTCGTTATAACCGTGTTTTTTGTTTTAACCGGGTTCATTGGATTGGAATGAATAAAATATGTAAAATAAGAATAAGCGGTAGGAACAACAAAATGTGTTCGTTATATCCGGCATTCGTTATAAACGTGTTCGTTTGTAAAATACTTATTTCAGCTTAATTTTTAATATTATTAATTTAATATCGGCTTGTGCTCCGAAGCAGGGCTGAATATACTTACAAGTTGTAACAAATTCTAGTAGCGGGATGAAATATTTTGTTCGTTTTGTTCGGGGTCGTTTTAAGAAGTTGGAACACGGTGCGCCTTAACTAATTTTAAATGGAAGGTGCTTACACCTAAGAAGTTTTTGCAGATTCTGAAACTACAATGCTCATAGATGAGAAATATCAGGAAACAAAAAAATCGCCGGAGGGATTTTCAAATAAATCACGATTTAAGTTCACATTTTTAGGGGTTCTTTAGGTTTTCACGATTTTGCTTAGAAACCGCGAGTCCTATGTAAATGGGCCTAAAGAAAATGTTGTAGCTGTGAAAATTCTCCACTATATTGACATTAATGATATTTTCGTAGGCTTTACCGTTTTTTAGATATTGAAGATCAAATTGAGACAATGCACTGACTGTATCGCCTCCTAATAAAACAATGTCATTACTGCAATTTCCCAAATTAAACTTATATATCTTGAAAATGGTACAACCTAGGAAAAAATAAATCATCCAATCTTTAGTCCCATTTTGATATGACTTGCGGTTTCCAAGCAAAATCTTGAAGACTTAAGATAAAAACCTAAAACTTTGAACTAAACCTCTATATCTCAAAAATGGTAAAAATTACGAAAAAACCTAAAGGTAAGTCTTGTACAGAATTTTCAAAGCTACAAGATTTTCTTTAGACTCATTTCGATACGACTTGCGGTTTCCAAGCAAAATCGAAAAAACCCTAAAATTGTGAATTTTGATCGCGATTTATTTTAAAATCCCTCGGGCGATTTTTTCGGTTTTTTTATTTTTCTTATTTATGCACATTGCTGTTTTAGAATCCGCGAAATCTTCACATGTGTAAGCGGTTTTCATCAAAAGTTAGTTAAGGCGCACTGAGCATGATATTGTTTTATAAGGAGGCGATTCAGTCAGTGAATTGTCTCAATTTGAACATCTATATCTCAAAAACGGTAAAACCTACGAAAATATCATATAGGTCAATCTTGTTAAAAATTTTCACAACTACTCTGAAAGAAAAATGCTTCGTTCTATCAATGAACGGGTTTCATTGATTATTTTTCATTGATGCTATGAAATGTTACATTAATACAATGAAATGTTTAGTTAATGCTATGAAACCTTACGTTAACTAAAATTTAATGATTTTTGGTTTCATTAAAGAAATGAAACGTATTTCATTGATGTAATGAAACTTCTAATTTCTTTAAATTTTAAAAAATATGTGAGTATTGAAACTATGCTAAATAGTATGTGCTTAAAAAAAGTAGTATTCAAACATCTTTTAAGAAAATTGTGGAAAATTTTATGTATTTGATGTTTTTAGTTGGCTCCAAAAATTAATGATATAGTTTCATTAAATAAATGAAATAGTTTCATTAAATAAATGAAACAATTTCATTGAATAAATAAAACATTTTCATTACATAAATGCAAGAGTTTCATTAAATAATTGAAACATTTCTGAAGCTCTCAATACTATTTTGCGGAATGAAAAAAGGGTCTGAAATCTTATCTATATTATGACCCTTTTATATTCATAATTCTTCTTATTATTTTTCTTTATTAAACAAATGTTTTAAATTTTCCACAATCATACATATGTGTATATAGAATCACATCGTCTCTAAAAGCGTAACTGTACAAAAATTCCTTACTTGCTTTACTAGCGATTGGCTTTGATATACATACATATTCATTCTCATTAAAATCTTTGTCTCATTTTTTCTACTTGGGTATCAAGGCTTATTCTCTCGGTATGTTATTCTCTGTCGTTCCTTGTTATGTATTTCATTGTTGTTATGAAATAAATTCTAGCTGTGCGGTGTGAATGTGCGAGTGTGCGTTTAACAAGCAGAAAACAAGATTAGGCAAAACAACCCTGTCTGCCAAAAAGTTGATCAGCAAATTGTCAACAACATTGTTTTAGTTGACATTATAACGCCGCCAAGTGCGGATGAATAAAAATTTTACGATTCGTGTTTTTAACTTAGAAAAGTAAGTATGTAAATATTGGACAAACTATTTCTGTTAAGTTTTATGTATTCATTTGTTTATATAAGTGAATTTACATTTATTTGGTTTTTCTCTTTGTAATAGATGCAATCAATAGAAAATCTAAAGAATAATGGAATGACGGAGAAAATGCCAAGAGTTTGGTGTCCAGCGACAAATAAAGACAAATAAATTACTCACAGTTTTTATGATTTTCAATTTTACTTAATGATGACAACGCCCAATAGGATCAAAAACTTCGTTGAAAGTAGGTATGAAGTATTTAATGTGAAAAGAAAATACAAATATTAAACTAAAACTCTTTCATGTAGTTTTTTATGTACAGTTGTTTTATGTGAACTTTGTATGCTGTATCCCAACATCATGGAAGTACACAGGGGATGACTGAGGGGCAAAATATGAAGGTAAGTTATTGTGTAGAAAACCAGTTAACTAGTAACAAATTGTTTATTCTTTCAATTTTACTTACAGATGACAACGACCAATGGTATCATTAATGTATTTAGTTAATACCTAAGGAATCAAAAATGAAGTATTGTATCCATGGTCAAAACTAATTGCAATAAAATGAATTAAACATATTTAGCGTTGACTTAATTTTTATGCATTACGTGAGTATGAAATGACTTCATAAAATAATTGAAATCTTACGTTACATCAATGAAATGTATCATTGATTTTGAGCCAACGTTAGGCTTCATTGCATTAATGAAATTATTTTTTTACGTTAGTGAAAGTATTTCATTACACTAATGAAAATATTTCATTACATTAATGAAAGTATTTCATTGAATTAATGAAAGTATTTCATTGCAATACTGAAGAAGTTTCATTGCATTAATGAAGAGGTTTCATTGTACTAATGAAAAGGTTTCATTGCATCAATGAAGAAGTTTCATTGCACTAATGAAGAGGTTTCATTGCATCAATGAAAAAGTTTCATTTCATTAATGAAGATATTTCATTGCACCTATGAAGAAGTTTCATTGCATTAATGAAGAGATTTCATTGCATCAATGAAGAAGTTTCATTGCAATAATGAACAAATTCGTTAATTTTACTTCAATGAAACTCAATGAAACTTTTTTCGTTTATTCAATGAAGCTCTACGTTGGCTCAAAATCAATGACAAATTTCATTGATGGAACGTAAGATTTCGTTTATATTATGAAGCTTTTTCTTTCAGTTGTAACGCTCAAAAGTCGTGGGTACTCGTTTTTGATTACATTAAATAGTGATGCTATATTAAACTGTAATTATTTCAAATGTTAAATTCAAATTTAACGGGCGAAATGCCCTCTAGCGGTGACGAAGAGCATTAACCTGATGAATGAGTCCTCCTAGCGGCAATGCTGACGAACATAAACAATCTGTCAACAAGCAGTCAGCTGGCATCATCAGCAGGTATAAAAGGAGGTGCTTCAGAGACAATCGGGGCAGTCGTCTGTTGGCGGTTGTTGAGTCAAGTGGTGTGAAAACAAAACCTTGGCTTTTGTGGGAGTAGAGTAGATGGTAGTTTCTGCGTAGTCAAGTGGTGTTGCAAAACAAAACCTTGACTCTGTGGAAAATACGGTAGATAGTAGTTTCTACGTAGTCGAGTGGTGTGAAAACGAACCTCGACGCGCAGAAAAATTAGTGTTTGTCCCGTCGAGTGGGGTTGCAAAACGAACCTCGACGCATTGTGGAAATAGTGTCTGTCTCGTCGAGTGGGGTGCAAACGAACCTCGACGCGCAGAAGAATTAGTGCTTGTCCCGTCGAGTGGGGTTGTAAAACGAACCTCGACACACCGTAGAAATAGTGTCTGTCTCGTCGAGTGGGGTGCAAACGAACCTCGACGCGCTGTAGAAATAGTGTCTGTCTCGTCGAGTGGGGTTGTAAAACGAACCTCGACGTTGCGACAACACCTCAGCGCGTACCAGACCGCCACTGTTACATCCGGACACCGTTGCTGTGCTTACGTCGCTGCCAATCGCCGTACCTCCAGCATTTGTCGGGCCACTGCTGCGCAAAACATATGCCCATTGCACAGTCGTCATTCAACGAGTCGCTGCCATCGGTCCTGTCGTCAGATTCATCGAGCCGCTGCTGTTGTGTCCCGCTGTCGTCGTGTACAAGCCTTATCAAACCTGATTCGTCTAGCATATCATCACGTGCCAGAATTTCTTCTTATAAACTTGCCCGACCCTCTCTGGTCCTGTATATTGAGTGTCAGAACAACGATGCAGTGTTAAATATGTGTAATGTTAAGTGTGATAAAAATAGTTAATAAAGTGTGTTTATAACGTATTATAAAAAAAGGAAATCAGCTGATGTGTTTCTCTCTCTAATGTCTCTAAATCAAAATAAATGTTTGTGACGACCCTGGCCTCCCGCTGAGCATACCCCAGCTTCAAAGTAGAAAATACGTCGTCACAATGGCGCCCGAGCAGGGACATTAAAAAGAGAGAGCGCATCAAATAACAAAAAACAAATAAAAAAAAAAAACTTAAAGTCTATCGTGTGAAAGCTATACTAGGATAAACGGAATAAAGATGGAAATTATGAATATCAAATTAAGTGATCGTTAAACAACCCAAAAACAAAAAATATCTTATCACAGCCAGGGGAAAAACAACAAATATATTTAAAGACGTTATTTAACAATATTTGTGAAATAAAATAAAAAGTCAAAATACGACAAAATGTTGCGAGTTTCCTGGGGATATAACCTAATTGCGTATCTAATGGAATTTCAACTGGATGCCTCTGGAAAAGTGGACGACCTACGCAAGCGGTGGGCGATGTTCTTAAGTTTAGACCACGAAGGAGAAGACCTATCCCGATTATTAGAGCTACAGGCTAAGCATGACAGTTTGAATGCACCCACAACGTTAAATGCACGATCTCCAGCTAAGAAGACAGAACCCACTAAAGTTCAACCGCCACAAGAAATTCGAGATCAAATCCATAAATGGAATATTAAGTTCGATAAGGGTAAGGATCCTCTAGAGTTCGTCGAACGAGTGGAAGAACTCGCCTTAATGTACAGCGTTGACTTACATCAATTAATTACTTTCATGCCCGAATTACTGGAAGACAAATCTCTAATATGGCTCAGAAATAATAATGGTCATTGGACAACATGGGGTACCTTCAAAAGAGATTTTCTAAACTTCTTCCTGCCTCCGAGATATTTTGAGAAATTGGATGACGAAATTCTGAAAAGGATCCAGAGGCCCAGAGAAGCATTCAAAGAATATTTACTAGCCATTCAAAATCTCATGAAACACTCAGAAATGACAGAAGAGGAAAAATTAGAACGCATATTCAGAAATTCACACCCGGAGTACCAATGGTATATTAGACGCAGAGATTTCAAATCACTTGCGGAATTGGTTAAACTAGCTGAGGATAAGGAAAGTATTCCGCATCCAGGACGTTACGAACCATCGCGAAACCAGCCTTATACTGCTCGAAATACCGACCATTCCAAACAAAATTTTTTTCGAACGAAAATACAAAATGAGCGTATGCAGGATACTCATAGAACCGATGATTCACAAGAACACGTTCCCCCTGCCAAAAGACATGGAGGAAACGGTACCTCGTTTAAATGGGAGGAACATCGACTTACGGCAAAAGTACTCATAGAAGGACTGGTCACCGCCACTGTGGATACTGGGGCCACCAGTTGTTTCATTAAAAAGGAATTTGTCGATCGCCTGAAGAAGAAACCAATCTGCAAGAGACAAATAGCTAATGTTGTTCTGGCAGATTGCACCATAGTAAATGTAAATAAATGCACGGAGCTTTTCATTACTTTTGGAAACAAAAGTGCTTCCGTTCCATTTCTTATTATGCCCCACATGAAGGAAGACATAATACTGGGTTTGGAATTTTTGAAACGATTTCCCACAACAATTCAGTGCTCAGGACTCAGCGTGAAGTTATGTAAATCAACCAAACAAGCTGAACATTGCACTATTGCTACTGAAGAAACCGGTGTTCAAACTGACGTAAACGAATCAATTCAATACGAACCAACTGGGCTACATAATCGTAAAGTGGGTAATAAAAAGTTAACTCGCAAAGGACGAGATATTTTTAAAGATGTTCGTGGTAAGGAACTGTTGGGAAAACTGCAACCTACTCAACGTCTATCCAACATCCCGGAACATAAAATTGTAATGACAGATGGTTGTGCAATCAAAGTAAGATACGTCCATCGGAATCCGTCGATAAAAGCCACAGTCGATGAGAAAGTCAGGCAGCTGAACGATCGCGGATGGGAGAAACCATCAAAGGGTCCATATGGATTTCCTACTACTCGTGTTCAAAATAAGAATGGAGAAGGGTACCACGGCAGAAAATATCTGCAATTAGAAAAAGTACCTAAACAGGATGTTTATCCATTGCAACCAGCCGACAAAAAGCTAAATCGTTTAAGAAATGAGAATTTAGTTAGTAGTCCTAAAAGCACAGATGCACACAGTTTCAAAGTACCACGGAATTTGAGTAAAAGGAACAGAAATCCTAAAACCGCGGGCAAAGTCATTGTGTCATTTTCTCGTGCATCGTCGGATTCCTCTTCCGTATGTTCATCTAACACAGCAGTAAATAGCTGCTCACACAGATCTTCCAGCACAAGGCTCTCCACCTGTAGGCCACCCTCAAACACATCTGTAATTACTCCAAAATGTATAGTATCCACCGCCGCAAAGGTTCATACATCAAATCCATCTCCCAATAGCCTACATCCAAGTCAAACACATAGTAATGCAATCTTCATGCAGGCCAAAGCAGCTCAACATGAAGAATCGACGTCAACTATGTTTACAATTGTATTACCAGCAGAACAACATCAAAAACATAAGTGGCATCGCGTGGAGGAACAAAATTTCCCAACAGCCCTAACCACTTTTGTGAACCGGTTATTAAACATAAGAAAAGAATGTCATCGGTATCGCAAACTGATTAAAGTACAAGGAAAACAGTACCGCATTAACATAGCCAACGATGGAGAAGTGAAGGTCCATTTTCGACCCTCTGCTGAGGCCTCCTATCTTCGATCCGGTTCGCCTTAGGCGAAAGATAGTTGAATGGTAAGAGGCGAATATCACCGATGATTTTCCCCTATGCTTCCTACCGTTGAACATTAACAGTCTAGAGAATGCTCTCCCTGGAAACAAGAAAAATCAGAGGGAAGAAGAGGGGCTATGTAACGCTCAAAAGTCGTGGGTACTCGTTTTTGATTACATTAAATAGTGATGCTATATTAAACTGTAATTATTTCAAATGTTAAATTCAAATTTAACGGGCGAAATGCCCTCTAGCGGTGACGAAGAGCATTAACCTGATGAATGAGTCCTCCTAGCGGCAATGTGGACGAACATAAACAATCTGTCAACAAGCAGTCAGCTGGCATCATCAGCAGGTATAAAAGGAGGTGCTTCAGAGACAATCGGGGCAGTCGTCTGTTGGTGTCAAGTCAAGTGGTGTGAAAACAAAACCTTGGCTTTTGTGGGAGTAGAGTAGATGGTAGTTTCTGCGTAGTCAAGTGGTGTTGCAAAACAAAACCTTGACTCTGTGGAAAATACGGTAGATAGTAGTTTCTACGTAGTCGAGTGGTGTGAAAACGAACCTCGACGCGCAGAAAAATTAGTGTTTGTCCCGTCGAGTGGGGTTGTAAAACGAACCTCGACGCATTGTGGAAATAGTGTCTGTCTCGTCGAGTGGGGTGCAAACGAACCTCGACGCGCAGAAGAATTAGTGCTTGTCCCGTCGAGTGGGGTTGTAAAACGAACCTCGACACACCGTAGAAATAGTGTCTGTCTCGTCGAGTGGGGTGCAAACGAACCTCGACGCGCTGTAGAAATAGTGTCTGTCTCGTCGAGTGGGGTTGTAAAACGAACCTCGACGTTGCGACAACACCTCAGCGCGTACCAGACCGCCACTGTTACATCCGGACACCGTTGCTGTCCTTGCTTACGTCGCTGCCAATCGCCGTACCTCCAGCATTTGTCGGGCCACTGCTGCGCAAAACATATGCCAATTGCACAGTCGTCATTCAACGAGTCGCTGCCATCGGTCCTGTCGTCAGATTCATCGAGCCGCTGCTGTTGTGTCCCGCTGTCGTCGTGTACAAGCCTTATCAAACCTGATTCGTCTAGCATATCATCACGTGCCAGAATTTCTTCTTATAAACTTGCCCGACCCTCTCTGGTCCTGTATATTGAGTGTCAGAACAACGATGCAGTGTTAAATATGTGTAATGTTAAGTGTGATAAAAATAGTTAATAAAGTGTGTTTATAACGTATTATAAAAAAAGGAAATCAGCTGATGTGTTTCTCTCTCTAATGTCTCTAAATCAAAATAAATGTTTGTGACGACCCTGGCCTCCCGCTGAGCATACCCCAGCTTCAAAGTAGAAAATACGTCGTCACACAGTGTATAACATTTTCTTTAGGCCCATTTACATAGAAATCGCGGTTTCCAAGCAAACTCGTGAAAACCTAAAGAACCCCTAAAAATGTGAACTTAAATCACGATTTATTTGAAAATCCCTCCGGCGATTTTTTGTTTCCTGATATTTCTCATCTATGAGCATTGAAGTTTCAGAATCTGCAAAAATTTCCCAGGTGTAAGCACCTTTCATTTAAATTTGGTTAAGTCACACCGTGGGAAGTGTGTTCAAATCATAAGGAAAATTTTATGGGAACAAAAAACGTTGTTAGTTATAAAAGTAGTTTCTTCTAAGCGATGTTCGTTATAACCGAATTCTACTGTATAATTCTTTGTTTTAGTCCACTTTAGTATATAAATCATTAACAATTTATAAGTCCACCGTTATTAATTATTGCCTAAAAAACAGACCAAATTACCTATAGTGCCATGGGACAAACATTGTCTTCAAAGCTCATAAAAATCCATTCAGTAGTTTTGTAGATACATATAACATATTTAAATAGTGGGCGTGGTCGTGTCTTTCGGCACCCAAATAAGTACGCAAGGTTGGAGACACAGGAAAATCGGTTCAGTCGTTTTGTAACATATTTAAAAAAGTATCTTCATTCCGTAAAAACTTTCTTGTAAACAAGGTTTAATACCAATGAGACATCCATGTTTTCTACCAATTCAGAATCCGATATACTATATTAGAGTCATTACATTTGTACAATGTGTGTACAATAGGGATTTAACCAAAAAATACCACGCCAGTACCATGTGCGAAATATTGTCCTGATAACGAAAACGCTTGTTTTAGTTCGATTCGGTGAAAAAAGTTTCCGCACTGACTGCGATTACAACAGCCCTTTTGATATGTTTTCTATTTAAAAATTTAAATTTGCTTTGTTTGAATAACAGGCATATTCATTAAAAACAGTCTGTAACTTTCGCGAATTCGTTGCAAATGACCACATATTCTCTTGTCCGATAGGTACAATAAATATAAACAAAAAATTCGCGAGTTTATAAAGAAAAACAAAAAATTTAAATATTGCCAAAGGTGCAAAAAATGGTCTGAAATATCGCGATTTGATAACTAATTGGTCCAGAATGGTTCGACATTGATCTTAAATTAGATTAAAACTATTAATAAGTTAATACAAAAAGCGTATATGTCATTATAACAAATAAAATTAAATAATGCATTACTGACTTCAATGCATTTGGTGCAGAAACTTTTTTCGCGATAGAGAAAAAAATCAACCGATTTAACAGTAGTTTTTCATTCTCTACACGGCTATGCGGTGGTATTTTTGATATTTGCAAAAATTGCAAAAAAGTTATAACCGTAGTGTAAAACCTTCAAACTACATAAAATCTAGAGGTACCCTCATATTGGGAATATATCAAAAGATGAATCTATATTGATAATTTATTTCTTGGAGCTTCTCTATCCATTGAGAAGTGCCAAGTTTGAGTCACTACAGTAAACTAATCCTTCAAATCGAGCGGTATCCTAGTACTTACAAATCTAAGAACCCGTAATAACTTTTCTATGGATGCTATATTAAAACTTGCATCTATACCCACAATTATCTGTAGACAAGTTTTAAACCCATATCTAATACTAAATACCAAATTTCAGGATAAGGGCCACAACCTTCCAAATACCGAAAATCGGGAGGTGCCGTTCAATGGGGCTGGGTGAAGGCGAAGACCTTTACCGAGAAGTTGCAGGTGGGAAGTTGTATACCCCCAACGAAGACTAAATACCAAATTTCAGGCATTTCGGTGGGATATTGAGGCCACAACCCTCAAAGTACCGAAAATCGGGAGATAGTGGTCTATGAAGGCTATATGAAGGCGTGAACCTATAACGACAAATTTCAGGTGGAAAGTTTTGGTGGGATATGGAGGACACAACCTTCAAAATGCCGAAAATCTAGAGGTGCCGTTCTATGGGCGGCTATATGAAAACGTAAACCTTTCCGGCAAGTTGCAGGTGGAAAGTTGTATAACCCCATCGAAGACTAAATACCAAATTTAAGGCATTTCAGGTGGAAAGTTTTGCAACCCCTGCTAACACTAAATACAAAATTTCGCCATTTCGGTGGGATATTGAGAACGCAACCTTCAAAATACCGAAAATCTATAGGTTCCGTTCTATGGGGAGCTATATGAAGACCTGGACCGACAATATCGGGAGGTACCCGAAAATCGGGAGGTACTGTTCTATGGTAGCTATATCAAAACGTGGACCGATATGGCCCATTTTCAATGATCCCAGGTGAAATATTAACTTCAATAACAAATTATAAGGCTCTATCTTCAAAATTGGGAGCTGTATCTTGATTTCAACAGACGGACGTACAGACAGACGGACATCGTTATATCTACTTAGAATTTTATGCTGATCTCGAAAAAAATCAAGTTTCGAGAAAAACGCGTTTTAAGTTGCCGATTGAAATTTTACTTCTTGATCAGGGTAAAATTCTGAGTCAATATAACCATGTCCGTCCTTACGTCCGTTTGCTGAAATCATAATACAGCTCGCAATTTTTAAGATAGAGCTTTGAAATTTGGTATAGATGTTTCTATTACTCCTAGGATGTTTGGTATTGCAAAAGGATTGGTACCACCCGATTTTCGGTACTTTGAAGGCTTTAGCTTCATTACCACAACGAAATGGCTGAAATTTGGTACTTAGTCTTCGTTGGGGGTATGAAACTTTCCCCCAGAATTTTGTTGGTATGGTTCCATGCCTTCATATAGCCCTCAAAGAACGGTACTTCCCGATTTTCGGTATTTTGAAAATTGTGGCCCCAATATTCCTTCGAAATGGCTGAAATATGGTATTTAGTCTTCGTTGGAGAACGAAACTTTCACCGAGAAATTTGTCGGTACAGGTCCGCGCCTTCATATAGCCTCCATAGAACAGTACCTCCCGATTTTCGGTATTTTGAAGGTTATGGCCATCATAATCCATTGCAATGGCTGAAACTTTATATTTAGTCTTCGTTGGGTGTACTCAACTTTCACCTCTAAATTTGTCGGTATAGGTCCACGCCTTCGTATAGCCCCAATAGAACGTTACTTCCCGATTTTCGGTATTTTGAAGTTTGTGGCCTCAATATTCATCCGAAGTGGCTAAGATTTGGTATTTAGTCATCGTTGGGGGTATAAATCTTTCCCCTAGAAATTTGTTGGTACAAGTCCACGCCTTAATACAGCCCCCATAGATCGGTACCACCCGATTTTCGGTATTTTGATAGTTTTAGCTTCATTATCACACCGAAATGGCTGAAAATTGGTACTTAGCCTTCGTTGGAGGTATAAAATTTCCCCCCAGAATTGTTGGTATGGGTCCACGCCTTCATATAGCCCCCCAAAGAACGGTACCTCCCAATTTCCGGTATTTTGAAGGTGGTGGCCTCAATATTCCTCCGAAAGTATTGAAATTTGGTATTTAGTCCTCATTTGAGGTATAAAACTTTCCATATGAAATTTGTCGGTTAGGTCCCCGCCTTCATATAGCCCCCATAGAACGGTACCTCCCGATTTTCGGTATTTTGAAGGTTGTGGCCACAACAACCCACCGAAATAGCTGAGATTTGGTATTTAGTCTACGTTGGAAGTAAACCCCTTTCCGACTGAATTTCGTCGGTATAGATCCACGTTTCGATATAGCCCCCATAGAACGGTACCTCCCGATTTTCGTAATTGTGAAAGATGTGACGTCAATATCCCACCGAAATTACTGAAATTTGTTATTTAGTCTTTCATGGGGTTATAAAATGTTCCAGAAAAGAATTATCAGTATAGGTTCACGTCTTCCTATATCCCCCATAGAAGCGTTCCTCTTTATTAACGGTATTTTTTAGGTTTTAGCGACATTATTTTACTGAAATATCGGACATTTGGTATTTAGTTTTCTTTGAGTCTAAAAACTTTACGCCAGAAAATTGTCGGTACAAATCGACGTTTTAATATAGCCCCCATAGAACGGTACCTCCCGAATTTCGGTATTTTGAAGGTTAACGACATTATTTTACCGAAATTGCTGAAATTTGGTATTAAGTCTTCTTCATAAACGAAATGAAACTAATTGTTCCATTTTACTTAAATACCACTTGTGGTGGAGGGTGTAACAAGTTCGGCCCGGCCGAACTTAAAGCCGTTCTTACTTCTATTAAAATGTATTTACCTTTCGCTCCAGGTTGTGTTCCTTAAAGGAGAGTAAAATCGATTTACAATGTTCAGCTCTTAAATGGTCTATACTACGAGCATCGATAGCCCTCATTAGATATTCGTTGACTTCATCTTCTGGATCCTTAGCTGATTCATTACTATCACCAAAACCGAATCTATTTTCGGACGAAAAGATATACAAAGTAAAAACTTTAATATTACACATTGCTTAAGGCCGGCACATACGGCGAGTTGAGCGTTGCGTTACAACAACCACATGAAAACTTCAAGAACAAACTTGGCATCACTTACACATTTTTCATGTGGTTGTTGTTTTCAACGCGCAAAGCGTCACATAACGGACCGTATGTTACGAATGAAACAAATTTTTATATTCAATATAACTTACTTAGAGCAATTTTTCTGCATACTTCCGAGACCCATCATTCTTAACTCTTTAGAGATATTACCGTTTACTTGCAAACGATTGCGTGATTTCTTATTCTAATGTTAAGAAAATATATTTAAATGTTAATATGAAATAACAATTCCAGTTGGTTATTTTATAACTGAAAGTGATCTAGGGCTACGTATCAAAGACATAAAATGAAAAGACGAGACAACTCAATTGTCAATAGATGGAGTTAACCTTTGTTGTAGCGATATCACAACAATATTATAATACATTGTTAACCATTTTATTGATGAAAATTTCCATGGGAAACAATCATAGTCTTTGCTTTGTTTGAAAATTGTTTTTATCATGTTGTTCGTTAATATTATTTTTAGTCCAAATTAATTTTGTTCGAACTATTTCACAATACAGTATGTCTAGTCTTTACAATTTGTATGACTTAGTATTCATTCTGGAAAATGAAAAATTAATTACTTCACATTAAATTATCTTATTTACCGGTCTATAAATATCCCCTGGTACAATTAAATATGTTTCGATTTGATGATCCTTTAGATATGAATTACGTTCCGCACCATTGCCCACTTCCACTTCATAATCACCATCGAGACATTTCAAGGTTTCTTTTGTGATGTGAACTCGTCTGCAAAGTAAACAGAAGTTTATAAATAAAACTTGAGACCTGTAACATGTTCGAACTTAATGCTACTCAAAAGAAAAAAAAAAACATTTTTCTTGGAAGCTGTGCTTTAAAACTCAGTGACCTTTTCTGATATTTTGAATTTTTTTCTTATCATTTTGTTAGTTAACATTAAACGTCCTTTAATAGGGTTTTCTTCGAAATTCGTATTCTTTTTATGTGTAAGAGATTTTAATAAAATGTATGTCTTTAAATAAGTTTGCAGGATAAAGTTTTTTTCGGTAGGGGTTTTTAATTTTTTATTTCAAGAATAACAACAACTTCTCTGACTCCTACAAAAACCCTTGTTGATGTCATTTAATTGGATAATTGTTTGATGCCATTGTTTTCCTTTGGCAAAAAGTAATTACCCGTATGAAAACACACCCACCGCCAGTCAATGTTCTCTGTTGTAACTGCATAAAATTGAAATGTGTAAGTGAATGGGATATACTATATATGTATGTATGTACTAACCATGACAATGGAAGCTGCATGCGTTTTTTGAACTTTACCACTCAATACGTGGGGTACAACCATCACATAAATTTCGCTATATTTTTATGAAAAGTATGAATTTTATAATTTCCGGAAGGGCGAACAATTTTGATCGCTGAGAACTTGTCGTATTTACCCAGCAAAATGTTCGATGACAAATCATGAGTGCAAGTGACTTGTCATCGTTAAAAATTCAGGTGAATCACCAATGACATTTACAAGGGAGTGTCACACGCTTTAGCCAATTCATTGTCATGGCATTTTGCACCAATTCATTGTCATAGCTTGTTGCACCAGTTCAAAGGCAAGGCATTTTGCACCAGTTCTTTGTCATAGCATCTTGCATCAGTTCTTTGTCATGGCATTTTGCACCATTGCTTTGGTTGCGGATTTTCACCAATCAGGAATAAAATGTTTAGTCCAAATTTGTAATTTGTTGGGCTAATAAAATTACCCAACAAAATGTTTGTAGCCAAAGAAGTAGAGGAAACATGAGTGCAAGTGATTTCGGACTACATATTTTTGAGTGAAAGAAGTCATGCTTTTTACAAGGGCATGGTGTAGCGAGGATGCAGTTCATGTTGCTCCCGCAGCACACGTCTAGTACACACTCCATTTTCGATACACGGCACGTCTTTTGATTGAGTGCTTTGGATTGAATTTAGATACATTCTTCGGAATGTGTTTTTTTATCAGTTTAAATATGCTATAAAAATGGAAGCCATTAATAATATCCCCGAATAAATAAAATGCATTTATTATTTGTGTTAAAAATAGAGTATTAAGAACTTTATTATATTAAAACAAATTATATTATTCAGTCGCTACTGTGTTTACTTCCTCTGCTCTCCGCCATCACGTTCCGGTCATTCAAGATGTTTTTTATATTGTCTTCTCATCACCAGTAGTGGGATTCTCTAACGCATTTTTTGATTACCGGTAAAATTAAAATGCTTACGATTTCCGTAATTAACGAAATTTGTCGGTAAGTAAGCAACCAAAATAAAGTTGTCGCTAAAGCCTACCGATAGCAATAGTGTTGACAACATTTATTCATACTTTTCATTCATATTTCTGCGTTTTAATTTTACCGATTTTTGTCGGTAACCCAAAAAATGCGTTAGAGAATCCCACGTCAGTTCTGCTTTCGGCTTGCACTCCAAATCCACTCCATTTATCATTTTCTTTTTACGGTTTGCAACTTTTAACTTAACTGTTTATATTCTTTAATTTAGAAATGTATACACTCTTTTTTGTCTTTGGAAGAAATAAAGTTGCTGTTTATATGTAGGGATCGACAAACTGGCTTTTTTGTAGGGATCCCTAAGCAACTGCTTCTAAAATGTAAAAACCGGAGTGCATTTTTCATGACTTTGCATGGACTGCTTCAAAAAAACTATGCATTCACCTACTTAACATAGAACAACTTCAAATAAATTTTGCTGGGTACAATCCACAGGTGATTTCTACCATCAGATGTTATTTTTTATTTGTAATTTAATTTTCAAGATGGCTGTAAATTTTTTTTAATCTTGCGTTCCCTTTTTTCCAACATTCGGTGAATTATGTGCCAATCTCAGCGCCAGACTCATCATTTGGGAAATCGAGAAATAATTTGAATTCTGTTATTTTATCTTTAAACAACTTATGTAATAGTTACCATGTTTTGGCGGACTTCAGTGGCAAGTCCATACCTCCTGAGAAAATAGCCCGAAAGCTGTAAAAACGCTCGATATTATGTTTTTCGTGGGCGAGTCCATGCTTTCAGACCAACTGAAATAACTGGTGGACGATTTTCCAGCGACCTTACGAAACATTCATTCTTTTAGAGATTTTCCACCTATGCTTCCATAGGTTTTATCAATTGTAGAAATTTATTTAGGAAGAATATGGTAAACGGATTGTTGGGTTTGCCTGCTGCATATGATAACGCAAAAGGATAATAAATATTTTATGACCTTTAACAAACATATGCACGCAAGTCAAAACCACTTGGAAAAGGTCGCAGCAATCTAGCACTGGAAGATAAGTGTCGCTAGATTGTACTTAGGTCAGCCAAGATCACCCATATACGTTAACGTGACTGCAACAACAAAATATGTTATCTTTGTTCTCATCTGTCGTGGTTTAGAAAAGGAAAGACTTGCTCAGAGAGACTAATGGAGAAAATATTTTGAGCAGCACCGCCTTAGGTTAAGAAATAGTTTGTAAACTAGTATGTAAGTTGAAATTTGAAATTAAAAATCAGTGCCTTACACACACTCAACTAAAGCAGAACGTTTTGTTTCATAATTCGAACTAAGAATAGATTTTCGAACGCAGTGATCTTTTAGTTTGCTTCTCCATTTTAAATGTCATCTTTGACTTGGTTGTTTAGAGTTTTGGCCTTCCCTTTGGGCGTCATATGGCTCGTATTCATATGCCTTTCTGTCGGGGGTATCTTTATCCATCCTGTTGCCATGGCCCAGTCAACGAGGGAAAAATTCTTATCGTATTAAAAATTAGTAGTCGGTCGGCTTGGTGGTAGTTCATAGGAACGAGTCTCATTTATACTTCCCTTTAATATCCACAAAAAACATGTTTCGAAACACAAAATATATTTTTCTTTTCTTTTATAATGATTTACTTAGGATTTTTAATTAAATATGTAAACATTTGCCGCTATCGATCACTTTCATCCGACTTTTATTTTCATTTTAACAACTACTTTTGCAAGTAAACACGTATTCGGGTACATACTTAGGTCTGTATGATAACTTTTCCTGCAATAATTACTCTGCAAGTTCCAGCAATAGGTCTGTCTGGTTACTTCCCCAGCAAGAACTTTCTCAGAGAGTAAGGAGTTTTTATTCTCTTTTGCAAGAAAATTGTAAAAAGTAAACAGACACCTGCCCAGCAAAAACCAGCAAGCAATCAGCTGACTTGCCAAAACAGAACAATTTGTCCGCCAATGAAGGAACCAAAGGAAGCAAATGTGTTGTATTTTATTAAAAATAAAAAAGAAAATGACCCAAAAAAAGATTTTCCCACTTTGCAACTTTGTTCTCCAAAAAAGCAATACAATTAGGCTTGCTATTTCCACAATAAAATTGTTTTTAATTTTCGTTTGTTTTGTTTATTGTTGAAGATTCAATCTCATTTGATTGCTTGAGTGGAGTATTCCCCCATTGGCTCAACTTCATTTATTACCCTCTATTACAGAGAGTAATGTTTTTCAAAACGAACTGACAGTGTTGCAAAATTTTACTGATCGCTACCAATATCATGATTTCATCCCGGCGAAGGGAATTATCAATTGGCTTCTCAGTTTTTGAAATGATGCCTTTTTAGCGAAATTTTCACAAACATAAATCAACGAAAAAATAAAAACAGGTGTTTGATTGTTTTTAAGAAGAAGAAGAAGAGTTGCTAGCAGTGTTGCCGTTCGCAAAATTTTTTTCGGCCCAAAATTTTCCTAAAAACGGCCCAAAACGACCTAAAACGGCCCAACATTAAAAATTAAAACAAAAATATATATTTGTCATAGATACCTTTTATTACTTTCAGAAAAAAATATTAACTATTTGTACGTAAAGGTAGTATGTCGCAAAAAATTTTCTGAGATATAATGATTGGAAGGCAACAATTTATTGTGACTTGAATGTAGCATATAAACTTTAAGTGCGTGTTTCTCGAAACGGCGCTTTTGAAGTCTGTGCCAACGATAGCTCTAAAACGAATTGCCCGATCTTCATATGACCTTATTATATTATTCATGTGAGCTTATTAAATACATAAAACGCTTGCCTTTAAGCGAGACAGATTAAAAAAGTTATTTTGCCCAATTTTTTGACAAAACAGTCAATTAACTTTGACAGCTCAAAATGTTTTAAAAATATTTTTTTAATTATGTTTTATTAGGTTCCTAAAACGTTTATAAAAATATACTATGATCGGCCCATCCGTTTTCGAGCTATGGTTGGCACCGCAAAACGCTTTTACAAAAAGATAGTTTTGCAGATAGCCATTTACCTCTAGAATATGCACTATTTTTCAACAACAACAATTCCAAAGGTATTATAAGATGTGCTCTTTGAGATAAAAGAAAGTCCTGTTTCACCGAGCTTAGCAAATTCCAATCTGTTACTATTAAATCGGGGTCACATTCTACAAGTCTTGGAAAATGTAATACCTGGTTCATAATAGGCAAAACTTCGTTTGAGGTTACCTTATATGGAGTTATTGTATTTAGTAGTTTAAGGACCATTATTACATCCTTTCTTTTACTATTGGATGGATTTGAAAACGCAAAAAAACCAATTTGAATGCATTAAAAGTGTAATTTTCACACTAAACGATAATACAAAGAAGGTCCTTCTTCAATTTTAATCATTACTTTTAACTTTAAGTTAGCCGAAACGCTATAAATCTGTACGCAATATCCAAACTATAACAAAAGAAGAGTTGTAATAGAGGGGGGTATTTGGGTCACTTTTATAGTCTATTTTCTTATTATTTTGATCTAGTAATTTAATATAAAACACTAAAACAGCAAATTTTATTTCAAACTTTTAATTTTCTGTTAAGTAAGAGTGCATAAATGTAATTGTCTGCTTTTGTGCCTACAAATATCTATGAAGTTTTGAGCTGGTACGATTTATTTTTGCAGTCAATGTCAATATATTGAAGCGCTTTGTTATTTATTTTTTTATAAAAAAAGACAATTTGAGTTGACACTCCGATATAAATAGGATAAACCTGAACTATCTGCTTGAAATTCATTCTTAAGGTTGTTAATTATAGGTAAATATATGCCAAAAATAGAAAAAAAAACCTCTAGCTTCGCATGATTCCGTCGCCACCAAATTATTATGAACTTTTTTTATTTATGAACACAATGCCTGAATCTTTACCAAATACTTAAGTATCATGAAAAATATATTTCAAAACCCGGGTAACTAAAAGTTAAAAGTGAGGAGGATCTTCTTGGCATTAAGTTTTAATGTGAAAATTATATGTTCAATGCCACCAAATTGCTTTATTTTACGTTTTCAAGTCCATCCAATAGTAAAAGTAAGCATGTAATAATCAGTGTTTGAATTTGCTACCAGCACAGCACTGAAATCACTAAAAATATGCTATTGCTATGCTGTGCTGTTTTCAAAAACAAAATCGAAAACTGTTGCTGTGCTATGCTGCGAACATAAAAGTAGCACAGCACATGGTCTATGCTGTGCTTCTGAAATCTTCACAGCACATAGCATAGCATAGTCATAAAAATCAAAAACGAATGCTATTGCTATGCTGTGCTGCAGACATTTTAACAGCATAGTAAATAGCCGCAGTCAAGAAAACAAAAACGAAAGCTTTTTTTTTTTTGTTTTGCCTTATTAAGGCGAAGGTCATTTTTAGAGTGATATTTGAATTAATTCTCTTTCGAGTTGAGCTATTTTGACCTAATACGTACATTGAAAAATTAGGAAAGCTATTGCCCTATTGTGCTATGAACAAAATCAACAGCATAGCATCAAACATAACCCAGAAAAATGTTTGATGGCAAAGAAGTATGTATTTGAAATATAACGGAATTTGCTATTGAGCTGTGAAACCATGACTAATTGCACATTTCGATATTTTTAACACACTACTATTATTTTGACCGCAACTATTGCTCTGTTCCAGAACCTGCAACAGTCTACTATTTTTGGATTGTTGACACTTTTTCTTTACAAATTTGTCAAAAAAATAGTAGATAGTTTAGGTTCTGGAACAGAGCATATCTTTCTACCCTATGGGTCTTTTATAGACAGACTACTTACCAAATAGCCAGTTATATAACAAACAGCAAATTGGTGGAAATATTCAACTGCTGCTCAACTATAAGAATGTATTTGTCTGACTGCTTAGATACACAAATAAATATATTTTTAAAGTAAGGAACATTTAGAATGTTTAGCGGAAATTAGAAAAATGCATAACGATGGCTAATTATAAAAAAATTTGCACTGATCTTCTTGATTCTGGTCTTCAAAAAGGGACAATTCGTTTATAGCTTCGTTTATAAAGGCTGAATTTAGCTTTACTAATAATATGTCTTCTAGAGTTTCGTGATTCATTCGGTTTCGCCTGTTTTGTTAAAAATTAAGATTGTCAGAGTTTGAGCTTAATCGGAGTATGTTAACACGTACCACTGGGACCTCAAAGTTTCCATGGGCCCTTTATATAGCCAAAATTAAAATCTGACCCGATTTTCAAAAATGTTTGTGGGATTACTTGTTTAGCAACTTGTAAACTGTTTTCATCGATTGGATTGGAATAAATGTGATCTGTAAAGTGATTTTGTGAAAATTCGCCAATACAAATTAAAATTGGTGCCCATTTTATATGGACAAAAGCGAATTTTCACAAAATCACTCTATAGACCACAATTATTATCCAATCGATGAAAAAAGTACCATGTAGGCACCTTGTAAGCAATACACTGAAAAACTCATAGGGTCATTATTATAAGTTTTCTTTTTCTATTGGATGTATTTGAAAACGCAAAATAAACGAATTTGAAGACATTAAAAATATAATTTTCACATTATAAGTTAATGCCAAGAAAGTTCTCCTTGAAATTGAATGATCCCTTTCAATATTATTTTAAGCGGAACGCTAAAAAATCTGATCGAAAAATCCAAACTATAACCAAAGAAGGCTTATTTATAATAGTGAGTTTGCTGGATTAACATTAATTATGCTATGCTATGTAGAAATGTTTACAGCATAGCAGAGCACAGCAATCGTTTTTCGATTTCATGACTATGCTATGTGCTATGCTACTTTTATGTTCGTAGCATAGCACAGCAACAGTTTTCGTTTTTGTTTTTGAAAACAGCACAGCATAGCAATAGCATTCGTTTTTGATTTTGGTGACTATGCTATGCTATGTGCTGTGAAGATTTCAGAAGCACAGCATAGACCTTGTGCTATGCTACGTTTATGTTCGCAGCATAGCACAGCAACAGTTTTCGATTTTGTTTTTGAAAACAGCACAGCATAGCAATAGCACTCGTTTTTATTTTTGATGCTGTGGCTATGTGCTATGCTGCGTCACTTTCACAGCACCAGCATAGACCTTGTGCTGTGCTGTGAAAAACTAGTAGCAAATTCAAACACTGGTAATAATAGCCCAAAGACTAATATTTGATATTTTATAAAATATTGTTTAAAATTATTAGCATGAAAACGGCCCAAAATGGATTTCAGCCGCCCATCGGCCCAAAATTAAAAATTATTTTTTATTCGGCCCAAATTTGCCCAAAACGGCAACACTGGTTGCTAGTGCTTGCTAGAAGAAATTTGTCCAGCAAGAATTTGCAAACTCTCAGTGAAAGAACTGTCAAAATGTCTCTCTCGAATCGCTCTCTTTTGCTGATTTTTGGGTTAACAGACGACTTCCAGCAACAGTTGGTACAAATTGTTACAAAGATTTAAATACATTAAGATTGGAAATCTCAATTTTTAACATTTGTCAATAGATGGAGTTAAGCTCCGTTGTTACGATATCATAACAACATTCTGTTAAGTAGTTAACCATTTCAGGCGATTTTAACCGCTAAGTTCATACTCAATGAACTGGAAACTGCTATGGAATACAATCCTGAGTCCAAATCTTTGCTTTCCAACAATTTGTATAAGCCGAATTGCGCTTTAATGGGGGTTTAACATTAACATACCTCTGTTGTTGATAAAATTTGCATCTTTTCTAGTCTTTATGTTCCTTGACTTTGATTGTTACAAATTTTGGGGCAACCAGACAGACTTAATTTCACTCGGTGAATTTTACTCTCTCAAAAAAGAAAAATTGCAGAAACTTATCGAACATTTTGTAAGAACTTGCAAGAAAGTCGGCTGTTTCCGAAAATGTATGAAAATTGTTTCTTTTTCTTTTCATAAACCAAATGCAACAAAAACATTAATTTTAAAATTGCATTTTACTTATTTAAAGTAATAATGCTATCCGTAACGCTTTAGAATCCAAAAAATGTGAAATTGTGAAATTTCATTGGTCAAAAATGATAACATTTTAAGATGTTTTCATAGAACAGCTGATTAAAAGTCAGCTGACCAAATATACAAATTTTTAAGGGACAGATTTTTCCAGCAAAAAATTGCAAGTTCTCAGCAACAGAACTGTCAAAAAATCTCGCTTTCTTTTACTGGTCAATTTTGTTATCGAAAAACATTCAGTAAACATTTGTACGAATTTGTACTAATTGTTGGATTATCGTGCAGACCTATTATTAAATAATTTATTGTACGGGTACTTATCAATTTATTTGGACTCATGAAAATATTATGACAAAGATCGAACCTTTCACGGCTTCAATTGCACTCATGAAAATTCGATGAAAAAGATCGGATCTTTCATGACTTCAATTGCACTCATAAAAATCCGATGAAGAAGATGGGATCTTTCACGACTCCATTCCATAATTCGATGTATGTATAGTGAACTCATGCAAAAGAACCTGTGAAATCATGATTTAACATGGAACCTTTTGCATTTAATGTTGCTGGGTAGTACTATTCATATTTAGGATTCGTAAAGTAGAAACCTTTTCAACTTTCTCGTTGTTTTACCCCCGCTTACTGAAGCAACATTCCTATGTTCGTATTCTTTGCAAAGCAAAGAGGACATAAAAACAGTGGTGGATATGAAATTCTTTAGTTCGACTCAATTTGTAGGGTAATCAGCTTTAGGGCCATACAGCAAATTTCTCATTTTGTTTAATTTGCTGAATGGGCTTATTGACCTGGTTATCGATACAGAGTCGGCGGCAAAAGGGAACTGCTGAAGTTGTTTGGTGACTTGTCTTATTTTTTCTATGTCTTTGACATATAATTAAAAAAATTCAATTTCAGGAAAAACTTGGTCAAAAATTAAAAAAAATTAATGGATTTTGACCTAACTTTGGGTACTTATGTTTTCGCGGTTGCTGATTTCATTTTTTATATTATTAACCCTCATGCGGATCACTAAAGGGGTCTTTTTGGTCCCTTCCAAGGAAATAGCAGTATTATTATTTTTTGCGGATTATGTCTAACAAATATGTGCCGAGGCTACGTCTCAGACGATCCATCCGTTGAGTCCAATTTTCAATGACTCGTTCAAGCTTTTCGACTGGTAACTGACGAATGGCACTTCTGATGTTTTCCCCAAGACCGAAATCGAAGCAGCTTTATCCGCACACAATTTTGACTTTACACATTCTCACAGGAAAAAGTCTAACGGAGTGATATGACACGATCTTGGTGTCCAATCGACTGGTCCAAAACGTGCTCACCGATGTGTTCTTTCAATAAATCCGTTAATTGATGCGATGGGTGGGAAGTGGCGCCGTTTTGTTGAAACCAAATGTCGCCGAGATTACAAGCTTCAATTTCAGACATCAAATAGTCGGTTACCACGGCGCAATAACGGTCGCCATTGACGATGAAGTCCTAACCGGCATCATTTTTAAGAAATAGGGTCCGACGATTCCACCGACCCACAAACCGTTATTTTTTCTGGATGAAGTGGCAGCTCTTGAATCAGTTTAAGTTGCTCTTCTTCCTACATGTGGCAACTTTGCTTTTTTACATACCTATAAAGCCAGAAATGTGCCTCATCACTGAACAAAATTAGGCTCAAAACACACTCCCCACATAACGCGAATTTTCGTAATAAAGTTGAACGATTTGTAAACGTTGTAGAGGCGTAAGCTTTTCCATGATAAAATGCCAAAGAGTACTAAACAAAAATAACATGAACACGTGACACGACCCACGCGTGAACTGTCAAAAAAATACTGTTGAAAATAGTACCTCTTCTTGGATCACCCATTTATTCTTCATCATGATAAAATTCTGAGTCGATATAGCCATGTCTTTCTGTTGTAATCACTCAAGCATATAACCGTACCTCCCGTTGACCGAACTACCTGTAATTTGAAGTTTGGAGTTCCCAGTGGCCCCAAAGCTACTCCCAAAAAATTTTTCAATATAGGTCCATGTTGTTGTATAGCCCCTTATATAACTGTACCTTCACATTTTCGGTATTTTGAGGATTTTAGCTACAATTTTAAACGCCGACCGATTGAAGACATTTTTATACCCTCAGCATTTATGCTAACGAGGGTATATACACTTTCATACGGGCAAAATGTGCCTCATCGAAATAATGGTTTTAGACCTAAAGTATGTTTGGACGAAATCCGTTTCAGACAATTTGGAGTTGATTTAGCAAGGTCCGTCCGTCTGTCTGGCTGGCTGGAGCGCACGATAACTCTAGAATGGATCAACCGATTCGGTCCAAAATTTGGCTTTAGTAATATTTTGCCCAAACTTAGTTTGGGCCCACGATAACTCTTGAAGGGAGTGACCGATGTAATCCATACTTTGCACATCCTAATATATCTACCAGATATAGATCAGGTTAGAATATGGACTATATTTGTCTACTCCTTATGGTACCTCTCACACAAAATTTCGAATAAGTTCACTTTAAGACCTCTTCTCGAATCACTTAGAATTTTGTTGAAGCGATTTGCATTCGCTACCTTCATTACGACGGTAAAAGTTTTTCAGGGGCAAGTCCATATTTCTTGGGAAAACAGCCCGAAAGGTGTAAAAAACCCCTATGTCACCATATGTGGCGGTCGGAGAGCACGATAACTCTTGAACTGTTGAACCGATTTGGTCCAACATTTGGTCTTCATAATATAATATATCCAGATTTAGTTTCATGGGCTATACCGGTCCACAACTTCCGGTACTTCTCTAAATATTTAAAAAAATTTCACTAAAATGCTAGGACGATATCACCTGAATGGGGCAACCAATGTGGATCTCTTAATAGTTTGTCAAAAGTTAGTTTAACTTCTAAAATGGCCCATATCGGTCCTCCCTAAGGGTACCTCCCGCACAAAAGTTCAATATTTGTGTCTTGGTGCAGTTAATTCCTAATCCACATTTTTGTCGGCAAGGTCAAATGTCCAAAAAGGGACACAAAATTCTGAAGATACCTTAAATACATTCGATCTGTCCGTAGGTGAAAGTTTTACTTCACATTGGCTGAAGCCAACTGACACTTTTTATACCCTACACCACTATGTGGGGAGGGTATTATAAGTTGGTTTTGGCCAAAAAGTTTGTAACGCATCGAAATAATGGTCGTAGACCCATACTTATATATACCAAAATTAATGTCTCGACGAGCTGAGTCGATCTGGCTATGTGTGTCCGTCCGTCAGTCCGTCCGTCCGTCCGTCTGTCCGTCTGTCCATCTAAACCTTGTAATCACGCTACAGGTCGCAATTTTGATCGGATCGTCACGAAATTTTGGATATTGATGGGGGTCCCGGAGGGGAAGAAGCCTATTGATTTTAGTGATGGTCGGATAATATTTAGGGGTCGGAAAGGGCCAAAAACTTAGGTGGATAAAAAGACAACGTTTTTTTCCAAAACGAATATCTCAGCTTCTATATGGGGTATACCAAAAGCAAAACCTGACAATGAAAGTAGAAAATATAACCTTTCTAATGATGTAAAGTTGGTGCTCGTAGGTGATCAAACAACGAAGATATAACAATACTAGCAAATAAAACCCCAATTTTCATTTTTGCGATTTTAATTATATTGACGAATATCACAGCTTTGGTTGGAAACTTTCCAAAAGCAAAGCCTGACTATGAAAGTAGAAGATCCCTTCTTTACAATGATGTAAACTAGGCCTGCGTAGGTAACCAAATAACGGAGATATCGCAATAGTCGGTAATACATCCCATTTATCCATTTTTTTGGAAATCACGCTACAGGTCCCAATTTTGATCGGATTGTCACGAAATTTTGGGGGTTTATGGGGGTCCCAAAGAGAAAGAAGCCTATTGATTTTGGTGATGGTCGGATAATATTTAGGGGTCGGAATGGGCAAAAAACTTATTTGGAGAAAAGTCAACATTTTAGTTCAAAGCCAATATCTCTGTTTCTTTAAGAGGTATATCAAAAGCAAAACCTGGCAAGGAAAGTAGAAAATATCACCTTTACAACGATGTAAAGTAGGTTGTCGTAGGTGGTAAAATAGCAGAGATATGACAATAGTCGATAATGCATCCCATTTTCCGATTTTTTTGTAATCACGCTACAGGTCGCAATTTTGATCGGATCGTCACGAAATTTTGGGGGTTAATGGGGGTCCCACAGAGGAAGAAGCCTACTGATTTTAATGATGGTCGGATAATATTCAGTGGTCGAAATGGGCAAACACTTATTTGGAGAAAGGTCAACGTTTTATTTCAAAGCCAATATCTCTGTTTTTTTAAGAGGTATATCAAAAGCAAAACCTGGCAAAGAAAGTAGAAAATATCACCTTTACAACGATGTAAAGTAGGTTGTCGTAGCTGCTCAATCAACAGGAATATCGCAACAGTCGGTAATGCATACCATTTTCCGATTTTTTTGTAATAACGCTACAGGTCGCAATTTGGATCGGATCATCACGAAGTTTTTGGAATTTTATGCGGGTCTCACAGAGGAAGAAGCCTATTTAGTTTGATGAAGGTCGGATAATATTCAGGAGTCGGAATAAGCGAAAAGCTTATGTGGAGAAAAGTCAAAGGTTTTGTTTTTATATGCGAATATTTCCTCTTCTAGTAGGAGTATTCCAAAATGAATGGAAGAAGAAAAGATGTCCTTTATATTGACGCAAAGTATTTTGGGGTAAGTGGGCAAACAACCGAGATATCGCAAAATATATTATAAAATATAATATATCCAATGTTTCCATTTTTTGTAAACACGCTACAGGTTGGAATTTGATCGGATTGTCACGAATTTTTGGGGGTTGATAGGGGGCCCCACAGAGGAAGATGCCTATTGATTTTAGTGATAGTCGGATAATAATTAGGGATCGGAATGGGGAAAAACTCATGTGGAGACAAATTCAAAATTTTATTCCTTGTAAATATATCGATTTCTAGTAGGGTTATTTCAACGGCAAAGCCTGTCAATGCACTATAGGTAATTTGGCCTGTTTTTGAGGCAAAAATTAATAGCGGTGGATATGTGGGCTTTTTATACATTTTTATTGCTTTATATGTAAAAGTAAGATAAAACAAAGAATTACAATGGAAAATTCGGATATAGCGAACATCGGTTATAAGAAACTACGTTTATAGCGAACAAAGTTTTATGTTTCCAAAGAATTTTTCTTAATATTTGTACATACATTGAACTTCTTAAAACGATCACGATTATAACAAACAAAAATTGTTACCCCGCGAGTAGAATTTTTTACAATTTGTTTGGATTTTCAGGCCCGCTTTAAAACACAAGCGATAGCGACGAATTTAAGCACTGTTTCAAATATTTTAACATATGATATTTAAAAGTAGGCTTTAATAAGAATTTTACAGACGAACTTGTTTACAACGAACACCGGATATAGCGAACAACTTTTCTTTTTCCTACCCCCTATTCTCATTTTACCTATTTTATTCGTTCCAACCCAATGAACGCGGTTAAAACAAAAGAAAAATGGTAACAATGAACTAAAGTACTGATCCGCCAAAAGATTTTTATAAACGTTGATATGTTTAAAATATTTATTGGCGAAAAGATCTTTATAAATATTATTTTTTAAAGGACCAAATAAATCACGCAATCGTGATCCCTAGTTAGAACATATTACGGCTATAATTAACAAAAAAGTTGACCACAACACGCCTGTACATTTTTAGAACACCTGGTGAATATTTCTTTAAAGAAAATATCTTTACAGTGTTTTTTTTTAGTTCAAATCGGATGCTTTTTTGTGTTTAATATTTCCTTCACGAAACAAAAAATATAAAAAAAATATATTTTTCTGCAACGAGGTCACCTTCAAAAACGTGATATAACTCAAAAAATCGCACCTTGGTAATTATGTAGTTGATTCAGAACCCTTTGCTGAAGATATTCCCGGTAGCAGAATTACGGTCAAAGTTGGACAATTTTGTAAAAGTCTATAATATAAAACTATAATTTTGTAAAAAAAAATAATTCTTAGGTTGTATCCTATATGACGATTTCTTCTGCTGTAACAAACATTTTGAAGAAAATTATTTCTTAAAACAGAAAGTACACACCACCACCATTCCACTGAATATCATATCTTTGTATTTAATTATTACCAAACTCTTACAAATTGCGTTTAAATTCTGCTCCGACTTTTAATCTTTTTTAACATTTTTTATTTTGTCTTCCAAATTTTGATTTTAACATCCATAGAATTTGACATGTTCTTTCTTCGAATCAAATTAGAAAACTCGCGTTATTAAAAGTGCAAAAATTGACTTTTTGCCTAAAAACCTGTCCAAATTACCTATAGTGCAATGGAAGAAGAAAATATTACCTGTACATTGGTGTAAAATAGGTTGGCGAAGGTGGTCAAACAAGGGATATAGCACAATAGTCGGTAATGCATCCAATTCTTCCGTTCTACAGGTCGAAATTTTGATCGGATGGTCACAAAATTTTGGTTGCTTATGGGGGTTCCAGAGAGAAAGAGGTATATTTTTTTTATTAAAAACCAAAATATTTTTGGTGGTAGTCGGATTATGTTCCCTAAAATAAATGTTTACCAGTGAAAACTTATGCACAAGGGTAGTGGTGTAGGGTATCACATGGTCGGCTCAGTCCCGACTATAGCCTTTGCTCACTTGTTTTACTTGTTTTACCTTATTTAGGTAAAATAAAAATATCTCCGCCTAAAATTGTGGAAGGAACAGAAAATAAATATTCCGTTTTAGTTCAGAATATTTTATGGTGGAGGATATAAAGAGTTCGGCCGGCCGAACTTAATGCTTTTTTACTTGTTCTTTCGTCATTATCATGACTGCCATTACCATGGGGGTATAACTTAAGTAAATTTGAGATTATTCAATCTATAATAATTAATAAAAAAAAAGTAGAAATGCAGAGGAAACAAGAATAGATTAAAGTCGAAAGGGCCTGACTATATGATACTCCACACCACTGTGAATATGTTAAATATATCTGGAATCTATATCCAAATATAGACCGATTTCAAAGTCAAAGCTATAGTTAACAAATACAAAGAAAGAACAAAAGAATCATACAAAATGTTACATTTAAATATCACTTCCGTGTGAATATGTCATTCCCGTGGGTTAATTTTAGCCCGTGCCACCCGATCGATCTTTGTTTACGTAGTAATTTGTATGCGGCCAAATGTGTATTTTCACGAAAATCATCTAAGGTACGGTCGACCTTTTTGCCACAACAATGAACTTTTAACGTTTTTAATCGAATGGACGGACCATAAATGCGGCCTTTAGAAGATTTACTTGAAAATGCGCATATGGCCCCATACAAATTACTATGGAAACAAAGATGGCACGGGTTTACGTTATCCAATCGCCATAAAATTTTAAATATAAGGTTTTTGGATAAATGGAATTTCTTTTATCGCCCTCTTATAACACAAAAGTCCAAGAGGAAAAAAACTGAGGTTTTGTAACACTCTTCGATTTCTTTGAATTTTTTGCCAAAGGTAGGTTTCTTTACGCTGATTACGGAATAGTATTATTTTCTTGGAAACGAACCCGGCAGCCCTGTTATTTTATCCGAAAGTCCGAATGTTGTTTATTTTTCCACTCCTAAGAATATACTATTTTTATATTTTTTCTCTCTACAAAATCTGTTCGAAAACATTTGGAGAGAGCAATATTATGAAGTGCAATCTAATAAAGAATTGAAATAAACTTACTCCAATACCCTCGTAAGATATACTATGCTCAGATAAACGTTTTTCTTTTACTTGAATTTTACAGACGGTTTTTTGTGTATCGTTTTAAGTTAATTTAAGCTTTTAATATAAACGGTATTCCTTTTGTTTGCATGTAATGCAATGACAAGTTTTATTATACGACAAGCAATACATGTCGGTGAAAAAGTTATCCTGAGGCAGATAATGCGTATGAGTTATCACAGTGCACACATTGAATATCTCACATACGATGTGCTATACGTGGAGGAGTCGAATGTTTGACAAAATATAGAGCAAAAAAAACTTTATTAAATTTCTTCACGATTGCGAAGGAAGAGTTTCTGCTCAATATTTTAAAAAGCGAGAACTTCATTGACACAATTATAAGGAAATGCCGCTTTCTTTGTAGACTACAACAAACTGTGGTAAAGGATATTATGCCATTATACTTTTTGTATGTATCATGTATAAAGAAACGGAATATACTAACGTTACATTTCACGATGTTACGCATACGTTTTGGAACTAGTACAAGGAACTAAGAACTAGATTACCTAAAATATACCCTTTAGGGCTATGACTTTTTGACCTTTTCTCTCAAAAATTATTTCCTGTACACGGTGTGCCTTAACCAAATTTAAATGAAAGGTGCTTACACCTGGGAAGTTTTTGCAGATTCTGAAACTACAATGCTCATAGATGAGAAATATCAAGAAACAAAAAAATCGCCGGAGGGATTTTCAAAAAAATCGCGATTTAAGTTCACATTTTTAGGGGTTCTTTATGTTTTTACGATTTTGCGTGGAAACCTCGAGTCCTATGGAAATGGGCCTAAAGAAAATGTTGTAGCTGTGCAAATTCTCCACAAGATTGACTTTTATGATATTTTCGTAAGTTTTACCGTTTTTGAGATATAGAAGTTCAAATTGAGACAATGCACTGACCGTATCGCCTCCGTCCAAGCAAAATCGTGAAAACCTAAAGAACCTCTAAAAGTGTGAACTTAAATCGCGATTTTTTTAAAAAATTCCTCCGGCGATTTTTTTTGTTTCTTGATATTTCTCATCTATGACCATTGTAGTTTCAGAATCTGCAAAAACTTCCCAGGTGTAAGCACCTTCCATTTAAAATTAGCTAAGGCGCACCGTGTGTAGCGAGAATGAATGAACTTTTGCCGATTTATGCCAAAAATAACGTTCATTTAATTTAAATTTTAAAAAAGGTCAAGGACAAACCACTTTCATTTTTTTATTTTTTTTTTAAGTACTATGAAATAAAAAAAATTGTTTTCTCTAAAAAATATTTTCTGTTGCACGAATGAATGACCTTTTGCCTATTAATAACTAAAATAACTTTTTAATTAATTGAATTTTAATCGAGCTAACATGACCTAAGGAGTTAAGTCACCACACACTCAACCAATATGCTACGATCGTTTCTCTGTTGGTTAGCTCGATTAAAATTCAATTAATTAAAAACTTTCATTAATAATGACCTTCGTCCTAATAAGACAACAATAAATAAAATAACTTTTATTCCATTTAAATATTAAAAAGGGTCACGCACAAACCACTTTTACTTTATATGATACTAGCAAAATTTAATATGGAAATGGTGAGGTATGAACAGTTTGTTGTTAATTGATATTTAATTTCACTAAAGTAGCCTTTAGTCGAACTTCCAACATATCGGTCTATCTCACAACAAAACATCAACAGCCGTCAATTTATTTAAGGTATTTCAATTAAGGGATAGAAACCTTCATGTAAAAAATTGTCACATATGTCTACATTTCCAAACGAACTTACTATAAGGTTCAAAAAAAAAAAAAAAATATTTGTGTTGAAAAGATTCTTCACGTTTAATTACTTGATTAAGCCGTTCACTCAATATTAGTGTATCAATGTTTAGTAACATTTAGTACTTCTAGTACACTTAGTGTTTATTCCCCTTTATAACTTTTAGTACACTAATAGTATAATTCCAAATTACATAATTTCAGCTTTATTCTCACACGCAATACCAAAATGGTACGCATAGGTATAAGCTTCAAAAAATACATCCTTATATCAACCCTATATACCAACCAGGATTCTCATTTCCCGCTCTATCTGTTTCTCCAGAAACAATTTTCATATACATAAGTACGAATTTCCAAAATCTCCTCCTAATATTTCAAAATTCTATCTCATTTCAGGATTCCAGCTCTTTCCGTTTTCACAAATCCAAACTCTACCAAATTAGGTACCATTTAGTACTCATAGGTTCGAGTTTATAAAACCTCCTTATTATCTCCACTCTGTACACCAGAATCTATCCCAAAATCTCAGCTCAACTCCTTTAGCACTTGTTATATTTCCAAAATCTCAATATCTCAGCCCTACACCTCTACCTCCTCGATATCAAAACCCCACACATGAACAGGGCTCCAATAGCAAAATTTAAAATTCCAGCGCTGTCCGTACACCAAATACCAAATTTAGAACGATTTAGTGCCACTTATAACTTTTCATACACATAAGTACGAATTAAGTACCTCCATATATTAACCCCACACTTAATTCCAAATTTCAGGATTCCAGCTTTATCCGATCACACAAATCCAAAATGTACCAAATTTAGTAAACTTAAGTACGAATTTGCAAAACCTCCTCCATATCTCAATCCTACACCGCAAAAGTAATCTTAATTCCAAATTTCAGGATTCGAGCTCTATCCTTTCACCCAAATTGAAATTGTACCCAAATTTAGTACCATTTATTACTTTTCATACACATAGGATGAGTTTCCAAAACTACATCCATATCTCTATCCTACACTTCAACCATAATTTTAGGTCTTAATTTCATGATTCCAGATTTGTTCACCCAACTCCACAAAGGTAAGATTCCAAAACTACCTCTATATCTCAGTATGACACTACAACAGTAATCTTAATTTCAAATTTTAGCATTCCAGCTCTGTCAGTTCACCCAAATCCAAATTGTACTACATTTAGTCCCATTTAGTAGTTATCATACACATAACGCTCATTTACTCAAAAAGTGGCATAATTAAAAAAAGAGTTTTCTGATTTAGCAAATTCAATTTTTACGACTTCTACCTTATTTTGTGTCAAATTGTTGTGTCGATATTTCTAAAACTCAACAAGTTACAGCTAATTTACTAAGAGTTTGACATGAATCAAAAAACAAGTTTTTTGAGTTTATGAAGCACTTAAAAAGTTCTACTCATGCTTGATCTTGCACAGAAAGTTTGCACTGATATCTGGCTTGCTCCTTACAAAAAATAGTTCAAGAAGTTAACTCAATTGTTGTGTAATAATCTTTTTAAGTTGAGAAGTCAAATTTCAATCGTCAACTTAAAACGAATTTTTCTCGAATCTGTATTTTTCTAGATGAGTGGCACATTTGAGTAAATGAGCGATAAGTACAATTTTCCAAAACCTCGTGCACATAAGTACGAATTTCAGAAACTACCTCAATCATATACTCCAACAGTAATCCTAATTCCAAATTTCAGGATACCAGCTGTATCCGTTCTCAAAAATATAAATTGTATCAAATTTAGTACCATTCAGTACTTTTCGCGCACATAATTACGAATGTCTAAAATTACCTTAATCTTATACTCCAACAGTAACCTTAATTCCAAATTTGATCATTACATCACTATCCGTGCAACTAAATCCAAATTGTACCAAATTTAGTACTTTCCGTACACATATGTAAGTATGAAGTTCTAAAACTACCTCCATATCTCAATCCGACAACCCAACATTAATCTTTATACCAAATTATAGGATTCCTCCATCCGCTCTCCAAAATCCAAATTGTGCGAAATTTAGTACCATTTAGTACTTTTCGTACAAAAACAAAAACAAAACATTCTTCCACAACATCCCATACGGGACAAGGGAGACTTCTCTCATATCAATGAGTGCACCCCGATTCATATTTAGCTCAATGATATGGGACCTACTGTTTATCGCCGAGTCCGAACGGCGTGTCTTAAGACACCACTTGTGGAGAAGTTTTTCAAGGCTGAAATACTCAGAAAATGTCGCCAACATTACTGAGGGGTATTTTCCCACCGTTGAAAAATGTTTGATGTTGCCTGGCCGGGGAATCGAACCCCCGACCTTTTGCGTGCAAGGCGGGCGTGCATACCATTGCACCACGGTGGCACTTTTCGTACACATAAGTACGAATTTCCAAATCTACCTCAATCCTACACTTCAACAGTAATCTTTCATTCTTTCACGTTCTCACAAATCCAAATTGTATCAAATTTAGTACCATTTAGCACTTTTCGTACACATAAGTACGAATTTCCAAAACTACCTCAATCCAATACTCCAACCGTAATCATAACACCAAATTTCATGTTTCCAGCGCTATCATTTCACCCAAATACAAGTTGCACTAAATTTAGTACCATTTAGTACTTTTCTTACACATAAGAACGAATTTCCAAAACCCTTTCCTTATATTAGTAGCACTTCCCAACCTTGATTTCCATACCAAATGTCAAGATTTTAGCTATATTCATTCAAAATATACAATTGATACCAAATTTAGTAACTTTTAGTACTTTTGGTACACTTATAGGTCGAATTTCCAAAAGCCATTTCTAACCCTCCATCAGTGACCCTCATTCCAAATTTCAGAATTCTAGCTCTTCCCATTTGCCTAATACAAAGGGTACCCTATTTAGTACTTTTCGTACCCTTCTAGTTCGAGCCATTCCGAAACGTGACTCTATGTTAAAAATTTTTAGATAGATAAGATATGATGGTGAAGTTTTTTGACCATTTCGAACCTTAAAAGCCAAATTATTGGTAATTCGGTCTGAAAATGCACCTAAAAAACGTAAAAATACATAAAATCGGGGGTACCGTTATATGGGGCCCACACCAAAACCTGGACCTATATCCATAATTTTTGGTGAAGAAGTTTGAAGAAGTGACCACTTCGAAACTTAAATGCCAAATTGTAGTTAATTCGACTAGAAAATTTAGCTAATTACGTAAAAATGCCTGAAATCTGGTGGTATTTGAACTTAGTCTGCCTGCTAACAAAAGGCGCAGCTTTCAAAATTCTCAATTTTTGTGGGTGGGACAGGCGTAGATCGACTCAGAATTTTACACAGATCAAAAATATTTATGTATATATACATACTTTATAGGGTTGCACATGATTAAATCAATGCGCCATAACGGTATTTGTAGGCAAAATTTGTTGGTTCTATTCAGGTGAATCGGAGTGTATTTGATTCCACGTAGAAATATGCATACTGTTACGGAATTACGTTTAACTAATCCCGTGATACTATTTGTATCAGATAAAACAGGGTTCGGTTTAGAATCCGATTCTACAATGCTTTATTGACTTTATTATACTTATTCACAACCGACTTTATTTACTAAGCACACAGCTTAATTCAAGTAAGCACACAGCTTAATCCAAGTAAGCACACAGCTTTTGTTTTACTTTTCTTTGTCGATTTTCTTTCTTTCTTTCTTTCTTTCTTTCTTTCTTTCTTTCTTTCTTTTCTTTTCTTTCTTTGCCGATTGTTCAGTTTTCCGTCTCGATTACAACTAACTGATTGTCTTGCCACTTCCCAATCGCCTCTCGTTCCCGAGGTTTCTAGACAGAAGATCGGCAGACTGTAGACCACTAACAATTTAGCAATGCACAAGCACACAAACACGCACTAAACGAACAAAAACCCAGCAAACCAAACTGTCCGAAATCGGCCCGAAAACTCTGATGCTGCTTGCGGTTTCCGAACCGAATTCTGTCCGAAAGTTACATGGAGTGGTTGACATGTTTTTGGATCGAAAGTTCGGAAGAAACTCAAATATTTCTTCCGCCATTTCGTTGCGAATTCGGTCCGAAATCCGAAAAAAGCCACGAGAAATTCGGAAAGGAAATTTATTCTTGTCATATGAAAATGAAGCAATTTTTTTCGCCGACGATGAAGGATTCTTATTTAAAACTTCTAATGATTTTACTGTTATTATTTTGTTGTTAATAGCAGAACAATGTAAACGATGTGTACGAAGTATGTTGAATCAACACTAGCCAAAACTAACATTCTGCGAAAAAAATTGTGGTCTTAGGTCCAGGTTTCGGTATATCCATCATATTACGGTACCTCCCGATTTCAGGTATTTTAAAGATTTTATCAAAATTTTCGGCCCGAATTGGTTGTAATTTGTCATTTGGAGTTCTCAATGATCAAAAACCTTCTGCGATAAAAATTGTGGTCTTAGGTCCAGGTTTCGGTATAGCCCTCATATTACGGTACATTCTTATTTCAGTTATTTTGAGGTTTTTATCTACATTTTCGGTAAGAATTGGTTGTAATTTGCTATTTGGAGTTGTCAAAAATCGTCTCCGACTGGTATCGTGGACTGGAAAGGAAACAAATTATTCCATAATATATAATGTAAAAAATACACTTGTAAATAGATCCCAAAACAAACATGTCTAAATCTTTAAAGAAAAAACCCAAAACAAACAATTAAAACACAAAACAAAGAAGAAACTGAAAATACAGTAGTACGGCATATTCACTGAAACGACCAGAGGCATCGTCAGTATTTTTAATGTCACACACGGAAATGCAAATATATGCAGCTGGAATCAAATTTTTTGTAAACTTAACAGTATTTCCAACATTCTTCAAAAAATTTGGAGAGTGGCGAAGGATGACGAAGTTAGTAAAACTCAACTTCAATTTTTTGGACTTAGAAAGAAAATCCACAAAAAAGTATTATAAAAAATGTGATTTCCAGCACATTTCATGGGAAACTTGTGTACAAATTTTTATGTAAAAGTAATTAGAAAACCTTGTACTAAAACTTCCATTTCGAAAAAAATAATTTCATCCTTTCAATTTTCAGTTACTTGCCTTGTAAGAAGTCACAACCTTGCTGATGTTTTTAAAGTTCTTAAGAGATCATACTTAAATCTCAACTTCTTCTGTTTTGTTTTGTTTAATTTCGTTATAAATTACAAAAACAGTGTTGGAATATTAAAATATGATATATTTAGAGACAATTTGTTGAATTGTCGCAGAGATTTGCTGATATCGATTTTTCTATTTTTGTCACAGGTTGGGACCAGTGTGCATTGGCCAAAACTAAAAAAATTAATGTCAAAATTTTGGTATAACATCTGGCAACTCTGACAGCTATTACATGGACCTTTTTAAAAATATATTAGATTTTGCTTCATTTGAACGCGATCTTCTTAAGAATAGCTTCAAACGTCGGAACATTTGACTAATATTTTTTGTTGTGAGTGCAACCAATATTTTAAGTGCAAGTAAATATATTAAAAACTAGCAGACCCCGGTCCGCGTTGCTGGCCCGTCGTAATGAGTTTTAATTCAAAAGTAGGTATTTTCTACAACACTTCTTCGGTCCATTGTCAAACCGAGAAGGATTTTAAATTTTTCAACAGATTTTGTCTGTAACCTTTCTTTTCTCTTACGGACTTTGTCGGATTTTTCGCCAATTTGTGCCTTTTAGGATTTATTATCGTCCATGTCACTGTCTTTATCCTAAAGCGATCTAATAATAAAAGTTAAAAAAAATGATTAAATCGAATTCTCCCGCTTATTTAGACCTATATGTTTTAGCTTTTCATGGCTGATGGACCGTTGAACCTCACCATTTAAGTACATTTGTAAATATATAGTTTTTCTTGATCGGGGGACAACCACCGTTGTCTCGAAAACTAATTTGCAACCTGATGCACTCATAAGTTTAACAAATACACCGATTATAAAATAATAGGCCCCGAAATTCGTCTACAAATATATAGCATTTTGGACCACGGGATATTCCTGAATATTTTCTGAAAATTAGGTTCAGTCGTTTTGGAAATATAATGTTTTGAAAAGAGTGGGCGTGGTCATCAGCTTTCAAAATATAACATATTAAAAAAAAAGTGGGCCTGGTCCGGTCCTAGGGTGCACACAACTTCATTGCCTACCAAAATGTATGCTGAAACCGATATAATCATAAGTTTGGCTTATACATATAGCGTTTAACAGAAAGGCATGGGGAAGGTACCCAACATAACAACGGCAAACATAGAGCTTTTGCTGCAAATTTTATGGAAATCCCTTCAGTAGTATTGGAGTTATGACATACTAAAAAAACATGCTATAGGCCCGAAAGAAGTACCTAGATTGTAGATTAATCCGTAAATTTTTATTCCGATACATACATAATTATTGCAAATATAAAGTTTTTTTTAAATATCGCATAGGGGAGGTACCCCGTCCCCTCTGGAATTCAATAAAATATGTAACCTGTTTTCGGGGGCGTGGTAAATTTTTCTTTCCAAAAAACCTAAGTTGGGTTATGACAGTATTTGATTTTTATTCATAAAGGTAAGGTGTTTTTTTTTTTTCAAAAATCAATACATTCCCTGATATTTTCACGAATATCGGTTCAGTAGTTTTGTAGATGTAACATATTTTAAAAAGTGGGTATGGTCAAGTCTGTGATTCCTAAAAAAGTAGGTAATGTCGGAGACACAACCACAAATGTCTCGCAAATTAACTTCCAAAGAGATACATTCGTAATTATTGTAAATATAACATTTTTAAAAAAGTAGGGTATAGAGGAAGTTCCCCGCCTTTTCCGAAATTCAACTGAATTTGTAGCCTATTTTAAGCGGGGACCATCTCTGTACATTCCCTGGCAATTTCAGGAAAATCGGTTCAGTAGTTTTTGTAGAAATGATAAAAATAGAAAATTGAAAAAAGTGGGCGTAAAAGCGGGCATGGTCAAATTTTCTTTGCATAAAAACCCAAGTCGAAAATCGGTCCAGCCGTCTCAACTGATGCCATTACCAACGAACGATATTTGATTTTTATTTATAAAGATTTAAAAGTTTAGGCGAATCGCGATTTTCTTGAAAATCCCCTGTAGATATAACCTAATTAGAAAGTGAGCGTGGTCAGATCTTAAGTCACAAAATAAGTACGTAAGGTTGGAGACACAATCGTCATTGACTCACAAATAAATTCCCAAACCGATACATTCGTATTTATTGCAAATATTGCATTTTTACAAAAATAGGGCATAGGGGAGGAACCCGCCCGATCCGAAAGTCAAAAAATATGTAGCCTATTTTTATCGGAGACCAACCCTGTACATTCGCTGAAAGTTTCAGGAAAATCGATTTAGTAGTTTCGTAGATATAACATATTTAAAAAAGTGGGTGTTGTCCAGTCTTAATGCCCCAAATAAGCACGAAAGGTCGGAGACACAATCGCCATTGAGTCGGAAATTAATTTTCAAGGCGATACATTTGTAATTGTTGCAAATATTGAATTTTTACAAAAATAGGGCATAGGGGAGGTACCCCGCCCGATCCGAAATTCAACCAAATATGTAGCCTTTCAACCGGGGGCCATCACTCTACGTTCCCTGCAAATTTCAGGAAAATCTATTGAGTAGTTCCGTAGATATAACATATTTATAAAAGTGGGCGGAAAAGTGGGCGTGGCCAATTTTTCTTTGCATAAAAACCTAAACTGGACTATGACTAACATTTCCACAAAAAATTATCCAAATCGCTCTAGCCGTTTTCAACTGATTCAATTACCAACAAACGACAATTGAGTTTTATATATAAAGATATCACGAAACTAATACGTATTCAAAATATTATAGTGGATTTTGAAGGAGGAGGTAATAGCTTAATTTTCACTAAAAATAGTGTTTTAGCGTTTTGTGGAATTCTAGTTAGCTGCATATTTTCTTAGTGTATTTTGTAGTGCCAATTCGATCATATACTTAAATTTGACCTAAGGTTTTAGTCATGATTCCCACCAGTGCCCACCTCGGGAATAATTTTCCAAAGTAGGTCATGGATTTAAGATTATTCAGTATTAAAATCAGCTGCCATCTAGTGCCAGACTATAAATGGTGGGTCGCTGACTAAAGCTGCCTTAGAATAAGGTTTCAATTGATATATTAGCGTATAACTCTGTTATCTGATAACGTACATAAACGCAATGGGCATCAGTGACAAGATGAAGAAATCTTCTTCCGAATTAGTCTTTCGTTGGCGGTACGTGCCTCCCAGGAAGAACGCTATAAGATCTATATTAAAAATTTTAGCAATTTTCAGACAAAAATATTGATTTTTTTTTAATCCGCTAAATTGGTTGGATTTTATGTTGTTTTGGAGATTGTTTTGTTTCCCCAAGCCTATTGTTGCATCATAAGATAATCGGAACCTTTGTTCGTGTCATTTTGTATTAATAGCATAAAACAATTCTTACCGTATACCCCCTCCAGAGGGGAAAGGGGGGAGAATGCCACGCTCGTGGATTCTTAAAACACTCTTCGCAGCAGCACAAAGCTGTAACCGGCACCATGGCTTGATTTTTACACTCTAAATATTTTTGGCCACTTTCTCCATGCAATTGAAATTGTATTTGTTTAATAATTTGACCATGCTTCTATTGTAGTATTAATACTATTCTTTTATCTTAGAATATATTATACACTTTTATTTGTACATACTTCTGATTACTGTTAAATATGCCAACTCACCCCTATAAAGTCTTTAAGGCGCAGGGGCAATTTATTTTCCTTGTAAATTTATATATTGAATAAAACTGAATTACAAAAAAAAAAAAAAATAAAAAAGTGGATCCCCTGTGCAATGTCCCGAAAAACGTGACTATGTACGCCTTGTGCGAAAATAGAATCTATTAAAATTTTCTCTCTTTTTATCAATTTTTGGAATGAAAACATTACATTTTGTTCTAATTTAAATTTATTCAAGAGTCAGCTTTGACTCTATCTGGGTACAGCTGACTACTTGAAGAACGCTCTGCTATGTAGTTCGCAATTTTCAATTTGTTTACCATCCTTTGCGCCTCCTGGAAATTCGGAGTTAATGTTTAATCTCTTGAACAACAAGAATTATGGCACACCTTTTTCTAGGAAATTTTGCAGTAGCTCTTTTGGAAGTTTGGATCGAATATTTCTGAAGAAATTGGAATCTTTGCTTTGTTAAGATTTTTGTCGCCTTTTGGCTCTTTATAGCGTTTTGCACCGTTGGATCAAACAATGCCAGCTCAGCAAGTTCAGGACTAAGATATCACAGATTATTAATTATGTTGTTATTTCCTTTTTCTGAAATTTGTGTGTCAATGTTTTCACATATCAATACATTTTCAATGAGGTCTAGGTCTTGTTTTGATGCTAAACGTATCGTAGAGTCTGAAGAACCATTTGTCCCGAAAACAATCAAGCGTGAATTCAAGAAAATCGTAACTATAAAACTGTCATTGGTGCTGAACCCCTGTAAGGTCTTTATATTGTACGAATATTTATTATATGAACATCCGTGAACAGCGGAGAATAAACCGTGACTATTACCAGATATTCTCAAAACAGAGAAGAAAAAACCGGTTGCTGTTCTGGTATCACATGGAGGTAAAGAACAACTCCTAGGCGTTCCTGAAACTGACAGTAGCTCATGGGAGAAACAAGAACTAGCAGTGTACAGATTCCTAGAATAATGGGGTCTCAACAGCTCAAGCAGATATTAGGTCGAGAACTTCTGTACCACTGTACAAACTTGTTAGAAGAATTGTTGGGAGGGAAGCACCTTGCGTTTAAATCGTTCGAGACTGGTTTAATGCCACTAGAATGTTTTTTCTATTTTATTTATTTATTTGATATCCCATACGACAACAACTGAGTGTTATAAGTGAGAGTTTGGGTTATTGATTTTACTAAACGTATAATGAACAAGATACTATTTATATAGATATAATATAGGATATATTGGGTAAACATTATCAATAGGTTGAAAAGATAGATTGAGTTTAATACAAAAAATAGTGAAAACAATATTCAGTATATTCAAACCGCATTGAAGATTTACTTAATACGAAAGGCATTCACAAACAAATATCAGATAAAGGAAATAATAAAATGATAAATCATATGTGGTACCTTATTCTTGAACTTATTGGCCTGGCATTGTTTGATCTGCAAAACACCGTAAAGATCCAGAAGACGACAAAAATTTTAACAAAGCAAAGATAGAAATTTCTTCAGAAATATTTGAACCAAACTTACAAAAATCAACTGCCGAAAATCCATAATTACAAGTGAGACATCATTGTTGTTTAAGAGATTAAACTTTAACTCCAAATTTCTTGAAAAAAATACTGCAACTTGACCACAGAACATCAATTATCAGGAGGGGTAATTTTCAAGTTGTTGAAAATTGTGAGCGACATAGCAAGGAGTCGAGTTCATCACCAAGTTGTCATCTGTACCCAGATGGCTCCAAACCCACATTATGTCAGTCCCTTATGTAAATTTAAATATGTATGAACAAAATGTAAGCGTTTGTCATTGAGGCCATACAATGAATGTACAAATGTCCATCCTTGTAAAAACAAAATTGCATTTGAAAACGGAAATGTATGATGGATAGGGAAGCCATTCCACGGCCGATATGTCTGATGAGTCTCTACAAAAGGCGAAACATGTCACATAATGGTGGTTGTGTGGGTTCGAATCTTCGGCTTTCCTTTTTCACTTGAGAAATAAATCTTTATATATAAATCTCAATTGACGTTTGTTGGTAATTGAATCAGTTGAAAACGGCTAGAGCGATTTTGATAATTTTTTGTGTTTAGGTTTTTATGCAAAGAAAAATTGGCCACGCCTTTTCCGCCCACTTTTATAAATATGTTATATCTTTGGAACTACTCAATAGATTTTCCTGAAATTTGCAGGGAAAGTAGAGTGATGGCCCCCGGTTGAAATAGGTTACATATTTGGTCGAATTTCGGATCGGGCGGGGTACCTCCCCTATGCCCTATTTTTGTAAGAATGCAATATTTGCAACAATTACAAATGTATCGCCTGGAAAACTAATTTCCGAGTTAATGGCGATTGTGTCTCCGGCCTTACGTGCTTATTTGGGGCATTAAGACTGGACAACGCCCACTTTTTTAAATATGTTATATCTACGAAACTACTAAATCGATTTTCCTGAAACTTTCAGCGAATGTACAGGGTTGGTCCCCGATAAAAATAGGCTACATATTTTTTGACTTTCGGATCGGACGGGTACCTCCCCTATGCCCTATTTTTGTAAAAATGCAATATTTGCAACAAATACGAATATATCGGTTTGGGAATTTTTTTGCGAGTCAATGGCGATTGTGTCTCTAACCTTACGTACTTATTTTGTGACTTAACATCCGACCACGCTCACTTTCTAATTAGGTAATATCTACAGGGGATTTTCAAGAAAATCGCGATTTGTCTAAACTTTTAAATCGTTATAAATAAAAATCAAATATCGTTCATTAGTAATGGCATCAGTTGAGAACGGCTGGACCGATTTTCGACTTGGGTTTTTATGCAAAGAAAATTTGACCATGCTCATTTTTTCGCCCACTTTTTTCAATTTTCTATTTTTATTATTTCTACAAAAACTACTGAACCGATTTTCCTGAAATTGCCAGGGAATGTACAGAGATGGTCCCCGTTTAAAATAGGCTACAAATTCAGTTGAATTTCGGAAAGGGCGGGGAATTTCCCCGGTACCCTACTTTTTTAAAAATGTTATATTTACAATAATTACAAATGTATCTATTTGGAAGTTAATTTTCGAGACAATTGTGGTTGTGTCTCCGAGATTACCTACATTTTTAGGAACGAAAGACTTGACCATACCCACTTTTTAAAATATGTTACATCTACAAAACTACTGAACCGATATTCGTGAAAATGTCAGGGAATGTACAGGCATATTTTCTTGAATTTTGAAGAGGGCATATTTAAAAAAACGCCTTACTTTTATGAATAAAAATCAAATGCTGTCATAACCCAACTTGGTTTTTGGAAAGAAAAGTTTACCACGCCCCCGAAAACAGGTTAGATATTTTATTGAATTCCAGAGGGGCGGGGGACCGCCCCTATGAGATATTTAAAAAAAAAACCTTATATTTGCAAAAATTATGTATGTATCGGAATAAAAATTTACGGATTAATCTACAATCTAGGTACTTCTTTGGGGCCTATAGGCCCAACCAAGCCTGTTTTTTTATTATGTCATAACTCCAATACTACTGAAGGGATTTCCATAAAATTTGCAGCAAAAGCTCAATGTTTGCCGTTGTTATGTGAGGTACCTTCCCCATGCCTTTCTGTTAAACGCTATATGTATAAGCCAAACTTATGATTATATCGGTTTCAGCATACATTTTGGTAGGCAATGAAGTTGTGTGCACCCTAGGACCGGACCAGGCCCACTTTTTTTAATATGTTACATCTTGAAAACTGATGACCACGCCCACTCTTTTCAAAACATTATTTTTCCAAAACTACTGAACCTAATTTTCAGAAAATATTCAGAAATGTCCCGTGGTCCAAAATGCTATATATTTGTAGACGAATTTCGGGGCCTATTATTTTATAATCGGTGTATTTTTTAAACTTATGAGTGCATCAGGTTGCAAATTAGTTTTCGAGACAACGGTGGTTGTCGCCCGATCAAGAAAAACTATATATTTACAAATGTACTTAAATGGTGAGGTTCAACGGTCCATCAGCCATGAAAAGCTAAAACATATACAGTATCGGCCAAAACTAAAGCACCCCCTCAGTAAATTTTTTTGAAATGATAATTTTTTTATGAAAACTAAATTATAAATTTATTTTTTATTTTTCTTTTTATTTATTTATATCTTTATAATTGAAAAATACAAAAATAAGGAGATCTGAATTTAATAAACAAAAGTTAAAATTCCAAAAAACATTTTAGGTCGCAAATATAAGCGGACAAAACTAAAGCACCCCCCCATTTGAGGTACAGCAAAAACTATTGAAATCAATATTTCGTTGCTTATTCTCTATTTTGGATGACACAATCACATCTTTTAGGCATAAAGGATACTAAATTATTAATTATTGCTGGCGAAATAATCGATTTTCGGAAAATTTTGCTTAAATCCTCAAAATACTGAAAATCGGAAGTTACCGTTATATGGAGGCTATACCCAAAGGTGGGCCCAGGTCCACGATTTTTGGTGGATATGTTTTGTGACCACTAAGAACCCTAAGTACCTAATTACAGCTAATTTAGTAGGAAAATGTGGCTTAAATATCCGAAATAGCGAAGATCGGAAGGTACCGCTATAAGGGGGCTATACCAAAACATTACCCGATATTGTTCATATTCATCCAAAAATGATGCTACAGCATCAAATACAATACGCTAACGTTTAAAAATTAGGAAAAGAACGAATTGCAGAAGAACGATAGACGCCGGCTTATTCAGTCGACGACCAGCAAAAAAAAAACCTTTCATATCGACTAAAAATGAAGGAGCCAGACTGGCATACTCCAAGACCCATTTGAACTGTTTTCCAATGAATCTATGTTTAAATTAAAGTATTCAGATGGTAAAAGACTTGGACCAAATGGGCAACCGTTAAATCCTAAATATTGCAAAGACGCTGTAAAACATGGAGGCGGAAGGTTTTTTGCTGGTCGTCGACTGAATAAGCCGGCGTCTACCGTTCTTTTACAATTCGTTCTTTTGCGAATTTTTAAACCTAAGGTATTTAGTATTTGACCAGAGAATGTTGTAGCATCATTTTTGGATGAATATGAACAATATCGGCTTATGTTTTGGTATAGCCCCCTTACAGCGGTACCTTCCGATCTTCGGTATTTCGGATATTTAAGCCACATTTTTGTACTAAATTAGCTGTAATTAGGTACTTAGGGTTCTTAGTGGTCACAAAACATATCCACCAAAAATCGTGGACCTGGGTCCACGTTTGGTTATAGCCTCCATATAACGGTACCTTCCGATTTTCAGTATTTTGAGGATTTAAGCTAAATTTTCCGAAAATCCACTATTTCGCCTGCAATAATTAATAATTTAGTATCCTTTATGCCTAAAAGATGTGATTGTGTCATCCAGAATAGAGAATAAGCAACGAAATATTGATTTCAATAGTTTTTGCTGTACCTCAAATGGGGGGTGCTTTAGTTTTGTCCGCTTATATTTGCGACCTAAAATGTTTTTTGAATTTTAATTTTTGTTTATTAAATTCAGATCTCCTTATTTTTGTATTTTTCAATTATAAAGATATAAATAAATACAAAGAAAAATAAAAAATAAATTTATAATTTAGTTTTCATAAAAAAATTATCATTTCAAAAAAATTTACTGAGGGGGTGCTTTAGATTTGGCCGATACTGTAGGTCTAAATAAGCGGGAGAATTCGATTTAATCATTTTTGTAACTTTTATTATTAGATCGCTTTAGGATAAAGACAGTGACATGGACGATAATAAATCCTAAAAGGCACAAATTGGCGAAAAATCCGACAAAGTCCGTAAGAGAAAAGAAAGGTTACAGACAAAATCTGTTGATAAATTTAAAATCCTTCTCGGTTTGACAATGGACCGAAGAAGTGAGGTAGAAAATACCTACTTTTGAATTAAAACTCATTACGACGGGCTAGCAACGCGGACCGGGGTCTGCTAGTTAAAATTATAAATTAATAGACATTTTCAAATAAAGTAAAATATATTCGTTTTCATTCCCAAAAATTGATAATATAGGAAGAAATTTTTTTTTTAATAGACTCCATTTTTCCCTAATGCCTTTTTCGGGACATTGCACTATAGGTAATTTGCCCTGTTTTTGAGGCAAAAAGTGGATTTTGCAACTTTTAATAATAATAATTTTTTAGTTGGCATTGAAAAAAGAACATGTCAAAATTTATTAATATGAATGACATTTTTCAAAATGGCGTCATTATCGCGGTTTAAATTGCAGTCAAAGTGAGAATTTCGAAGAAGAACTAAAAAAATATATATTGTGAGGCATATTTCAACGTACTTAAAACCGCGGAAAAATAAATCAAATATAAATATATGTAAAATGGAATAGATTGGCAATTGCGAGAGGAATTTATTTCATATATAATATAGCTTAAACAATTTGGGTAGCGAAAAAAAAACACAAAAAGTCAGAAATAAATATTTTATTTTTCTTAAACTCACTTCATATAGACTTATACTAAATTGGCCGTGTTTGGCCGTGATTTTGCCACCTAGAACACATTACTGAAAGCCTTCTGCATTGGTATTAATAGGTTTCAAAACCCGATTTTGCCCGTTTTTTGATATTTATGAGATTTTATTATGTTACTTCTCAATAAGAAGTCTTAAAATTGTGGAAGTTTGGTTTGAGGAAATAAATAATAAGTGTAAAAAATATTGTTGTTTACAATTTCATTGCAAGTAAAATAAGTAATGGCGACAAATTGTTCGGTATATCCGTGGTTTTCTATAAACGGTGCGGCAGTAGTAAGTTTTATTTTATCTCTCTATTACATATTAATCATTAATACGGTTTAAAGGAGTACTAAACTCGTCTTTATTAACGTATATTCAAAAAATATACAAAACTGTAGTAACAATTCGTTGGAAAATCTACTCGCGGGGACAAAATTTGTGTTACTTACTACCGTTATCGTTTTTATCAGTTTGTTGTGTATAAGAAAACTAATGAAAATGACATTGGAAAAAATAGCTTTGTTCGTTATATACGTAGTTGCTTATAACCGTTGTTCCTTATATCCGAATTTATCTATAAAAATCTTTGTTTTATCTCACTATTATACATAAATAATTTAAAAAGTTAAAAAATCCTTTAATTCCGCTGTTATTAATTTTTGTCTCAAAAACAGGGCAAATTACCTATAGTGCATTGGCTTTATTATCTTCAATTTAGAACACTTACGTACTTTATTGTTCAGCAAGAAATGTTAAGAACAGAATGCCCTTTAATTGAACGCATAATACGGGCAAATAACTTTAACCGTTCCACATATATGTATGGGTCGTCGAAGTCGCCAAATAGCAAAAAATTCGATTTTCATAACTTCGAGGCCCCAGTAGCACGTTTTAACATATTACAATTGTGCTCAAACTTAGGCAATCGTAAAATCTAACAATACTAAAGGTTTAGGCGGCTCCCCGGCTAAAAAAATCCGAGATCGATTTGATCCTTTGAGTTAAAACCAGCCCAATGCTACAAATGAAGACAAAGAAAATTTGAATTTTACATAAAACGTTGGATATTTTATCAAATTTTATATTTTTACATAGTTTAATAATAAAAAAATGGTATTACGATACCATATTTTTATACCCTACTCCACATTGTCGTAAATGGTCTCAATAATATAATAATCTGCTGAAAAAATCGACGTTAAACGGTTAACAGTCTTAGTTTAGAACACTGTTATGTATTTTTGGTGGTTTTTCCAACTTTAAATGACAATTTTACAACTTTCATGACGATTTCCGATCAAAATCTGTTTGCATATTCTGCATATTTTTTGCATATTTTGCATATTTTGTGCATATGCAAAATATGCAAAATAAATACAAAATATGACCCTGTTATTGAATTCAGTTTTCTTTGAAACGAATTTTGGTCCAATCAGAATCTTCGTATCTTTAATATTAAAAAATATGCAAATATGCAAAATCCGATGTCTAAATAACATGGAAAGAACCCGAAGGATTTAGAAACTTTCATACAGTAGTTGTTTTTGTAAACATGATAAAGAAACTGCTTAATAAAAATCTACATTTGTACGTTACAATTCAAATTAACTCAAATCTATCAGTTACATTCGAAACAACACTTTAAAAGGTATGCTATTTGTCTATTTGTAACCCAAATTAACAAATATTTTAAGCGGCAATCGATGTGAAAATATTTTATTGTTCATTATAATTTTTAACACTATTCCAGCCATTTACCGACTATCTCTTGTGATGGAATCCTTTCCGTTATCAAGCGGTGTTATTTGAATTGTTTATGAATGCGAAATAATGTCTGATTTTTCTCTTCAGGAAATTAATTAATAATAAGCAGGAAATTAAAAGTGTAATTAACATTTAGTTTTTTTTATGAATAAATAAGTCAATAGAAAGATTATAAATTCCTCATTAATTGTATTTTGTGTCTCTTTGAATGGCAATCAATCATGAAATTGTGCTATGCATAAATTATTATTTTATACATATTTCTGTAGAGTGAAAATTTATTTCGCGGATAGTTAAGTTTTTCAAACTATAAATATAGGACAACTGCTAAATGCTGTATTGTGAAATAGTTAATTAACATAACATTAATATAATTATATATAACTATAGAGTGGTGTTAATATTTTTTGTAGAAGTCTTCACGCCCACTTTATTGAAAAAAAAAAAATAAAAAACAGAGAAACGTCTACATTGAATATTTCATTTCCCATATAAATATGTATTGTTCCACAGCTTTTCCGGCTATTAAAAAAAGTTAATTGTCACTTATGACAACATGAACGACTTTAATAATTGTAATTTAGTCTCATCACACAACAGAACTGGTGTCGTGATTATCAATGGACCTAGCAAATGTTATTGTTAAGTATAAATGTATAACAAAAATGCACATTATAATGTTTATTAGTTTTCTGACCCAATTATTTAGTAGTGATTGTTGAAGAAACGTCTGCAAATTTTATCAACCACGTCCGTTCGTATCGTATTTGCCCAGATGGTACAACATTACCAAATGGCTTTACTGAATACATAGCAGCGAAAAAGGAGTTTTATTGCTTCCTTTGATAGTTTTTGTATAAAAGTTATCTGGTATAACGAAGCACGGTGTCGTGCTTCATAAAGTAGCAGCATTAAATTACATAACTGACGAACTTTTATTGAGTGTCATGGTAGAGTAAATTTTGTAGCATAACTGAAATGCTCAGCAGTTAGTGATGTACTTAGCAAGTCGTTGATTATAAGTAATTTCATGAACTAAACAATGAAGGACAAAGTATGTGCATGTATTTTTTATACCCTCCACCATAGTATGGAGGGTATATTAAGTTTGTTTTTCCGTTTGTAACGCATTGAAATACTCATTTGCGACCCTATAAAGTATATATATTCTTGATCAGGGTAAAATTCTAAGTCGATCTGAGCACGTCCGTCCGTCCGTCCGTCCGTCTGTGGTAATCACTCTAGCATCCACAAAAATAGAGATAGGACGCTGAAATTTTGGGAAAATGCGTCTTTTGTTTGCAGGCAGGTCAAGTTCGATGATGGGCTATATCGGTCCACGTTTTGGTATAGCCCCCATATAACGGTACCCCCCGATTTACGGTATTTTGACGTTTTTAGCTACATTTTCAGACCGATTTGGCTATAATTTGACATTTAGGGTTCTTAAGTGTCAACAAACATATACAACAAAACTTGTGGACATAGGTCCACGTTTTGGTATAGCCCCCATATAACGGTACCCCCCGATTTGCGGTATTTTGACGTTTTTAGCTACATTATCAGACCGATGTAGCTATAATTTGACATTTAGGGTTCTTAAGTGTTAATAAACTTATAAATTAGAAGTTGTGGACATAGGTCCACGTTTTGGTATAGCCCCCATATAACGGTACCCCCCGATTTGCGGTATTTTGACGTTTTTAGCTACATTATCAGACCGATGTAGCTATAATTTGACATTTAGGGTTCTTAAGTGTTAATAAACTTATAAATTAGAAGTTGTGGATATAGGTCCACGTTTTGGTATAGCCCCCATATAACGGTACCCCCCGATTTGCGGTATTTTGACGTTTTTAGCTACATTTTCAGACCGATGTAGCTATAATTTGACATTTGGGGTTCTTAAAAGTCAATAAACTTATATTACAAAAGTTGTGTACATAGGTCCACGTATTGGTATAGCCCCCATATAACGGTACCCCCCGATTTGCGGTATTTTGACGTTTTTAGCTACATTTTCAGACCGATGTAGCTATAATTTGACATTTGGGGTTCTTAAAAGTCAATAAACTTATATAACAAAAGTTGTGGACATAGGTCCACGTATTGGTATAGCCCCCATATAACGGTACCCCCCGATTTACGGTCTTTTGACGGGTTTAGCTACATTTTCAGACCGATTTAGCTATAATTTGACATTTAGGGTTCTTAAAAGTCAATAAACTTATATAACAAAAGTTGTGGACATAGGTCCACGTATTGGTATAGCCCCCATATAACGGTACCCCCCGATTTACGGTATTTTGACGTTTTTAGCTACATTTTCAGACCGATATAGCTATAATTTGACATTTAGGGTTCTTAAGTGTAACTAAACTTATATAACAAAAGTTGTGGACCTAGGTCCAAGTTTTGGTATAGCCCCCATATAACGGTACCCCCGATTTACGGCATTTTGACGTTTTTATCTACATTTTCAGACCGATTTAGCTATCAATTGACATTTAGGGTTATTAAATGTCAATAAACTTATATAACTAGTGGACATAGGTCCATGTTTTGGAATAGCCCCCATATAACGTTACCGCCCGATTTCAGGTATTTTGAGAATTTTACCAACAAGTTTTAACCGAATTATCTGTAATTTGAACATTTGACATTTGAAATTCTTAGTGGTCACCACACCTCTCCACCAAAAATTGTCAAGAAAGCCCCCATATAACGGTACCTCCCGATTTTCAGTAATTTGATGATTTTAGCTACAATATTAAACCGAACAAGCAGTAATTTGACATTTGAAGTTCTTAGTGGTCACAACACCTCTCCATCAAAAATTGTCAACATAGGTCCATGTTCGGATATAGCTCCCATGTAACGGTACCTCCCAATTTTCAGTAATTTGGTAATTTTAGCTACAATTTTTAACAGAACTAACTGTAATTTGACATTTGAAGTGGTCACCACACATCTGCATCAACAATTTTCAACATAGCCCCAATATAACGATACTTCCCTATTTTCGGTACTTTGAGGATTTTACTTAAAATGTTTAACCGAACGTAGGTCCATGTTTTTGTATAGCCCCAAAACAAATCTCCCGATTTTCCGTACCTTAGCTTTATTTTTTGGACGAACTTTCTGTAATTTGAAATTTAAAAGTCAACAAAAATTCTGCAACAAAAATTGTTCATTTGAGTTCATATTTTCGTATAGCCCAGATACCTCCGAACTAGTTGTTAATGACATTTGAAGTTCCCACGTTATGTACCGATTTTCAATATTTTGAGGATTCTAGCTAAATTTTTTAACCGAATTAGGAGTTATTTGACATTAAAGGCTGCCTTCAAAAACTGTCAACATAGGCCCATGTTTTATTATAACCCCTATATAACAGTACCTCCCAATTTCTAGCCCACCAAAAATTGTCAACAGTTAGATATAGGCACCATAAAAAAGGGCCTCCCGAACATGACATTTTAACGTACTCACTTAAAGTTGGGGACAGGAATGAATATTTTATGGTGGAGGGTATGAAAAGTTCGGCCCGGCCGAACTTAATGCTTTTTTACTTGTTTCTTTTTGGGATTGTGCTGTTGTGATATACATTATGAATTCTAATCTATATACTACTTAAACACCACGAAAACAGTTAAAAAATAATAATATAAATTATATGGTCGGACCGAACTTTTGATACCCTCCACCACGAACTGTATTGAAGTAAATAGGAAAAATTAGTATCCTTTCTTTTATAAAAATACTAAGCTCTTCCTCTACGTTAAGGCTTATTCCTTGGAGGAGCAGAATATTATAAGTGATGATATACAACCGATTCGGTATAAAAATGTAACTGAAATATGCAAAAAAAACTTTTAATCTTGTGATACTCTTAAATGTGGGCTATAACAAAACGTGAACCTATACTTTTTGATTTTTTGGAGGTATATTTTGCACCTGCTACAATTTGTTGTACCCTTAGTGAAGACAAAATACAGAATTTCAGCCATTTCGGTTGGATAATGAGGCCACAAACTTCAAAATACCGAAAATCGGGAAGTACCCTCATATGTATGTATACTTATAATTCAGTTCTGGAATGTTTTGTACCCCCATCGGAGAGTAAATAGCAAATTTCGTCCATTTCGGTTTGATAATGACAATGAAACCTTTAAACTATCCAAAATCGAGAGGTACCATTCTATGGGGCTTATATGAAGGTTTGGATCTATAAAAAACTACCTAAAACGAAGACTAAATACCAAATTTCTGCCATTGCGGTGGGATATTGAGGCCACAACCTTAAAAATACTGAAAATTGGGAGTTACCGGTCTATGAGGGCTTAATAAAAAAAACGTGGACCGGTATAACCCATTTTCCATACACAGAAAAAAAATTACTGTATTTTAGGAATAGTGTTCATAAAGCATTGGCAAGGTTCAAATTTCTACATTTCAAGAACGCCTTTTATAAAGCAAAAAAATACTGGTTTCTTCTGAGAGATTAAAAACAATTTTGGCGAGTTGTTGTTTTGTTTTTATTGACTAACAACCACCACACACAACCAACCAAACCAGAGAAAAATTTTGCTGCTTTTTATTTATTTAATTAAAGCATTAATTAATATTTTGTATTATTGTAATTTACCGTTTCTTCTTATGATTTTTCACTATAGTTGTCATCGTCTTGTGAGCATAGCAGAACAGTTTAAACCATATGTGCATACATACATGTTGAGTCTATCAGCACTAGGTTGAGATATTGGATGTTGCCTTTATATTAAAGAAATTACAAAATTGTAGATGCGAACTACATAGTATATTGTACAGCCACTCTGTGTTTTCGACACCAAACGCACTGTAGTTGTTTGGTTTGTCAAAATTGTTGCAAGCGACAGTGGTAGTTTAGGTAAGTTGTGGGTGTATGTGTGTGTTGTGGTTTGTTGATATAGTCTCAATGTGATGGTGAGACGATGGTGGGGGTTGTGTTGTGGTTTGTTGATTCATTGTCAATGCGATGGTGAGACGACGAGACCAGTTGAGAGCATTTACCAAATAAGAGGAGGAAATAAAGGGGAAAACATGAAAACGTTACATAGTTTTAAAAAAATAGTGGCCTTCGGATGGATATAAGAAACTACACATGTATCTTATGTGAGGTACCTGTACAGTATGAAAAAGCTACATCGCGATCGAAAATATGTAAAAATTCTTGAAATATTTTTTTTTCTGTGTACCAAACTTATTAGGACTCAATTTATAAAGCTCTATCTTAAATATTGCTAGTTGTATCTTGATTTCAGATTACAGACAGACGGACGGACATGGTTATATTGACTTAGAATTTTGTGCTGATCAAGGCGACGAATATTTCGATGTGTTACAGACGGAATGATAAATTTAATTATAACCTCCATATAAAAATCAATCCGGTTGATAAGAGAATCGCCAAAATCCGTATAAAAGCAAAGTTGTTTAACACCAGTCTCATCTGCGGCGTGCTCCGATCGAAGAGAAAGATGTACAGACCAAGGATATTTTCTGCTAGCGCCTATGGAGAGCATTTGACCGCGGCCATGGCCATGGCATGAAAATTGTTCTAGGAGATTTTAATACTAAAATTAGGGAGGGGAAATATCTTTGGTTCCAAGGTCGACAAGTTCTGCACTCATAAGATAACATCCGACAACGTATGAGAATGAACATGGTAGTGAGCAGCACTAGGTTTCAACACCTCCTCAAACACAAGGACACCTAAAGGTCCCCGGATATCCAATCGATTCGAGGAACGAACATCCATTCGGATCATTTCCTTGTACCAACCAAGGTACGCACTTGTCTTAATGACACGGAAGCTGTCGAGAAGCTGCAAACGGAACATTTAGTACAAGCCGCTCAACTGACCCACATGCTGGAAAACCGATAATGTGCAGGGGCAGTGGCAAAAAATAACCCAATACTGCCGCAAAATCTGTACTAAGTTATCAAAAACCGTCAGGCTTAATCCCATAGTCGTTGTTTTAATATTTTATTAAAACAACCTTAATTTATTAGTGGGAAAAAATTGGCGGTGTTTACCAAGGGGTAAGGCAGGGAATACTATAGTTTCAGATCTCGCCACAGATCTTCATCAGTTCCCTTATTTCTTGTTTTTCAACAAGAAACTTTTTATACCCAAGTGTCAATTGCTATCTCAAATAGATACGTGCGCAAAGAAACACTCTGATCGAGAATTTCTTTGGCACTACCTAAACTCTAGCAACTTCACTTGCAAACAAAACCAAATTTTTCCCACTGCTATGCGTTCGTCGATTCTCGACGAAAAAACACATAACTAATTTGTTGGCATTGCATACTACAGCAATAAACAACATTTTGACGGTGCCCGGTCTCACAATTAGGAGGGTTGGCGTTTTTTGTTTGGGATGGCGACTTCTATTTTGTTTTTCAAAATAGTCAGGCTTAATCCCATAGTCGTTGTTTTAATATTTTATTAAAACAACTTTAATTTATTAGTGGGAAAAAATTGGCGGTGTTTACCAAGGGGTAAGGCAGGGAATACTATAGTTTCAGATCTCGCCACAGATCTTCATCAGTTCCCTTATTTCTTGTTTTTCAACAAGAAACTTTTTATACCCAAGTGTCAATTGCTAGCTCAAATAGATACGTGCGCAAAGAAACACTCTGATCGAGAATTTCTTTGGCACTACCTAAACTCTAGCAACTTCACTTGCAAACAAAACCAAATTTTTCCCACTGCTATGCGTTCGTCGATTCTCGACGAAAAAACACATAACTAATAATAACTATAAAAAGTTTCTTGTTGAAAAACAAGAAATAAGGGAACTGATGAAGATCTGTGGCGAGATCTGAAACTATAGTATTCCCTGCCTTACCCCTTGGTAAACACCGCCAATTTTTTCCCACTAATAAATTAAAGTTGTTTTAATAAAATATTAAAACAACGACTATGGGATTAAGCCTGACTATTTTGAAAAACAAAATAGAAGTCGCCATCCCAAACAAAAAACGCCAACCCTCCTAATTGTAAGACCGGGCACCGTCAAAATGTTGTTTATTGCTGTAGTATGCAATGCCAACAAATTAGTTATGTGTTTTTTCGTCGAGAATCGACGAACGCATAGCAGTGGGAAAAATTTGGTTTTGTTTGCAAGTGAAGTTGCTAGAGTTTAGGTAGTGCCAAAGAAATTCTCGATCAGAGTGTTTCTTTGCGCACGTATCTATTTGAGCTAGCAATTGACACTTGGGTATAAAAAGTTTCTTGTTGAAAAACAAGAAATAAGGGAACTGATGAAGATCTGTGGCGAGATCTGAAACTATAGTATTCCCTGCCTTACCCCTTGGTAAACACCGCCAATTTTTTCCCACTAATAAATTAAAGTTGTTTTAATAAAATATTAAAACAACGACTATGGGATTAAGCCTGACTATTTTGAAAAACAAAATAGAAGTCGCCATCCCAAACAAAAAACGCCAACCCTCCTAATTGTGAGACCGGGCACCGTCAAAATGTTGTTTATTGCTGTAGTATGCAATGCCAACAAATTAGTTATGTGTTTTTTCGTCGAGAATCGACGAACGCATAGCAGTGGGAAAAATTTGGTTTTGTTTGCAAGTGAAGTTGCTAGAGTTTAGGTAGTGCCAAAGAAATTCTCGATCAGATTGTTTCTTTGCGCACGTATCTATTTGAGCTAGCAATTGACACTTGGGTATAAAAAGTTTCTTGTTGAAAAACAAGAAATAAGGGAACTGATGAAGATCTGTGGCGAGATCTGAAACTATAGTATTCCCTGCCTTACTCCTTGGTAAACACCGCCAATTTTTTCCCACTAATAAATTAAAGTTGTTTTAATAAAATATTAAAACAACGACTATGGGATTAAGCCTGACTATTTTGAAAAACAAAATAGAAGTCGCCATCCCAAACAAAAAACGCCAACCCTCCTAGTTATCAAAAACCACCACCTAAAAATCCATGGTACGATCACGAGTGTCGTATGGCTACTGACGAGAAGAACGCTGCATACGTGGCAACCATGCAGTGAGTAGCAACACGAAGCATCAAAATATCAGGAGAAGAGGAGAAGCTTATTTTCTGGAGAAAGAAGAAAGAGCAAGGAAAAGTTGATAATTTTACCAGATTGTAAAACATCAGACTGAAGTGCATGGGGCAGGCACGTTATCTTGCCAAGTTAATGAAAGGAACCTGGTAATTGACGCATATAGCAGACTGAAGATCTGGAAGAAGGATTTTATCAAGGTATCGAATATGGGCGGCGATGAAGATACCCCCAAACCAGTCCAAAACGACAGCATTGAGTGTTTATCAACTTGTCTAAATGAGGTCAAGATAGTATTTAATCTGTCGAAGAACATTAAAGAAGCTGGACTTGATGTGGTGCCTGCCCAACTGTTCAAGACCGGTGGCGACACACTGATAAGGAGAATGCATTCCCTACGATTGGAACCTCAGGCTGCCGAGCGTATTGTTTAAACGGCCAAAACCTATGGTCAATGCAATAATCGCATCATACCAATGCGGTTTTATAACTGGGAAATCTACAGTAGACCAAATCTTCACTCTACGCTCTCTTCACTCGATTAGAAAACCGTCTTCGACAGCCCAATAAGGTCAAAGGTATTCCAAGCCATATCTGTTGGTATTCCTGCAAAATTAATGTGTTTATGCAGAAAAATATTAACTGAGAAGAGTTCAGCAATTAAAATAGGAAAAAAAAACTCTCCGAAATTTTTAATAACTTTATGGTATCAACATGCAAGACGTCCAGTAGACTCGAACCAACTTGTACATCAACTATAACTAGTTAATGATTTTATTTACCTCGGCACCGCTATAAATAAAGCAAACAACAACAGTTTCGCAATAAAGAGGAGAATAACAGTGACCTACAGATGCTACCTTGGTCCGAGAAAACAGTTTAAAATCAAAACCACACCCCGTTAAACAAAAATTACCCTTTACCAGACACTGATAGAAGCATGGCTACTTGCGAAAGCGGACGAGGCAGAATTTGATGTAAAATAAAATATTTTGAACTAAAATGGAATCATTAGTTTTCTTTTCGGATACCCTAAATGCCTACATTAGGTCAGGAAATGTCTTCAATCGGGTAGCACCTTTATTTGGGGCGTATTTGGACAATTTTCGATGGAGAAATTTTGTAACCACTGGAAACCTCAGATGTCAAATTACAGATAGTTCGGTAAACAAATGTAGTTAGCTCCTCAAAACACCTAAAATCGACAGGTACCGTTATATATTTGACAATTTTTGTGGAGAAGTTATTTGTCTACTAGGAATCTTAAATAACAAATTACAGTCATTTCCGTCTACAAAGTAGGTAAAATCCTGAAAATATCGACAATCGGGAGGTACTGTTTGTTAGAATTTGTTTGTGGAGAAGTTGGCAACCTCAAGCGATAAATTACAGCTCATTCTGTGAAAAATTGTTGCTGATATCCTCAAAATACCGAAAAGAGAGAGGTATCGTTACAATAGGGCTATACCAAAACGTGAGCTGATACAGCACAACTTCGAACTTTGCCTGCCTATGGAAGAAGACACTCCGATGCAAAAATATAGTATTCTAGCTTAGTTATTGCTAGAGTGCTAGAGTGATTACAACAGATGTGTTACAAACGGAAAAACAAACTTAATATACCGTCCATACTATGGACGAGGACCAAAAAAGGCTTACTCTTAATGAGTAAAAATGACATTAGTAAACTGACAAGCATCCTTAGAAGATACATAGGGCGCACCTGTACAAAATAGATTTTGCAGAAAACAGTGAACACTACTTCTATCATTGCCCACCCTACGCGACTCTAAGAACCCAATTCCTGGGAAACGATACAATGCAATAACTTAACCAAATTATTGCAAACGAGTTTAAAAATCTTAGGGATTTTGTCAATGGTACAGGATTTCTAAAATGACGCAATTTAATAATATTGTCTTATATAATCTCCTCAGACTCCAAATTAGAGCGCACAACAGACCTACTCTGGCTGAAGTGCATATGAACATATAAGCCAAGTCAAAATATATATTGAAATAGCAAAAACCCCCACAAAGCTGAATTTTGGTGTAGAGCTAGGGTTTGCCATTAGAAGAAACGTCCTAAAAGTGCCCATCAATCCCATGTGTACAAAAAAAGTTATTCGGGGTCGAAGGTCAAATTTTAAGGTTTTTTTAGGTTTTCGGACTTATTTTTTGAAAACGGTTTATCTAGTCAAAAAGTGACTAAAGTCAATATTGTAGACAGAAAAATAATTAATAATAATTATCTTATAATTTTTTCCTAGAAGGAGCCATTCTTGAGATATAGCTGTTCTAAAAAACACATAATTTTTGTGCACATACATATAAGGGAAATATGCACATATTCAGGCGAACCGGCTAAAATAACCGAAGTAACCGGGTCTGTCTCCCCAAAAATTAAATTTTAAATTGATTTATACTGCCTTTGTAAGATCAAAGCTAGAATATGCATCCATTATTTGGGACCCTTATAGTTTATCCCAAATTGGTCGTGTTGAGCGAATTCAAAGACGATTTACGAAATTTGGTCTAAAACCAATTTCGTTTGTTGAACTTCCACCATATCAATCAAGATGTTTGCTAGTAGGATTACAGAGCTTGGAATGTCGTAGAAAATTCCAATCTTCTGTATTCATTTATGATTTGATTAATGACAATGTTGATTCACCTGATTTGCTGTCCTTAATTCCGTTTTCTGTTCCCTCAACGATATTACGATTTAATGATTTGTTTAATATTTCTTTACATCGGACTAATTATGCATGTAATGGGCCTTTGACGCGTACACTCAGAAATCTTAACTTAACAAATCTCAACTTTCAAAAAGATCAGAAGCCATGCATTGACTTTAGTGCTTCTAAAGAATCGTTTAAATGTTTAATTTATTATGCTTTTACTTAAACTTTAATATTTGAAATTTATTTTTAAATGGTTTTATTTAGCTCACCCCCGTTTGTTTTATTATTTATTCTTGGGTCAAATTTAGTAATTCAAATTTCACCCTCTTCCTGTCAACCGATTAATCTGAAATTTTGTATACACTTTGGATTTTGGTGACAATACAATTATGTTTATTCATTATCATTATAAATTCAAGATGGCCGCCGCTACAAAATGGCGGATAACGTAGGTTTTATCAATCCCATCAATATTGGTATCAAATGAAAGGGCTCAAGAAGTAGGATACAATATACTATAAAAAATTGAAATCCAAGATGGCGGCCTCTACAAAATGACGGATAACGTAGGTTTTATCAATCCCATCAATATGGGTATCAAATGAAAGGGCTCAACAAGCAGAATACAATATACTATAAAAAAAATTGAAATCCAAGATGGCGGCCGCTACAAAATGGCGGATAACTTAGGTTTTATCAATCCCATCAATATGGGTATCAAATAAAAGGGCTTGACTAGAAGAATACAGTGCACTATACAACCTCAATATTTAAGATGGGCGCAGCCACTAAATGGCGTATAATTAAGATTTAAATTTAGAAATTGAATCTGTAATTTAGGTATCTGATTAATCCAGCCTGAATCCACCACCCAAGTCAAGATTTTTTATCGTGTTGAGGACTGTGTGGCGTTAGGGTGGCTAAAAATGATACGTCGTTAGCGGTACGTCGTTAGCGTTGGACTGCAATAAACTAACGGGCAAGAAACCTTGCAATAATGAAGCACTAAATGAATTAAACAGAATGCGAAATAAAAACTAAAAACTAGAAAATAAAAATAGGTAAAAAAACTTTTTAAGTTAAACGGTTTTATGTTAAACATACATTGCAATGTTTAAGATAAATGTACTAAAAACCAAAAAATAATAAAATAGATACAGTCGTGGGAATTATAAACATATGCATAGACTAGACTAAAATAAAACCGTGGGGCACGTCAATTGTCTACAATCGTTGATTAAAATGTTTGTTTTGTAATGTTACACTATAATTAGGCAGTTGTTCAACCGACAACGATGGACGTGTGATAAGTAGGGCTAGAATGAGGAAACAAGCTAGCAAGCTCGATTATAAGCGAGTTTTAGGGTTTCATAGTGGTGAGCGAGTAGTACTTTGTCGATTAAAGACAAACTACGAGCAGTGAAACGATTCCGCGCCAGCCAGCAGTGTGAATGTCCAACGATAAACTAGTTGAAACATCTCTTTTACTTACATGGAGTGTATAACTATTGGAATTTTCATGAGCAAGAAAATAGTAAGTAATTTCCTCACCGTCTGCGGGCCAACTGCCTAACGACGAATTAAACGATTCTTCTATCGCACATTAAGTCGATAATTTGTAGACAATTGACGTGCCCCACGGTTTTATTTTAGTCTAGTCTATGCATATGTTTATAATTACCACGACTGTATCTATTTTATTATTTTTTGGTTTTTAGTACATTTATCTTGAACATTGCAATGTATGTTTAACATAAAACCGTTTAACTTAAATAGTTTTTTTTACCTATTTTTATTGAATTGTTATCTTAGTCTGTAAGGAATTGTAATTCCATTGACTGAAATAAATGAAATGAAATGAAAAAATATATGTTTCTTTGAAGAGGGAAATTATACCTATCTTAAAAAAAACAACACAATCGGAGCGTATTTACTCGTAGTATGGTTATTCCATGTTAGAGTAATTTTATGCAAAAAGAGCCCATTTAACCCACATGTGTAATCGAAAGCCCAACGGGAACGACCCCAACGAAAACTATCAGATTTTTATGGAAGTTTTGTCCGGACATAGGGTTTGTTGCAATGATTACGGAAAAATATAATTTTCATGGGCGGAGGATGCGATTCGCCAGCTATTCGACCCGAAAGGCCAGATTTAAAAACCGGGTTAGTGGTTATTTTAACCGGTTCGCCTCATAATGTACTTACGCGGCAAATTTTTAATTTGACCTTTAGATCGCGATATCTTGAAAATGCTAAATCTTTTTTTTTAAATCATAAAGACCATTCTTGTAGACAATTGTTAAATCTACAACTTTTACTTTAGCCGAATAATGCCTCCAAACTTAATAATGCCTCCAAAAATGACCTTTGACCCCGATGGGGACTTTTAGGACGTTGCTTCTAATGGTAAACCCTAGCTCTCCACCAAAATTCACCTTTGTGGGAATTTTTGCTATTTCCCCCTTATGCGCATGTCTATTTTGACTGGGCTATATGGAGATTTTTGTATTTTCCCTCAACCTAACCTCACCTAAGTTAGTATTCATTGATATGAGAGATGCCTCCTCTTGTTTAGTCCTTCGTGAGAAATAGGTTTTTTAGACCAACATTTGGTCTCTAGATTGCAACCTTTTAGATGGCCTTATCTCTGGTAGATATACGAGCTACTCCAAAAAATCTTATGCTCAAATCATAGGTCCGAGACGCAGAACATTTTACAACTTAAATTCAGCTGGTTAAGATTTGAGCATTTGGTTTGGGATAAAATTATTACCTTCAGTGTACATTTTTGGATCGATGTAAATTCATAACTGCGACGTTTTGAAGCTGTCAGGAGATGGAGTTGCCACATATTTTCGTATCAACCGGCAAAAATGTACGATTCCATCTGTTTCGTAACCTCGTTTACACAAATTTCTGTCTCTAGCGTGAGATTACTGTCCTTGGCCTCAATTGAAATATCAGGAGTTCCCTACTCTAGCAAAATATAGATAATACATATAGTCATTTTCACACAAATTATGGTTCATTTCTATTGAAAATCGCACCTTACCATTAATCGCACCCGATTTATCTCGTTGAGATTTAGAGATCGGTAGTATAACAAAGTATAGGTCTAGGGCCAATACTTCGCAGGGCAAGACATTTTTGATATGAGGGTAATAATAATTTAATATGCAAATTGCATTAACAATCCCAAAACAGACAACAATTTTTTGAAAACTACAATTTACAAACACTCTTACTCATTTTTGCTTTTAAAAATGATTTTAAAAAGGTTCCATTACAACGCACAGGCGTATAAATAAATATTCATAAATGAAATTGAATGACGAACCTGTAAAACATTTTCGACATTTCCATTAAAACACAATTTCAACTTTACTCCTAGGTGTTTGCTACCTTTCCCAACGCCTGTTTTCATGCCGCACATTTTGTGTAACAGTATCAGATAATCTTCAAATAATTGCTACCCTTAATGGCGGAGGAAACATTGTTGATTCTCGTTGACAAGTGTTACATAAGCGATTAAAAACAAATATTTAAATGTGCTATAACGACATTCGGTCGGTTGACAGCTTAGTGGGATCCACATTTTGTCGGTGTTTTTCTTTTGTTTTGTTTTTGTCAATATGACAGTTGAAAACTCTTGTCATTATGTAAATGTTCCCATTAAAAACATGAATTTATTTTCCCTGCCTCCTTATAACGAGCACACACACAAATGTAAATAACAAATCCCAAAAATGCTGACCAGCCCAAAAATGTTGGACATAATCGGCGGGGAGCCTTTACAACGATTCTATACTGAATTATATTGCTGTTGAATGTGGAACCAATATTCAAATGAACACAAACATGTGTTTTCGCCCTAATGTGACCTAGACTCCTTAAAAGTCTTCTTTTGTATACACTCAGCCTTTAGGTTAACGAGGGTGTATACACTTTGATCACGGTGCTCTTGAACCAATTTTAAATGGAAGGAGCTTGCAACTAGTAAGGTTTTGCTGATTCTGAAACTACAATGTTCATAGATGAGAAAAATCAAAAAACAAAAAATCGCCGTAGCGCTTTTTAAATAAATCACGATTCAAGTTGACATTTTTAGGAGTTTTTTTTAGGTTTTTACTATTTTGCTTGGAAACCACAAGCCCTATCGTAATGGGACTAAGAAAAACGTTATAGCTATGAAAATTCTCTACAAGATTGACCTTTATATTTTCGTAGGTTTTACGGTTATTAAGATATAGAAGTTCAAATTGGGACAATGCATTGACTGTATCGCTTCCTTATAAAACAATGTCATACATGAGGCGCCTTAACTGACTGTAAGTGAAAACCGCTTACATCTGGGAAGTTTTTGCGGATTTTGAAAAATCCAAAAACAAGAAAAAATGATTTGTTCCTAGGTTTTACCATTTTTGTTAGGTTTTCACGATTTGCTTGAAAACGGTAAGTCTTATCGAAATATTACTAGAGAAAATCTTATAGCTGTGAAAATTATCTACAAGATGGACATTTGTAATTTTTTCTTAGGTTGTACCATTTTTTAAACATATAAGTTTAAGTTGGGAAATTTCAGTCCTGACGATACAGCCAATGCATTGTCCAAGTTTGAACTTTTATTTCTCAATAACGGTACAACCTACGAAAGTATCATAAATGTCAATCTTGTAGAAAATTTTCACTGCTACTACATTTGTTTTAGTCCTATTACTATAGAACTTGCGGTTTCCAAGCAAAATCGTGAAAACCTAAAATACCCTAAAAATGTCAACTTGAATCTCGATTTATTTAAGAAGCACTTCGGCGATTTTTTGTTTTTTGATTTTTGTCATCTAAGAACATTGTAGTTTCAGAATCCGCAAAAACTTCCCAGGCGTAAACACCTTTCATTTAAAGTTGTTTCAAGAGCACCGTGTGATACGACCAAAAATTAGCCTCATCTAAAAATGTCGTTTCAGTCAATTTGGGGTCGATTTAGCCATGTCTGTCCGTCCGTCTGTCTGCCTGGTACGCACGATAACTCTCGAACGGATCAACCGATTCGAAGTAAAGTTTGCACTTCGTAATATTTTGCTCAAACTTAGTTTACGTTCGAAGATGGGCCATTCGTCCCACTCCTTCGGGTACCTCACCCACAAAAGAACAAAATTTGGGAGCAATCGATATGGTCCAAACTTTGCACATCGTAATCGTTCTACCAGACATAGATGAGGTTTCAATATGGACTCTATCAGTCCACACCTTCGGGTACCTCCCACACTAAATTTCGGAGAAGTACCGTTTAGGACCACCTCTCGAATGCCTTTGGTTTTTGTTGTAACAACTTGTATTCGCTGTCCCCATTATGACGGTACAAGTTTTTTCAGTGGCAAGTCCATACATCCTGAACAAAGGAACCATGTGTGGTGGTTGGAGCGCACATTACTCTCGAACGGATCATTCGATTGGGTCCAAAATTTCATAGTAGTGGATGACAATCCATGAATATGAAAAAACAGTTTTTATAAAAAAAATAAAAACAAATATTTTGTAAACAATTAAATATAAATAATAAATAATTAAAAAACATCTTCAGAGATATTATATTTGTGAGAAAAGCCACAGGTTTGTTGCACTGTCTACGCTAGCGTCCCTGTCTATCCCTGAAGATGACTGTCGACGGCATTCGAAATATTGGAAACAATAAAATTTGAAAAAAATACATAAACATTGTTTTATTCGACCTTTAGCCAAACTAAATTCAACAAAATAATACAACAACAGGTTAACAATAAATAACAACAGTTAAAAAAAAAAAAAAACAAGTAAGAACGGCGTTAAGATCGGCCGGGCCGAAATTGTTATACCCTCCACCACGAGTTGTATTAAAGTTAAATGGAACAATTAGTTCCCTTTCGTTTATGAAGAAGACTAAACACAAATTTCAGCAATTTCGGTAAAACAATGTGGCTAAGCTTCAAAATACCGAAATTCGGATGTACCGTTCTTTGGGACTATACTTTGGTACAGTAAAAGTACACCTATAAAAAAGTCGTGATATCTCCGAAACTAGAAGAGATAGAGCATTAAAAGTATACCTATAAAAATGTCGTGATATCTCCGAAACTAGAAGAGATAAAGAATTAAAAGTACACCTATAAAAAAGTTGTGATATCTCCGAAACTAGAAGAGATAGAGCGTTAAAAGTACACCTATAAAAAAGTGATATCTCCGAAACTAGAAGAGATAGATAATTAAAAGTACACCTATAAAAAAGTAGTGATATCTCCGAAACTAGAAGAGATAGAGTGTTAAAAGTACACTTATAGAAAAGTCGTGATATCTCCGAAACTAGAAGAGATAGAGCAGTAAAAGTACACCTATAGAAAGTCGTGATATCTCCCAAAACTAGAAGAGATAGATAATTAAAAGTACACCTATAAAAAAGTTGTGATATCTCCGAAACTAGGAGAGATAGAGCATTAAAAGTACACTTATAGAAAAGTCGTGATATCTCCGAAACTAAAAGGGATGGAACATTAAAATATACGTCGATCTATACCGACAAATTTCTGGCGGAAAGTTTTTAGACTCAAAAAGACTAAATACCAAATTTCCAATATTTCGTAAGATATTGTAGCTAAAACCTTAAAAATACCGAAAATCGAAATGTACGCTTCTATGAAGACGTGGACCTATACTGATAATTCTCTTCTGGAATATTTTATAACCCCATGGAAGACAAAATAACAAATGTCATTTATTTCGGCGGGATATTGACGTCACAACCTTCAGAATTACGAAAATCGGAAGGTATGGGGGCTATATCGAAACATAGACCTATACTCACGAATTTCAGTCGGAAAGGTTTTTACCTCCAACATAGACTAAGAAGCAAATATCAGCCATTTCGTTTTCTTGTTGTGGCCACAACGTTCAAAATACGTAAAATCGGGGGGCAAGGTTCTATGGGTGCAATATGAAGGCGTGGACCTATACCGACGAATTTCTGTGGTAAAGTTTTATACCCAAAACTAAGACTAAGTACCAAATTTTAGGCATTTTGGTGTAATAATGAGGATAAAACCTTCAAAATACCGAACATCGGGAAGCACCGTTCTATTGGGGCAATATGAAGGCGTGGACCTATACCGACAAATTTCATATGGAAAGTTTTATACTCCAAATGAAGACTTAATACCAAATTTCAGCCATTTCGGTGTTGTATTGAGGCCACAACCTTCAAAATATCGATAATCGGGAGGAGTTTGGTAACTTCTATTTATACAGACATTATTGAAAATTTGCAGATATGAAGTATTTTTGAAGCCTTTTTTCTATCATACACATGTACAATCGAAGTGATTTTCCTTCATGAATTCTTTACCCTAAGTAGAAGGCCGATATGGATCATTTTTAAACTAAAACTAAGATTGGGATCGAAACGGAATCGAGGGGTCTTTTACAGCTTTCGGGCTTTTTTCTCAGGAAGTATGGACTTGCCCCTGAAAAAGCTTATACCATCGTAATGGGGACAGCGAATACAAGTTGTTACAGCAAAAATCAAAGGGATTCGAGAGTAGCTCTTAAACTGCACTTTACCAAAATTTGGTGAGGGAGGTACCCGAAGGAGTTGACATATATAGTCCATAGTGTAACCTGATCCATGTCTCGTAGATTTATTACGATGTGAAACGTATGAACCAATTCGGTTCCTGCCTTCGAGAGTTATAGTGTGCACCATTTTAGCGAAAAGTTTTGAACATTTGTGGGGGAAGTATTTGAAGGTCCGAATAATCTGATCCAGCAACAACACATGGTGCCATAGGGGTTTTTATTGCTTTCGGGCCATTTTCTCAGGAAGTATGGACTTTCCCAAGAAAAAAGTGTGCCGTCGTAATAGGGGCAGATACTGCACGCTGTTGCACAAAAAATCAAAACGATTCCACAATTTTGTGGAGGAGGTACCCGAGGGAGTGGATCGATATGGCCCATCTTCAAACTTGATCAATATCCCACCGTAACGCCTGACATTTGGTATTAAGTCTTCCTTGGGGGTATAAAACATTTCACTTGAAATTGAGGGTAAAAACTTTTCACGCCTTTTTATAGCCCCCATTGAACGGTACCTCCATATAACCGTAACTCACGTTTTAAGGTATTTTTAACAATTAGCCACATTTTACAATCATATTGGCCGTAATTTGGCACAGCGAGTTCTCATTGTATACAAAATACCCTCGCAATTTTTTTCAACGTAAATTGTGGCTCATTGGGGAAAATACCTTAAATCGAGAGGTACGGTTATATGGGGGCTATACCAAAACATGGACCCAAAGACCCCATTTTCAATTCAAAAAGTTCTGGTGATATAAAAAACCCAAGAGCCAAATTTTGGCAGTCTACATGTAAAATCGCGTCGTACATGAAAAATACTCGTATTAGCATCATCCTAAAATGGGTTTTGAAACTTGTTTTTAAAATTTGTCTGTATATGGAACATTTTTTGGGATAGCCACAAATAACACAATTTTCAATGAGAACAATTTAAAAAATCTTTTCGGAATGCTTTTCAAATTTTATAAAAACACTAATTTAAAACAAATTCGTTTTGTTAGAAACATTCGTTTCAATTTTTTTTTTTTTTTGCAAACATAGTCTGTTATGCTTTTTTGAAGAATTGGAATTTGTGTTACCAAAAGATAGAAAACTTATTCGAAAAAACTATCTATGTATATCTGGGTTTTAGTGTAGCCGGTATTTCCCAATTTTATGTATTCCGATGCTTTTTTTGTAAAATTTTGGAAACGAGATTGCTGTAATTTATTACTGTGTCTTGCCTGAGGATACAAAAGCTCAATTCTGAAAATTGTAAATATTGGTCCATGTTTTGAAAGAACAACGATGACGCTCCATAGGAGCTCGTTTAAAGGTAGTATTATCAGTACACATCGGATTTTTCCATATTTTTGAAAATTATAATGCAAATAATTCGTTTATTAAACAATAGAATCTAGAGCTTTGTACGTGTTATTGATTATTTTGAATATGACATCAACTTTTTGTAATTGGAACGATATAATTCTATATAATAACGGTTGGTTGAAATTTCAAAAATATGCAAAAATCCGATGTCTAATTATCAGTTTAAATATTCTGCTCCTGCAAGGAATAAGAGGAAGAGGTAATCGTGGTGGAGGGTATAAAAAGTTCGGGTCGGCCGAATCACTTCATTTGAAATTTTTGCGAATTAAAAAATTAGCATTTTTGTATAGAATTTGGGCACAGGGCAATCATGAATAAAAATTCCGTGCGGAATTTGTTCCCTTTTCCCAATTTGGCAAGTTTTTATTTCCGTATTTATTTCCAAACAGGGAATATTTTTGTCGATTGGGCAAGAATATTCCATAATTAAGTGATTCTAGTAGTTTTCAACGTTTTAACATATTTGATTTCAAAGAATTTACCTTTTTAAAATTATTTTCCATGCGGAAAATTGCGAGGGAAATATTCATGATTGTCCTGATTGTGTCATGCCGTTATGCGCACCCATCAGTAAATATATATTTTTATTTTTCATTGTGAGAACAGAAATTTCAAGTCATTGGAATGTGTTTTTCTTCCCTTGTAAATGCTTATTTTATCGAAATTTACTTTTCTTTTATTCAATTAGAATTAATATCATCTTCTAATTGGAACCCTTTTTCCTGAAAATTGGTAATTGCCATTGCTGTTGTATTTTTTAATTATTCAAATATTTGATGACTATAGCAACATCATAACAACTGTTTAAAATATCACATTTCATTTGCTGATAATTATAATGAAGATATCACTAAGGTATAGTAAATTCTTAATGTTCAATTAAAGGGTTGCTTTAGACTTGTTTACAATCAAGTGCAAGATATTTTTTAAAGATTTAAAGTATCAAATTTTCTTTTTAATTTGTAGAAAATTGTTTTACTTTTATACAAATTTTCTAAGTATTTTAATTGTTCGTTAGCAGTACGACCTTAAATTGTCGGGTTTTCTTAATATGGCTAAAGTATTTTCTTGTATCATTCATTATTATATGTATAAATGATGTAATCACAGCTTTGATATTGATTTGTATTTAACGATTAATATTTGGTATGTATTTAAGGCTCTATCACATATTTGTTCATTATTGTCCAGGAATAAAGAATTAAGTATTTAACGTTGAGGACAACAGATTTATGAGCAAATAAACAACACATAAATCAATATATATTCCTTAAAGGGACAGTGGTCAATAAATGTGAAGTTCTGTACATATAAAAATCCAAATGTGCTGTTTTTAATTGGACTTCATCAAAAATATTATGTCGATTGTATGAATATACATATACTTTTTACTAAATGGATTGTGCGACACCTAAGGACAATTCAAATTTTATTTTCTAGCTATATATTAATGTATATACTCGTATGTTCACTTACCCAGGTATGCCTCCACTCTCCATGTGATTTGCTAATGTCACATCATTTGACCATACATCAAATTGCCATTTCACCAAGCCTAAAACGCCACAATGTACACGTCCGGTGTGTATGCCAACACGCATGTTAACATTGACCGCCATCACCTCACGCACCAATCTGCAAGTATTAACAAATTGTAAACATATGCATTAGGGATATGACATTTTCATTTTAAAATTTTATATTGATATGAAATTTATTTAATACAATCCAACCTCCTCACAGCGAACTTTCCTATAACAATTTTTGTTTCTAACGAATAGAAATTGAAAACACTGATTTTTGTTTATCCACTATAACCTTTTTCAGCCTACTTATAATGAACTTCCCTATAACGAAGCGTTTTTAATGCGCAAGTAGAAATTCTCACACAAAACGATCTCTCTATACCGATTTTTTTCAGCCTCTGTCTTCTAGCCATTCACATCCGAAATGCCTGATGATCTGAATTAAACCACCAGCGAAACGATCGTAGCACAGAATTATTTTTTTCAATACAAACCCTTAGGTCATGTTAGCTCGATTAAAATTCAATTAATTAAATACTTTCATAAATAATGACCTTCGTCCTAATAAGACAACAATAAATAAATACATAATAGGTGATTCGAAATATATTATTCATGTCCGTTTAAATTTTCAATACCTTTACCGTTATAAAACAATAAAACGAAGTGTCCCAAACGCACCAAAGTATTTTCATTGACCATTGACCCCAACACGATAGATTTTTGGCATCGGAACGCTTGAATACTTTTCTGGTCATCTTTTGTAGCACAGTGCCATTTTTTGATATTTTCCGAAAAATTTGCACTGTCTCAAGGCCAAAACTGCCTGAAGGAGCGTTCCAATCCTTTTACGATAAACTAAAGAGTTCTTAAGTGCTGTTTTGGCTACAATTTTTGTTTTAGTGTTGGATCGAAGATCTTAATGGTTTGGCTGTCATATGCCAATACATCCAAAAAACGTGGATAAAAAACTTCAAGTCAAAATCGAGAGGTTCGATTTACACCGTAGACATAATCTCTAGCAGACTTTTTTGCTCAGTATAATCCAAGAAATCTGAAACGCGACCAGCCCATTAAGGTTGTTTTGCTTCCATACAAATCGCCCCGGACTAGAGTTTGGGAATTCCCGACTTTTTTCCATTCCCGGGAAATCGGGAATGAAAATTTCTCAATCCCGGGAACCCGGGAATTCCCGGGACTATGGTAAATCGAATTCGTGGGTCATAGACGTGACAGAGAGTAAGCAAACATGAAATACCTACTCCCTTTATGTGTAGTTGTGTCATTAGTTATCTCTTTGGAGCAATATAAAGGGAAACATAGCAATAGGGTCAAAAAGCAATAGCAAACACCTTAAACGACGTTGTGCCAAAATCTTGAAAGAACCAATAAATCATATATGACATATGGCAGCTGTTCAAGAATTTCTTATGTATGCGGTCAAAATCCAATTATTCCAACTACCATCCTTGCAAAGCTTCCTTGATATCGAAGAGTGCTGTCCGATTATATTTTTAAAGTCAACGATATCGTATTTTCTTCTTATGGTTCGAAATGCGTGTTGATCATATAACAAATCCGTTTATAAGGAATTTTTACACGGCTGACCTTTTGAGTACACGGCTTCACAATGGCAACACGTTGGCACCAATGATATAGAGTCGTACTTATATGAACATTAGAGTGGGGCGATTTGAACACCATCACGGGCGCCTGGAGTTTCTGATTCTTGGGATTGTACTGAGCAAAAAAGTCAACTAGACCATATGTCTACATTGAAAATCGAGCCCCCGGATTTTGACTTGAAGTTTTTTTTTCAAGGATTTTTGCACATTTTGGCATATAACAACCAAACCACTGAGATTTTCGATCCAACACGAAGACAATAATTGTAGCCAAGACAATAATAAAGAACTCTCTAGTACATCGCAAAAGCATTGCAACTCTCCTTCAGGTAGTTATGGCCTCGAGAAAGTGCACATTTTTCGGAAAATATCGATAAACGACACTGTGCTACAAAATGGAACTCAAAGTCAGTGGGTGGAAAATTTCTTTTGGAGATGAAAGCCCATGGTGAGTGTACTGAGAACCCAAAAGGAAATTTTCACCATAGGTCAAGTTTCCGAGATATTGCGTGATTAATGGTTTAATTTCGGCCCCTTAATTTGTGAACAAATAGCTTTATATCTCTCTAAAGCGTTATTGTAGCCTCATTTTGACATTACACGTTTTCAGTCAAATCGAATGGTGAATCTTTTTGTAGAATATTTCATCCCTCTAACTCAATTCCTTTCATGTCCTTTTCGTCCTTTATTTTTTGAACCGTAGTAAAAGTACCACAAGGCGAGATTTTACAGCATCCAAATATTCTACAAAAATGTTGTTCAGAAGATTTTAGGTACGGTTCTCATTGATGACCAATCGATATTTCCCCGTTTTCATGGTCCTTTTTGACATTTTACCGGTTTTTGTTCAGAAAACTAGGTTTTGTTTTTATGAATATTCGTTATTGGTCTGTGGTGCTTCTGAAATACTTACCATAAATAGCTCTTGTAATGACGAACACGTTAATAACAAATTTTATTGGAGGAAAGATCCGGTTGTCTAAATTTTTGAACCGGATATTCTGATATTAAAACCGATTTTGGAACCGGTTTTAAGTATCCGATTAACCGTATATGTATATCATTAGAAAGCTAATAAAATGGTCAATCAAATGACAGCAAGTAGCTGATTACAACTTTGTTGGTTACGAAGCTAGAACAAAAAAACTGCGTTCTTAAACCGATTTTGATGTAAAGTATCACTGGGTTCTTTTTGGTGATGAAAGTCGATTAAGATAATGTTATAAATCTGGAAAGGCAGTTATGTCATAGGTCAAACTTCTGAGTTATGTTTTTTTTTATCACGCACTTAAAGTTCATCAAGAATGAATTAATTTCGCCATAACTCATTTTTCCATAGCGCAGAATTATAAAATGTTCTATTTCTTATTTTTCCTACATTTTAGCCAAAACTATAATGTTTTTTGTTTTGCTCAATATTTATTTTGAAAAGCTTCGTAACCAACAAAGTTGTAATCAGCTACTTGCTGTCATTTGATTGACCATTTTATTAGCTTTCTAATGATATACATATACGGTTAATCGGTTACTTAAAACCGGTTCCAAAATCGGTTTTAATATCAGAATATCCGGTTCAAAAATTTAGATAACCGGATCTTTCCTCCAATAAAATTTGTTATTAACGTGTTCGTCATTACAAGAGCTATTTATGGTAAGTATTTCAGAAGCACCACAGACCAATAACGAATATACATAAAAACAAAACATAGTTTTCTGAACAAAAACCGCTAAAATGTCAAAAAGGGCCATGAAAACGGGGAAATATCGATTGGTCATCAATGAGAACCGTACCTAAAATATTCTGAACAACATTTTTGTAGAATATTTGGATGCTGTAAAATCTCGCCTTGTGGTACTTTTACTACGGTTCAAAAAATAAAGGACGAAAAGGACATGAAAGGAATTGAGTTAGAGGGATGAAATATTCTACAAAAAGATTCACTATTCGATTTGACTGAAAACATGTAATGTCAAAATGAGGCTACAATAACGCTTTAGAGAGATATAAAGCTATTTGTTCACAAATTAAGGGGCCAAAATTAAACCATTAATCACGCAATATCTCGGAAACTTGACCTATGGTGAAAATTCCTTTTGGGTTCTCAGTACACTCACCAAGGGCTTTCATCTCCAAAAGAAATTTTCCACCCACAGACTTTGAGTTCCATTTTGTAGTACAGTGTCGTTTATCGATATTTTCCGAAAAATGTGCACCTTCTCGAGGCCATAACTACCTGAAGGAGCGTTCCAATGCTTTTGCGATGTACTTGAGAGTTCTTTATTATTGTCTTGGCTACAATTATTGTCTTCGTGTTGGATCGAAAATCTCAGTGGTTTGGTTGTTATATGCCAAAATATCCAAAAATCCTTGAAAAAAAAACTTCAAGTCAAAATCCGGGGGCTCGATTTTCACCGTAGACATATGGTCTAGTTGACTTTTTTGCTCAGTACAATCCCAAAAATCAGAATCTCCAGGCGCCCGATAACACTTTTTTCCTTCCATACAAATCGCCCCGGCCTAATGAACATACATACCATTGTTATTACTGGTTTCCAATCCTAATTTAGACTAAATTTAGACTAGAACTGCCGTGATAAACTATAAATCAAGAATTATGTGAGGTTATACAGACTTCGAATTCCGGAAAAAAAAACACCAATTATCGAGAGGACCAATACATACATATTTTATACGAATTATGGCGATTTTTGCAATGGGCCCGCAATTACGAATAATCGGGGCACGAATTATCGCCATTCTACTATATTTCCAATATTTAATAACTATAAGACAAATAATATTTGACTTATACATGAAAATACAAATACCCGTATTCCCGGCAATTTCAAAAAATTTCCCGGGAAATCTCGTTCAAAAAATTTCGGGAATTCCCGAGCAGAAACTCTACCCGGACTGATCAACACCCTTAGAATAAAAATAGCTTCAACATAAGAAAACAAGTAAGAAAAGTCTATAGTCGGACGGAGCCGACCATGGGATACCCTATACCACTATCCCTGGACAATCGCTCTCTACGGAACTTCTTTTCAATGATTGTGAAAATTTACTTATGACCAAAACCAAAAAGTTATCTAGCATGACAAAGACATTTTTGTAGCAGGAAAGGAAAATTTAGTTCACACAAACTAAAATGTAATGAAACCCACTTATGTAGTACTACTACTTCCGTTGTTTAACCGCTACGTTATTGAAATTTTTACCAATTTCACACAAAAGTTTCAGTCCATTTAACCCGCTAAGTATTATCTGATCTTCACGTTGGTTTGTACGCTTCTTCTTCATCATAAACTCAAACTTTGTTTAAAATTTTGCGGGTTATTATTTTGACCTACAGAGCCGCTACAAAATTGGTTAAAATTTTGTTTTTGGTCCATTTTATCCCCTGAACATTTCACGATCATCACCAAAAACTAATCATTTCTATTCTGGCCCGAACCCAACCTCCTTAAAAAAATTCGTTACATTCGGTCCATAATTGCGGCCTTAAGCTTGATTACAATTTTTAATGGACGGACACAGATCGCTAAATCGCTTTATCTCGTCGAGATATGAATTTTGGCATACTAAATAAGGGGTCTAGGACGAATATTTCGTGGTGTTACATATACTTTTGGAGAGACAATATGTAGCATGGGATAAAAATGTGGTTCTCTACACAGAACCCATTATATATATGGCAGTAGGCCCGTTATCTAGCAAACACTTTATTGCAATTTACATCAGAGGAAAGGTCAGTAGTTTTTTTCCATATGTAGTACTTTCCGAAATATATATGTCCTCAAGGAATTAAAATATACCAAAAATAAAATTTTTATATTTTTCATACAAAGGTAATGGTCCATTTCATCCGCTAAAGAATATCAGATCATCATTCAAAATTGTAGGCATCTTTTTCGACCTATACTCTTACCCGGTGCAAAATTTCGTGACTATTGATGTATAATTGCGACTTCTAGCGAGTTTATTATTACACTACAAACAAATAACGGAATATATTAGGCTGTAACTCTGTTATCTGATCATGCACACCAACAAAATTGGCATCAATTGAAAGGTCAAGCGTTCCACTTTCAAGTATATCTCACTTGTCCGGAATGTCACTTCCAGGAATTAAGATATAAGCTGTATATTAAAAACTTTCACAACTTTCACACAAAAGTTTTGATCCATTTAACCCTCTAAATATTATCCGATCGCCATCTCAAATTGCAAGCTTCTCCTTTGTGATATACTCTTACCTTATTTAAAATTACGCGTTGATCGGACTATTATTGAAACCTACAGAGCCGCTAGAAAATTGGATAAATATTATGTTTTTGGTCCATTTCACCCGCTAAATATTTCACGAGCATCACCAATAAGAATAGGGATCCATTCTGATCTGAACCCGACCTCCATACAAAATTTCGTGACGATCGGTCCACAATTGCGGCCTGGAGCGTGTTTACAATTTATAATGGACAGACGGACGGACGGACAGACACACATCTCAAAATCGCTTTATCTCGTCGGGATATGAAGATTGGTATATCACATTGGGGATCTCCGACGAATATTTCGCGGTGTTACATGAATTTTTACCAAAACAAACTTATAACACCCTTTTCCACATTGTGTAGAAAGGAAAATATGAAAAAAAAAACCAAAAACTTGAAACACAAAAATGCCATAACGCATTAATTTTTCAACCGATTTCGTTGGTTTTTCCCAGTTTGGAAAGCCAACCAAATTTCCTACTTGTTAACAGTAAATAATTGTACTGTTAGGTGTCGTTTACGCAGCCTAGAGCACAAGGAAAAACATTTTACTGTTTTTAAATGCGTTTTTGTCACACTTAAACCACTATTACTTAGCCATTTGTTAACCGATTTTAAAAATCTTGTTCGAAAGGCATTACTCTCCCCTTTATAATGAAAAACAGTGTGTGCAAATCGGTTGTGGAAAAAAGAAGTAATGTCCGTTTAAAGTTGAAAATCCAAGAAAGCCCATTTTTCACTACATTTACCGTTATAAAATGAAAAACCGAAGTGACCCAAAGAAACCAAAGGTATTTTCGTCTTCTGTGGACTCCCACAAAACCGAATTTATGCATTAGAACCCCTGCAAATTTTCACTGTAGCACAGTGTATTCTTCCTTCCATTGTGAAGACTTTGTTTACAAAGAAAAGTCTTTTGACTTTGTTTAAAAAGAGAAGTGGAAAAATCAGAAAAAATTAAAATCACTTATTATCACATCCAAATAATCTCTTTCAAATTAAAATTAAATTTCTTTTTATGCATATACATACATTTTTTCTTTTTCAATTATAGGTCTGTACGATAACCCAAAGGTTTGTACAAATTTGCACAAACTTTTACAAAATGCTGTTCGATAACAAACTTGAATTTGGAGACAATAGTGAGAGAATTTTGGAAAGCTTTGGAGAGTTTTGTTTACAAGTTTTTGCAAGGAAAATTTTTCTTGTAAGAACTTGCAAGTTTGATCAGCTGATTTAAATACGAATGTTTGGTGGCGGACTTCTTGGCAAAAACATAAACAAACTTTTGGTTATTAAAATAAATAGAAATAAAAAAGGAAAGAATTATTAAATAAATTATGGAAAACGATAATGTAAATAAAATAACTTATTTTGTAGTTTGTGGTGACTACTTTTTTATTTTATTATTTATTTAATGTTTTCCGCCAACTTCTTCTTCTTCAAATCACCTGACTTCTTGCAAGTTTTTGCAAATTGCTGTTCGATAACAATGTGCAAATTTTTAGCTTCGAGAGAGTAAAATTGGTGGAGAGACGTTACTGAGAACTTGCTGAGTACTTGCAAGTACTTTTCACTTGCGAAGTTATCGTACAGACCCTATGTATGTATGTACATTAGTGTGGGGCGATATGAACAACAGAAGGAGCATTTCGCGTTTCTGATTCCTGGAATTGTGTTAAGCAAAAAGTCCATTCGACCATATGTCTACGGTGATTTTGACCAGAAGTTCTTTCTCCACAAGGCCAAAACTGCCTGATGGAGTGTTCCAATGCATTTGCGATGTACTAGAGAGTTCTTAATTATTGCCTTGGCTATAATGTTTGCCTTTGCGTTGGATCTATTTTTACCATAGACATGTGGTCTAGTGGACTTTTTTGCTCAGTGCAATCCCAGGAATCGGAAACGCAAAGTGTCCATTAAGGTGTTTTTCCTTCCATATAACCCGCCCCGGCCTAATGTACATAGGTCAAATTAAAACGTTTTCCCCTGGTCTCTCTATATTATACAATAGCAATATTAGCATGTATGTATTTTTTAATTGTAAAATAATATGTTTTGTTTCTCATATTACAAAAATTTTCTTGTTGAAAAACAAGAAACAAGGGAACTGATGAAGATCTGTGGCGAGATCTGAAACTATAGTCTTCCCTGCCTTACCCCTTGGCAAACATCACCAATTTTTTCCCACTAATACATTAAAGTTGTTTTAATAAAATATTAAAACAACGACTATGGGATTAAGCCTGACTATTTTGAAAAACAAAATAGAAGTTGTCATCCCAAATAAAAAATGCCAACCCTCCTAACTGGAAAATAATATGTATAAAAAAATCTATGAAATGAGAACTAAGAAAATAAAATAATCAATTCAGAAAATGACAAAGGACAACATAAAAAATATTTCGAACTTTGTGAGATTATGATCAACTTTGGTAATGTATATACATAATTTCAAAAATTTTAAATGAAACCTTGCTAACGGAATTATCGTACTTAGCCCTTAATAATATTAAGGCGCCTATTATTCTTAATTTTTAAGTTTTCTTTAAGTTTACATATTGCTTGTTTTGCTCATTTCCCTGAATTAAATTATATTCTGCGTAAATATTATAATGACGCTTTAAAGAATATGCAGATACAGCTAGCTTTTAATGTTTTATTACAGACAAGGCATTCTGCATCGTTGAAAATGTTGATGCAAAACAAAAATTCGTCTTCCCATTCTTGCCTCCACATATTTTGTATACAACCCCAAAGCTTCTCAGTGTATCAACAGTTACATGACATTCAGCACAAAACTAAATCGAGAAATCAAAACATTAATTCGATGAACAGCCTGCATTCGGGTCGTGTGTGTGTAAATTGCCGAAAACATCGGCACCGCTGTGCCAAATGTGAATATATCTGCTCTATAAGGAATTTTCTCTATAACATAGTAATTCGTCGGTCTCCAACTGCTGCATTCCAGAAAAGTTCGTCTGTAATTACACCTTAACAATTGATTGATCAAATTTTTCATTCGGCTAAATAATGGTACTTTTTGGTGATCGTAACTTCTTAAAAAACCCCCTACTAACCCATTATTCTAACAAGGACATGTCGCACTGAATTACTAGTTATTCTATGACCACTAGAATAACTAGTTATTCTGTGGCCACTAGAAGTTGAAAAATAAGCTAAAGAACTCTATTTTTAGAACAGTTGAGGTGGAAATTGTTTTCAATTTCAACACACTTCATTTATTTTATTTCAATCTCTGCTGGATTTGAACATGCGAACTTCTGATTTGTAGCTGAACACACTACATACTCGGCCACGCGTACTAACATTAAGGGTTGTTTAAACGCTAAAATGTGCACCATCTGCTGTTCATTTTGTCAACAAAAATATCGCGTGCCGACTTTGAGCGTTGAATACCCAACCCAAGGATTTGTTGTCGGTTACACATGCTCCGTGCCACCGTACTCATAACTTAGTAAGGAGTAATATAAGTAGTTATTTTTCTTTACATTACTTTGTAATGAGTTATATAAGGACTAACGGATCCGAATTTTTGCCGGGAAGATTACTCAATATCAATGGGCTATTATGAATCGCCGTCCACTCATTGATATGAAAGAAGTGTCCCGTATCATGGGAACGTATGTATGTATGTATGAGATAGACAGTAGTCTAGTTTAAACTAATTACCCAGCAAAAATCCTCTCAAAATAATTGGGTTTTATAGTATTTTTGGTCCTCCCCGATGGATTGTCATCTCAAATGCGATGGGGAGGTCCAGTAAGCGTAAAGATCCTGATAGCGATGCCGGCGGTAGCAAAGCTACTGGTAGGGCCACCCTTGCCGGTAAGGTTGAAGGTGAACGCTGAAGCTAAGAACAATCCACAACGTGGGAAGTCAACGGTGCAGTATGTAACATTAATATAGTTCAACTTCGGCGGATGAACAAACCACACTATTGTAAGCCAGCGTCTGTCTCGAAGCGAGCGGCTTTACGAGAAATGCTGTGCCTTTTAAGCTAGATCCAAGATGGCAGCCCCACAAAAAGGCTAAGAGCCTTGGGTTGACAACCTACTGCTCCTAAAACACAATTTGTCACTGAAACCAATTTTGGCACTATGCGCCCACGACTTGGCGTAAAAGCAATAAATAATAATAATAATAATAGTATGTTTGGTAGTCGTAACTACTTACAAAACCCCCAACAAACTCATTATTTTAACAAGTGCGTGTCGCACTGAATGACCAGTTATTCTACGACAACTAGAATAACTAGTTATTCTATGGCCACTAGAAGTTGAAAAATAAGCTCAAAAACATATGTTCTATTTTTAGAATATTTGTAGTGGAATTTGTTTTCAATTTCAACACACTCCATATTGCCTGCTGGATTTGATTTTGCGAGCTTCTGATTTGTAGCCGAACACACTAAATACTAGACCACGCGTACGAACATGAAGGGTTGTTTAAACGTTTACATGTGCACCACCAACTGTTCTTTGTTTTGTTTAAGAGAAAGTACCCGGTCAGCGGTGAGCGTTGAACACACAACCCCCTTATTTGTAGTCAGACACAAACGCTCTGTGCCACCGTACTCATAACTTAGTACAGAGTAACATAAGTAGTTATTTTTGTTTACATTACTTTGTAATGGGTTACATAATGACTAACGGATCCGATTTTTTGTTAGGTAGAATCTAAATATGTATGTTCGACTGCCTAATAACGACATTAAAAATGCTGTCTTCTTCTGAGATACTGAAAAACTTTTACTGCAGGTATTGTAACGTGACAATATGATCACGTACATAATACAACAACTACTATCAAGAAACCCCTTTACAGTCATTGGTAAACAGCGCCTTGACAACACTCCACCATACATTGTCTCTACGTGACACTAGTGGTATAACAGGCCACACACTGGAAAATTTAATTCCAGTGTATTTTTGCAACCATCGTACTCAGTGCTTAGGGCGAATAATTCGCATTCACTTCATGCCTCGAGTCACTCATATATTTTAGAGTTGGTTGCTGATGGGGAGCTGGCTACTGCAGGGAGTTAGCTACACGGGTTGGAACTAAAGGTTGTTCTACATCCGCCAACGTACACCTTGGTGTTACCGAGTTGGGAATAATTTTGGAAGCTACCCATTAAATTGTGGTGGCTAATAAATTGCACTGGACCTTCGGGTTTTTCAGTTCTACAGGGCCTTCGGGTCATCTGTCCCATTCGGCACTGGACCTTTGGGTTTTTCAGTTCTACAGGGCTCTTGAGTCATCTGTTCCATTCGGCACTGGACCTTCGGGTTTCTCAGTTCTACAGGGCCTTCGGGTCATCTGTTCCATTCGGCACTGGACCTTCGGGTTTCTCAGTTCTACAGGGCCTTCGGGTCATCTGTTCCATTCGGCACTGGACCTTCGGGTTTTTCAGTTCTACAGGGCCTTCGGGTCATCTGTTCCATTCGGCACTGGACCTTCGGGTTTTCAGTTCTACAGGGCCTTCGGGTCATCTGTTCCACTGTTTGGGTAGTAGTAGTACATCGTTGAAACTAGACCGTAGTCTTAGACTAATACTCGACAAAGCCATCGTCTTCCCGAACATCAACAGCCAGACGCCGAATCCATCGTGTTCCCGAACATCAACAGCCGAACGCCGAATCCATCGTGTTGCCGAACATCAACAGCCGAACGCCGAATCCATTGTGTTCCCGAACAACAATAGCCGAACGCCGAACATCAACAGCCGATCGCCGAATCCATAGTATTCCCGAACATCTGCAGCCGAACACCGAATTAATCATCTTCCCGATCATCTGCAGCCGAACACCGAATTCGTCGTCTCCCGATCATCTGCAGCCGAAAACCCAATACATCGTCTTCCCGATCATCTGCAGCCGAACACCGAATTCATCATCTTCCCGATCACCTGCAGCCGAACACCGAATTCGTCGTCTCCCGATCATCTGCAGCCGAAAACCGAATACATCGTCTTCCCGATCATCTGCAGCCGAACACCGAATTCATCATCTTCCCGATCATCTGCAGCCGAACACCGAGTTCATCGTCTCCCGATCATCTGCAGCCGAAAACCGAATACATCATCTTCCCGATCATCTGCAGCCGAACACCGAATTCATCGTTTCCCGATCATCTGCAGCCGAACACCGAATACATCATTCACACCCGAACACACAAAGATAATTCAACACGAACTCATCAACTGCCAAACCCCAGCGAGTCTGCATAATACTTACGCAAACTATTAATCCAAATATATACCCATTGAATTCATTCTTATCGCATTTAAACACAAGTAGATTGTAAATTAGTATTTAATCAATAAATCCCCGAATTGGCCCCCAGGAAAGGGAGAATACTAGTCTTTTCATTTCGTAAGGTTTAGTGGGTCCTTATGGAGACCCTGGACGCGACTGAAGTTACCCCAGCCGACGAGAAAACCACGTTACAGTAAGTTTTAATAATATTTGCAAAAGGTACAAAATATTATATTCCGAATGTACACGGTTTTGTCATAGCCTATACAAAATCAAATAGCCTAATTATATGCACAACATTCTGGGAATTTCTATGTGACATTGAGTTAGTAGTAGCACTGATTTTATCGCCATCGAATAATTTAAAAATGTTTTCAGACTGGTAACACTGTGCTACAAAAGTCGAGCAAAAAATTATTCAAGGGTTGGGGTCATTGGAAGAAGAAAAAACTATTGGTTTCTTTGGGTCACTTCGTCTTTTTGATTTTATAACGGCAAATGTAGAGAAAAGCAGGGGAATAACTATTTCTATTATTCTTTTTTTCTTTTAATATCTTTCGAACAAGTCATTCATTTTTATACCCTACACCACACTGTGGTGTGCATTTGTATGTAACATACAAAAGGAAACGAAATATACCCATATTTCCATTTCTGAATATACATATAATCACTTTCTGAGTCGATTTATGCATGTTCGTCCGTCCGTCTGTCCATGTATTTTTGTTCGCAACGTAGAGGTCGCATTTTTTGTCCGATTCAGCTGAAAAGTGGGTAATTTAATTTTTTTAGCCATAGGAACGCTATTGCTTTTAGTGAAAATCGGTTCAGATTTGGATATAGCTACCATATATATTTTCGACCGATGTCACGTATTTGCTGCACCAAACACGCTACATACCTTCGATTTTGATGAAATTTGGAATGTGTGACTGAATTATAATTATAAAAATAAATGTGCTAAATTTCATCGAAATCGGTTTAGATTTGGATATAGCTCCTTTTCATATTTTCGGCCGATTTGACGTATTTGCTGCACCAAACACGCTATATACGTTTCGTCTGCTTAGAAGATACCAAACAGTATAATTATTTATTTTTACCAAAGAGGTAATTAAGTTAGCTTTTGATAATAGGACAAGGTAATGAAAAATACCTGAAAACGTGGACCTATGTTTTTAATTTTTGGTGGAAAAGTTTTACTGGGAATCGCTAATGCAAAATTATAGGTAATTTGGTCTGAAAATGTAGTTAAAAACGTCAAAATTCCTGAAATCTTAGAACTTGAACGGCCCAAACAAAATTTCATCGTCCTATCTCCATATTTTTGGAAGCAAGAGTGACTACGACTAAATAACCCTAAGAAACCATGACACAATTTTTACATCAGAACCCTTGAAAATTTTTCTTGTAGATCAGTGTAATAGACAATATACTAAAAATTACACTATGCAACAAAAAATCGACTCAAGTTCAGGGGGTGAACTATTTCGTTAAAAGATGAAGGTCTTTGGCGGTTAGGTCTATTAAGAATTTCAAAGAAAGAATCCGCAATAGGTCAAACTTCTATATTATGAATTGGGTGACCGATATTTTGGATGAAAAAAGAGTACATATACGAGGTCTACTACATAAGTTTTTGGCCTAGGCAACAATTCGAATTGACAGGCGCCATTTCACATGTCCATTGTCAAGTTTCACACTTTTTAGCTAAACGTACTCAGTACAATTTGCCGCACCACCATGTGTTGCGACCTGAAAAATCAATATGCAAAAAAAATGGAATTTACTTATGAACATTTTCGTCCGATTATTTTTCACCACATTCGACGTGGATTACCATGGCAAGAGTGCATCGACGAAATTAAATCTTTGTATGGCGACGAACTCAATCGTGGTCGACGCTCAACGACTAAGGTACTGAAGGTCGTCGAAAAACTGCGGTTGTAACGGAAAGGAGCGCCGTGATAGAATCATCCTTGGACATTTCTTCCACCAGCTTACATTCGATATAGCATGAACACCCGGCCGTAAAAAAGGTTTGTTCTCGTTGGATTCCCTGCCGATTGGTGCAAAAAAAAAAAAAATTAAAAAAATCGATCGCTGTGCTTCAAAAGATTTTTAAAGATCGCCCCAGGTGACAAATCATGGAACTATGCGTATAAGCCAGAAACTAAACAGCAATCGCCAGAACATGCTGTTGAAACGTTCTAAAACCACGTTTCCAATTAGTTTGAACGCATGCTGGAGAATACTTATGAAAACAAAAAACTATTTATAATGATAAATGTTCGAGTTTTCATTATTAGGTGAGAAATTTATACACTAGCCCTCGTACACATTGATGAAATGTTACCTAACAAGAAGAAGGGCGGGAATTTTGTAATACGTTAACAAAAAAATCAACAAATTTGAATGTTTCTATTATTAAAAACTTACTGTCCAAAATTTTAAAAACAACAGAAAAAAAGTGATTTGTAATCACGGATTTCATTTAAAACAGAACAATATTTAATTTCTGCCCGGCGCTCTCTGATTTCATTGGATTACCTATGTATTCACATGTATTTGTAAAATGAATCAAAAATAGAGGACATGGAGGACGTGCGATGAAAATTGAGGACAAATAGAGTACGGTAAAAAAATAGAGTACGAACACATAAAATAGAGTACTGTACTCTATAATAGAGTACGGTTGGTCACCGTAATTATGATGGAATACATATTTTATTGTAATAATGTTTGAGGAAAATAGTATTATATCACATGTCTTCAGTCCTTTTCGATTCCTACAATATATTTTCGTTGATTACGCGGTGCAACATTTTTATTGAACATTTAATGAAAATAGAGACTCAAACGACAAAAAAACACATTTGGGTTTTATTTTGTCCGATCCGTTTCGGATTTTATAGTCTCATGATTTAACATTTCCTTTTCATACCCTCCACCATATGGAGGGTATAATTAAATTTGTCATTCCGTTTGTAACACATCAAAATATTCGTCGGAGACCCTATAAAGTATATATATTATTGATCAGCATAAAATTCTACTTCGATTTAACCATGTCCGTCGCTGCATGTTTTGCTTCCTTGAACATAAACACTTCATATTTTTTTGGCATCAATTAAGGTTATAGCGAAATAATCCTAAAGAGAGAATTTAGGTTTAAAAAATTCCTAATAACACTGTGACACAAAATGGAGGTGAAAATCTGGGGCAGAGATAATTCCCTTTGGGGATGAAAGCCCTTGGTGAGTATATTAAGAATCCTGAAGGACAGATCCGCCGTGAGTCGAAATTCCGAGTTATCGCTTGATTAAGTTTCTGCTGAAGCCCATATAAGGCATCTGAAATTAACGTTATATCTTTGTTAACAGTTGTTTTAGCTTATTTATGAAATGACTTGTCTTCAGTCAGATCGAATGAGGATTATTTTCGTAGAGCATTTCGACCTTCTAACTCGCTTCCTTCAATGTCCTTTTCGTCACTTATTTTATGAACCGCTATAAAAGTACCACATGATGACGTTTTTAGCTTCGAAATGTTCTTCAAAAATGGCACTCAGAAAATGTTAGGTACGACCCTGATTGACAACTAATCGATTTTGTAATCATGGTCTGTTGTTTGAGCTCTTCGATACAAAAAATATTTTCACAATTTAAGAAAATAAAAAGTTGTGGTAAAAATATTCAAATACATTCTGAAAATAGAAAAGCGCCGCAGGCTAAAATATTTTTGTAAAAAATTGAGCGCTTTATTTCACAATTTAAGAAGTTAAAAAGTTTTTATAAAAATATTCATATACATTCTGAAAAACTAAAAGCGCAGCAGTCAAAAATATTTTTGAAAAAATCGCGCGATTTTTACAAAAATATTTTCACAATTTAAGAAAATAAAAAGTTTTTGTAAAAATATTCAAATACTTTCTGAAAAACGAAAAGCGCCGCAGTCGAAAATATTTTTGAAAAAATCGCGCGATTTTTACAAAAATATTTTCACAATTTAAGAAAATAAAAAGTTTTTGTAAAAATATTCAAATACTTTCTGAAAAACGAAAAGCGCCGCAGTCGAAAATATTTTTGAAAAAATCGCGCGATTTTTACAAAAATATTTTCACAATTTAAGAAAATAAAAAGTTTTTGTAAAAACATTCAAATACTTTCTGAAAATGAAAAGCACCGCAGGCGAAAATATTTTTGAAAAAATCGCGCGATTTTTTACAAAAATATTTTTACAATTTAAGAAAATAAAAAGTTTTTGTAAACATATTCAAAAATATTTTCACAATTTAAGGAGAAAGAAAGTCGAAAATATTTTTCGACGCGATTTTTTACAAAAATATGTTCACAATTTAAGAAGATAATAAGTGTTTGTACAAATATTCAAATATTTTCTGAAAAACGAAGATATTTTTGAAAAAATAGCCCGATTTTCTTAACAAATATTTTTACAATTTAATATTTCTCCTAACTGCTACTTACATAATTTCGGGCATAATTTCGCTTTTAAATAATTTTATGAAATTAGGAGGATTTGTAGATTCTTCGGTATTGGTTGGCACTTAGGCCTTCTCAAATGTATAATTCCGCTTACATTTTAACTTCTACTCTAAAATTTAAAAAAATGTATAACTATAAATTTTAAAATTAAGCAAAGAAATAATTTATAAATTTAAAAAAAATCGTTGGGAGTTATATCCGCGATTTTTTTGGGTGTTATGTCCGCTTTGCTTCACGGACATAAGTCCCAATGAATTTTGGGAGTTATGTCCGCAAAGTGCACCGGACATAACGCCCAAAATCATTTTGGGTGTTATGTCCGTGGGAGTTATGTCCGGGCACCCAGAGTGGTACTAAGCGATCAGACAATAGATCGTAATATCGTTGACGTGATTGAGCATAGCAACCAACATCTCAATAAACAGGACTGCTCCAATTATGTAATGAGAATGTCCATTGAAAATTTCCCAAGCAGCAAATCGTGAACCACTTCATTAGGTAATACAATTAGTCCCTGTTATTATATATTAGCAATTTTTTAAACCTTAATTCTCTCTTTTGCATTATTACGCTATAACCTTAATTGATGCCCAAAAATTATAAAAAGTTTAAGTTCAAGGAAGCAAAACATGCAGCGAGTTGCACTTTTAGGTCATTACTTATGATTAGAATTTAAGTAAAAAAGTTTTGATACCCCATATAATTTTTTATTTATTTCTTTTTTCAGAATATTCTGGCTTTTTTTCTTTCAATAAAAATAAAGGTTTCATTCAATTTGGAAAAGGTTTAATTTGTTTTGAAAAAGGTTTCATTTGATTTGGAAAAGGTTTCATTTGATTTGGAAAAGGTTTCATTCAATTTGGAAAAAGTTTCATGCAATTTGGAAAAGGTTTCATTTAATTTGGAAATGCTATATTTTTCAACGACAATTTAATGCATGTATCAACATCCCATTGAAATCCTAAATATGAGGATAAGTCCCGTGTTAACAGTGTTTGAAATAAATTTTGTAGATGGTATGTTATAAAATAACGCTTAATCAATATGAAATAAGCATTCTAGAGTTTCAGAATGTTCTGAAGAATTGTTGAGCATATTGTTCGGAAGATATTTTCAAGAGGTTTTTTTGGTTCACTTCCCAAGAGTTTAGGAGCTACTAGCAAGAATTCCAGATATTATATCGATTTTGATCCGCTAGATGCAGTATATCCCATTTGGTATGTTTTATACACAATTTCTACTAATTTAGGACTACAATATTGCTAAAGACTGTAAAACAGAATTCCTACTCTTTTCTGAGATAAATTGTTATTAAACATTTTAAATAAAATAAATAAAACAAGTAAGCCAAGGCTATAGTCGGACGGGGCCGACCATGTGATACCCTACACCACTAACCCTGGGATTTAGCTTTCCACAAATCAAAATTTCTTTATGGAACAAATAAACTTATTGTACACGGTGCGCATTAACTAACTTTAAATGAAAGGTGCTTACACCTGGGAAGTTTTTGCGGATTTTGAAACCACAATGTTCATAGATGAGAAAAAAGCAAAAAACAAAAAATCGCCGGAGGGATTTTCAAATAAATCGAAGCCTTTTGGCTTGGAAACTGCAAGCCCTATCTAAATGGGATTAGAGAAAATATTGTAGCTGTGAAATTCTCTACAAGATTGACCTTTATGACATTTTCGGAGGTTTTACCATTTTTGAAAATAGAAGTTCAAATTGGGACAATGCACTGACTGCATCGCCTCCTTATAAAACAAAGTCATGTACGGTGCCCTTAACTAACTGCAAATGAAAACCTCTTACACCTGGATTTTACTTGGAAACAGCTTAAATAAAATTTTATAGCGCTGAAAATCTCCTACAACATTCTCTTTAGTCCCATTTCGATGTCCGAATGGCGTGTCCTAAGTCACCACTTGTAGAGACGTTTACATGGCTTAAAAACTCAGAAAATGTCGTCAACATTACTGAAGGGTATTTTGCTACCATTGAAAATTTGATGTTGCCTGGTTGGGGAATCGTTAAAAAAGGTGGCAAATCGACCCATGCTGCAATGTATGTATAAAAATCCAATTGGACAATTAATACGCTAGAGCACCATGTAATTTGTAATAATGTAAAAACTGGGAATGGGAAAATGTGGTTCTCTACACAAAACCCTTTATATATTAGCAGTAGGCCCGTTATCTAGCAGACACGTTATTGCAATTTGCATCAGGGGGAAAGTTCGGTATTTTTTCATATGCAGGCTACTTTGCCGATATATGCCCTCCATGAAATAAAATATAGACCAAAAATATATTTTTTGCTTGGATGTGTATATTTGAATACCGGGCTCTTTCGGTCAGATGTATATGAGATAAATAAAACTAATTTATTTCATTTTTACTCAACGTTTCGTAGGTTTGATATATATATATATATATATATATATATATATATATATATATATATATATATATATATATATATATATATATATATTTTTTTATTTTCCATACAAAAGTAATGGTCCATTTCACCCGCTAAATAATCTTCCTCTATCTTAACTCTTACCTCAAAATTTCGTGATTATTGAGCTCTAATTGCGACCTCTAGCGTGTTTATGATTACTCTTCAAACAAATAACAGCGTATATTAGGCTGTAACTCTGTTATCTTATCATGTACACCAACACAATTAACGTCAATAGAAAAGTCAAGTGTTCCTCTTCCAAGTATAGCTTACTTGCCCGGAATGTATCTTACAGGAAAAAAAGATATAAGCTGTATATTAAAAATTTTCAAAATTTTCACACAAAAGTGGTGGTCCATTTAATCCTCTAAATATTATCTGATCTTCATCTCAAATTGCAAGCTTCTTCTTTGTCATATACTCCCATCCAAAACTTTTAGTATTATCTACAAATTTTTGAGAAAATGTTATTTTGAATGTCGTCTAATTTTCATATGAATATCGCCTTAGATCACCTGGGAAATATTTTTCATATTTAGAGAGCTATAACTTCATTATGGATACAAATATCGAAAAAATTCTTTCAGATTCCTTGTATCGGATGTGTTTACTGTAAGAAGAAAACATAAACATATGTAAAAGTTAACATCACATTTTTTGATTTTTGTCCACGCGGCAACACTGTGCGTCGGTCTGTCCGTTTGTCCATCTAAACCTTGTAATCACGCAAAAGGTCGCAATTTGATGGATGGAGCCTATTGATTTTTGTTGATGGTCGGATAATATTCAGTGATTAGAATGGGCAAAAAACTTGTTTAGAGTAAAAGTCGACGCTTTATTTTAAATGAAAGTAGAAAATTTTACCTTTAAAACGATGAAAGGTAGGTTGTCGTAGTTGGTCAAACAGCGGGAATATCACAATAGTTGCTAACCCAACCCAACTTTTCATATTTGCGATTTTAATTGTAATGACGAATATCACAGCCTTCCAAAAGCAAAGCCTGACTATGAAAGTAGAAAATCCCATCATAACAATGATGCTAGGCAGGTTGGTAATGGGGTTCACAGAGAGGAAAAAGCATATTGATGGTCGGATTATATTCATGGGACGGAATGGGCTAAAACTTATGTGGAGAAAATGCAATGTTTTATTATACATATATACGACAACCCGTTAATCAAAGAAAAAGAGATATCCTTTACATTAGTGCAAACTAGGTTGGCGTAGATGGTCAAACAACGGAGATATTGCAACAGTCGGAAATGCATCTCATTTTTCCAATTTTTGTAACTACGCTATAGGTCGGAATTTTTGTCTGGAATCACGAAATTTTGGAAGTTTATGGGGGATCCAAAGAGGAAGAAGCCTATTGATTTTGGGTATGCTCGGATAATATTCAGGGTCGCACAGTGTGTCCAAAATGGGTTTTTTTGTGTCAAAAATCTATATTTTCTAAACGGATAAAGATAGAGCTATGAAATTTGGAGGAGATGTTTATCAGACATGGATCTTTTATTCCATGCGGCTACTAGCGATTCGGTCAAAGTCTTCTATAGAATTTTAATGAATAAAAAAAGGTTTTTCGAAATTTTAAAGTTTGTGTAATATAGATACATTTAAATAAGAATTAATAATTTCTTAGAATTATTTAAAACACGTTTTGGAGTTATAGAAACATAAAACGCTATAATCTCAAATACAGACTTGTGTTTTAACAACATAAAATAATTCAATTAATATGCATACTAAAACAAAAATTTAACTAATTAAATTCATGGAGGAATATTTACTAAGCGTAAAAATGGTAATATTTCGGTGTTTATTTTTTTTTTGTTTATGGGTGCTATTCAAAAGCTTGGGGACTATGTTAACGACAGCTGATTCATATACCGCAGCTGTGGGACATTATCAAAGAATGGGCCATTATCAATGAATGGCAACGTCATTGTTGCCGTAAATAAAAGAATGACAGGCTGTCAACAGTGAAACTATTTTCGTTATTTCATTTTGTTAAATATTAGCAAATTATATTTACAAATATTAAACAATATATAATTCGGTCGGAAAATGTATCTTTGAATTCCAAAATACCAAAAATCAGGGGTATCCTTATATGAGAGTTCTATCATAAAGTGGACCTATGCCCACAATATTGTGTGTGCAAGTTTATTGACCAATAGCAACCCTAAATGCAAAATTGTAGCAACTTCGTTCCGAAAATGTATTTAAAAACCCTAAAAAAACCTGAAATCGGGCGGTACCCTTATAAGGGGGCTACATCAAAACGTGGACCTATATATAAAATTTTTAGTAAGGAGATAGTTTACTCGTAGAAAACGTTATATTTAAATTTTTAGCTAGATCGGTTGATTATTGTAGGTAAAATCCTCAAAACACGTAAGATCGGGTGGTAACGTTATATAGGGCCTATTTTCCGGCGTCGCACTTGGTCGCAATTTCTCTATTGAAAAATTGATAGTTCGAGAGCTTCTCTATATTTGGGTACCATTACAACAGTGGAACCCCGTGGAACTTTTTAGTTATATCCTTTTAAAAAAGAACTCATTAAAAATATACACGTAAAAATGTTCAAAACAAATCAGGTTATATTACAGAACAGGAACGAAAGTACATTTACCTCTAAACACAGTTTAATACGCCAGTTTTCATATTATCGGATAGCAATAAGAATCATTAAAAAATTCCAATAACTCGTGATAATATGGTCCTCACAAAATCGACCAATTTCCTTGCGATTTTTAGTATTTGTTTTAACGAAAATAAGATCATGTTTTAGGTACCGTTACTTCAATTATAACGGTACAACCAACGACATTTTTGTTTTTCTCTCTTTGCTAGCATGTTTTCTATCCCTTCATATAAAATTTTTGGGAATTTTCAACAATTTGTTTTTTGCATTTTTGGCACAAAATATTGAATTTGGATACACTGTGGGTCGGAATGGGCAAAAAACTTATGTTGCGAAATTCAACGTTTTATTTATATGAGAATATCTCCGCTTCTAGTAGGCGTATTCCATCGTCAATGGAAGAAGATACGATTTCCTTTACATTGTTGCAAAGTAGGTTGGGGTAGGTGGTCAAATCACGGAAATATCAAAAGTCGGTAATGCATCCCATTTTTCGAGGCCGCAATTTTGATAGGATCGTTACGAAATTTTGATGGTTAATAGGGCTCCCAGAGCCCATTCCAAAAGGAAAGCCCGTCAATGGATGAGGAATAGGTCACCTTTACAATGGTGCAAAATAGGTTGGCGCACTGTGTTAATTGCTGTGTTTTCGAAACACCTGTTTTCCTCATCAAGTCACCCAAACTAGTTAAACTGTTGTGGTTCCATCCTATATTATTTAATATATTTCCTCATAATGATACTATGTGATTTTACTTCATATAAACCACTTTCTAGGCCACATAAATAAGTAACAGTTTTCTGCATATTTTAAGATGGCTTAAGATCGCATTGAATAAATAACACAGTTAATTAATATGCTTCAAATATTACCGACAATAAATAAAATTGTAAATGCCAGTAAAGCGTATATAAGTTATAACGGTGTGCCACCGAAACGTTAGTAAATTGGTTAGAAAAGGAACTTAACTTTAACATATAATTTCCTCTTAAGCTTCTTACAAAATTTAAAACTCTTTAATACCCACCCATCTTCTTTTGAACAACTTTCGTATGTGTCATTCTGTATTTGCTCTCTACATTCTCCCATACGATACGATTTGCTATCCACAAAATAATTCAATTTTCTTTGATATTCATATCCAGTTAAGCGCCTAAGAACATGTCTGAGTGTTACATATTCAACAGACAAAAGCCTAACGAGAAGTAGTACACCATTTCGTTTCTCATCCAAAGTGGAAATACTTCAATGTGCGTGTGTGTGTACGTAAGGGTTTGAGCTTTTTATGTGAATAAATATTGACATGTGTATATACATAGTTGTGTTTGTATGTATTACGTGTAGGTACTTACGCTATAGCATCAATCATATCCAAACCCATTTCAACTGCACAATGGGCATGATCCGGTCGTGGTTCTGGTAACCCCGAGACACAGTAATAGCAATCACCCAATAATTTAATACGCAAACAATGATGCTCGGCTGCCAATCTATCAAATCTGTAAAAGAAACGAAGAGAAATGTAGACAAAGGATAAAATAAACAACAGGTTTTTCAGTTTAGCTTTAGGAAATTGAAAAGAAAATGAAAATAATTATTCTCTTTTTTTATTTTTAATATAAAAGGATGATATGAATATTTGTGATAAGGTTTTTTCATGGTCGTGAAAATACTTTTCACTAGCGAAAAATAACTTTTTATAATGATATTTTTGACAAAGGAAAATGGATATTTAAGCTTAACTCTTATCCTTTTGCTTTGACGTTTCTGTATAAACTAGGCAAAACTTGTGTAGGTAGATAATACAGATACCGAGAGTGGTCATTGCAGAAATGGTCAGCATGAAGATATATTTAAGGTTGCGACACTTATAAATTTTTAAATGCATAAAACGTATTAAAAATTTTTAAACACCAGAAACATTAAAGGCAGTCGTTACTATTCAAGGCTTGATGTAGGCTACCAAACGCATTTTAAGGGATCTCCTTGACACATGGGTTGGCAGTTGCCAAGGTCCTGTCGTGGAAAGGAGCATATGCCACGGTTGACTTCAGTCCCTCAACAAAATCAATATCTCATAGATGTATGTACTTTTTCTAAAACCTGAAAATAAGCCTATGACTGATGTTGGTGTGGATGCGCCGGCATCCTCAGTCTTCACTTCTACAAGTGTATCAATCTCAATCTCACTGACTATTATAAACATGACAGCGAGTCCCTCAGTACTGTCGGCAGCAGCTCAAGTTCCTGAGGGACATAAAACGGACTGTGGTTATCTGCCGGACGATACCCCGGAACTCGATAACATCAATGACCGACAGAGCAATGTGCTTCTCAACCTCAAAGTCCGCCAACATTTCAGGGAAAATAGCATCCCGGACCACATTTGGGATAATTTATCATGGACGGAAGAGAATAATGCTATGGACAACACAATGATTTATTGGTGGAGGAAATTGGTAAAGGAGAATCAATCATCTAACAAAAAGAGAGATGATTTTCTAATACCTTTCCTTCCAAAAAGCAATGGACAAAAAAATCGTACAGTACGGCAATGGCAAATCAGTAACTTGGAACGGTTGAGGAGGCGTTACGACCGCTGGTTATCCCCTCCACCTCAAAAGGGGGGTCCTAAGGTGACAACTCAATCTCAACCATTGACGGCTGAGAAGGTGTTAAACGCAATATGGCTAAGTCGCAAAATGCACCTATATTCTCCGAGACGGTTTTGCTGAGCTCCTCACCTGGATCAGTTAGTGGGAAGAAAAAAGATACAAATGGTAGTAACCGGACCAATTATGGGTTTGTGACAGCGTCAACCACTTCAAAAGCTGTTAAACCGCAGGCCATAAAACCAAAATAAAGACCAGTGGTTGTAAAGATAATAAGGTGGTCTGAAAGACCTCATCTTGCAGCGAAGAAGTTGGCACTGTCACAGCCGGTACATTCGTCTGTTTCGTATGCATCAGTGACCATGGGAGACCAAAATCATGTCAGTCGGGTCATCTTCCTAGATATATTGTAAGTCTGCGAAGGCGAGCAAGGTCGATGTAAAGGCTAGTTCTTTGCAGAAACCCTGATGCCATGGTTTGTGCTGAATGAACTCAGGTTGGCGATCATTTTCTAACCAATACGTTCATAAGCTTTTCAAAAATAGCATTTTTAAAATATATGGCCTATGGGAGGTACCCCGCTCCACCCAAAATTCAACAAAATGTGCAGCCTATTTTCACAAAGATCATCCCGGTACAGTCTCTGAAAATCGGTTCAGTAGTTTCCGAGATATAACATTATAAAAAAGTGGTCGTGGTCGGGTCTTTAGGCCCCAAATAAGTACTTAGGGGCGGAGATTCAACCACCGTTGCCTCACAAATTTATTTAATAACCGCACCTTCCGAAATTCAACAAAGTATCTAGCCTATCCCTGTACATTTCCCGACAATTTCAGGAAAATCAGTTTAATAGTTTTAGCAGAAATTATTAACATTGAAAAAAAGTGGGCGTAAAAGTTGGCGTGGTCAAATTTTCTTTGCATAAATACCTAAGTTGGGTTATGACGAACATTTTGAGAAAAAAATAATTATCCAAATCGGTCCAGCCTGATGCCATTGTCAACGAACGACATTTGATTTTTATTTATAAAGATTGTACTCTTCAGCTTTCTTGAAAATATTCTGTATTAAACTACAATTAATTAATTAAACTACGATATAATATGCCTAACCAGCTAACGAAACGATCGTCGCATTGCGGTTGATGTGTGTGTAGGACATCGCTAGATATAAATTTTTCAATGTAATCTCCTTAGGTCATAGAGCTCGATTAATTAAATTAATTAAAATCTCACAAATTATGGCCTTCGCCCCTAAAAAGGCAAAAACTTAAAAAAATAAAAATTCAGCTGAGCCCGGCTGGGATTCGAACCTGGGTCGTCACCAACTAATGGACAATGTTACTGACGTCTTAGCGTTCTAAAGCACAATCCACTTAAAAAATCTTTCGATGTGAAAGACATATACAGTCTACGGTGGAAAAAAACCATTGGCTGTAATATGAATGTAATGTTTAAAAATTGATGTCTGGAATAAAAGGGGGGCAAATGAGTCATCTTTGGAAATAAAAAGCTTCAATTTGGAATTAACAAATGCAAATTTGCAATCTTGGATGTATAAACAGGGGCTACAAATGGCGATCATTGTCTAGCAACAACAACATCTAATATGACTGAGGATGTTAGCCTAACCAGCTAACGAAACGATCGTCGCATAGCTGTTGATGTGTGTGTAGGACTTCGATAGATATCAATTTTTCAATGTAATCTCCTTAGGTCACAGAGCTCGATTAATTAAATTAATTAATAAAAAAATTCATTTTTAACATTTGTTTGTTGTTTTATTTAGGAATTTATCTTAAGCATCATAGATTAGAAACTGCTTCATTTTTTCGATTATGAAAATGGATTAGCAATGTCTGTACCAGCCGAACTTCAGCTCGGGAAGTATATGAATGAGCATCTACCAAATATTAAAGTGATATTTTCTTCACCAAAGAGGATTTAAATTTGAGATATGCAACGGCTAAACCTATCGCGGGCACAAAAAAACTTTATTCAGTAATAGCTACTAATGCTTGTACAATAATTCCTGAACCATTTTCAAAATCGAAAAATCAATCAGTTTTTCTGATGCTCAAGATAAATTGCTAAATAAAACAGCAAAAAAAAAATTAAAGAATGTACTTTAATATTTGTGTTGGTAAAATAACAAATGTTTCACACTGGTATAAAAGAAAAATTGTATTGAAACATTAAAAAAAATTAAGAAAAAAATATTAATGTTTCGAATCCCACTACCAAATAAGACTTAAAATTTTTGTAATAAATCGTAGTTTAATACAGACAAATTTCAGGAAAATCGAAGAGTAAAATCATTGATAAGAATTGGGTTTAATATTACGTCGCGAAAATTTAGCCCAAGCCCACTGTGAAAATTTTTCCTTTTTTATTAGAAGCTGATGAGAATACAAAAAACTATTTTTTTTATATGGACCAATATCAAAGAAGTTATGAGTATTTCTTTGCTATAGTTTTTACAGAACTCGACTATTTTAAGGGATTATGGCCACTTATTGAACAATAAAATCGCCATTTTTCATTTCATTTTTACAAGAAATCTACCAAGCTTTTCTGGAAGATTTTATTTTCATCTTAAAGGGCACACTTTGAGCTACTTGCAGAATTTTTTGTTCAAAATTGCACAAATGGCTGCCTACGAAACACTGTTATTACTAATGCAGTTTGCAATGCTCACTGTAGATCAAAAACCAATTAACCGATCTGCAAATATTTTTGTGGGATCGTTAATAACCTGATTATGTTGTCCTTAAAAGAAACGGAAATAAAAAAATCAATTTAAAAAAAATTATGAACTATGAAAAAAATGTTGCCATAAATCCGTAAAAAAACTTTTTTTGAATAAAGTCACTCGCTTAAAGACAAGTTTTTTATGTGTATAATAATCCCACAAAAACTATAAAGATCGGATCATCCATTTTCGAACTACAGTGGCGACCGCCTTCAAAAATGCCATTTCAAGAAACCGCGTTTAAAAATCGAGAACAAATCACAATGATTTTTTCTATTGTAACGCTCATATCTCAACCAATTTTTGTCCGATCGACTCGAAAGTGTTTTGTAGCATATTCTATTCTACCAATTCATTAAAATGAGGAAGGAAATTAAAAACCACTTTTTGATAAAGTGTATGATTTTACACAGAAATACCCATATATTCTTGATCAGCATATTTTGTTCCTATAGAACGGTATTTCAAGTTTTAGTCTAATTTTCACACACAAATGGCTTAATTTTCGAATCAAGTCGTCGTTGGGAGCATTAAACTTTCCCACAACATTTTGTCGCTATAAGTACACGATTTGATATAGTCAGCATAGAACAGTACCTCCCGATTTTCGAGGTTTTAGCCTGACTGTAACACCGAAATAGCTCAGATTTCTTATATAGTCTTCGTTGAGAGCACTAAACTTTATCCCAGAAATTAGGTTTAAGTACCTCCCGATTTTAGATATTTTCAAGGTTTCAGCCACATTATTTGGTATTTAGTCTTCGCTACCGTCCAATTTTTGTATTTTGTGGGTCAGTTATCACATTTTCGGACCGAAATATGGAGGCTATAAAAGGTTCGACCCGGCCGAGCTCATAGATTTTTTGTACGCTCCATCATAGTATCGAGTCTGTTTTTCCGTTAGTAACACATTTAAATACTCATCTGCACCCTATAAGTTAAGTTCGAAGATGGGCCATATCGGCCCACGTTTTGGTTTTGCCTCCATATAACGATACCTCCCGATGTTCGGTATTTAGAGGGTTGTAGCTACATTTTTGTCTGAACTGCTCGCAATTCGTCATTTGACGTTTCCTCCAGTCATGAACCATCTCCACCAAAAATTTTCAACATATATCAAAGGTTTGGTATAGCCCCCATATAACGGTACCATCCGATTTTCGGTATTTTTATTCCTTCAACACCTCGATGTTTTCCACCCGTCAAAGAACTCACAGCGGGCGGTATCTATAGTACGGCCTCTCTGACAAAACATAGTCCTATATTAATTTTCCTAATTGTGATAAATAACACCCGATTTTATGTATTTCGGGAATTATTTCTCACGTTATTTGGGGGCTATATTAAATCGTGAGCTTATACCGACAATTCAATATAAAAATGATTTAAACGCCCTAGTGAATTGTATGTTGGTATACCCTCCTACATAAATATAACATAATGTAAGAAAATATTTGAAGGTCATTATCGGTAAGTAGGTACGTAGTATGAATTTTAACCGGAATATTGAAATCCCTTGGAAACCAGCGATAATCGCGAAGGATCACCAACATTGCCAGGAGTGCCGTGCTGCCAACAATGGGATCAATGCGATACATATACGGAGTTAACTTGCAATCAGCAGCACACGAGAAAGGGAGGAAAGGAGAGAGGAGAGGAGAAACGTGTGTTCCACAGAAAATAATATAGAAATAGAACAAGTAAGAAAAGCGTTAAGTTCGGCCGGGCCGAACTTTTTATACCCTCCACCACGAACTGCATTGAAATGAATATGAACAATTAGTTTAATTTCGTTTACGAAAGTACTAAACTTTTCCTTTCATTGCAGGAGTAGTACATACATCTCAACTGATAATACTCCCTTCAAAACAGCTCATATGGGGCGACATTTTTTTTTCTTTGCAAAACATTTATTTACAATTTTCCGAATTGAGCGAAATACATAAAATTGGGCAATACCAACTAGAACTATACCTGGATATTCTGGATTTGGATAGTTAACAACATCGGGAGCACCGTTCTATGGAGGCTGTATAAAACGTTGACCTGCAACAATAAATTTCTGGAAGTAAGTTTCGTAACTCCAGCGAAAACTAAATAACAAATTTCAGTTATTCCCGTTGAATAATGTGACTAAAACTTTCAAAATACCGAAAATTGGGAGGGACCTTCCTATGGGGGCTATATAAAAACATGGAACAATACCGGAAAGTTTTATACTATATAAAGACATGGAACAATACCGGAAAGTTTTATACCACCATCGGAGACTAAATATTAAATTTCATCCGTTTCGATGGGATATTGATGACACAACCTTCGGGAAGTACGCTTCTATGGGGGTTGTTTGAAGAAAAGGGCTTATACTGATAATTCTCTTCTGCAATATTTTATACACCAATGGCATTTTAAATAATAAATTTCGGTCATATCGGTGGTATATTGAGGTCACAACTTTCAAAATACCGTAAATCGGGAGGTACGATCCTATGGGAGCTATATGAAGACATGGACCTATACTGAAAAATTTTAGGTGGAAAGTTTTATACCCTCAACGAAGATTAAGTACCAACTTGCAGCCATTTCGGTGTTATAAAGAGGTTAAAACCTTCAATATACCTAAAATTGGGATATACCTTTCTACTGGAGGTACATCAAAACGTGGACGTATGCCGACAAATTTCTGAGGGAAAGTTTTGTAGCCCAGAAAAAGATTAAATACCAAATTTTAGCACTTCGGAGAAATAACGAGGCTACAACCTTCAAAATATCGATAATCGGAAGGTACCGTTCTATCAAAACCTTGACCTATACCGAAAAATTTCCGAGAGAAATTTTTGCAGCCCAGAAAAAGACTAAATACCAAATTTCAGCCACTTCGGTTGAATAATGAGGCTAAAACCTTAAAATACCGAAAATCGGTCGGTACCGTTCTATGGGAGCTATATGAAGACGTTGACCTATACCGACCAAATTCAGGTGGAAAATGTTATACCCTCAACGAAGACTATGTACCAACTTGTAGCCATTTCGGTTCCGTTCCATAGGGTGTACATCAAAACGTGGACCGATACCGATAAATTTCTGGAAGAAAGTTTTGCATCCCAAAGGAGGACGAAATATCAAATTTCAGCCATTTTTGTAGGGTAATAAAGCTAAAACCTTAAAAAATACCGAAAATTGGGAGATATCCGTCCTATGGGGGCTATATGAGGGCGTGGATCTATACCAACAAATTTCAGGTGGAAAGTTGTATACCCTTAACGAAGACTTACTACCAAATTTCAGCCATTTCGGTTGGATATTGAGGTCACAAACTTCAAAATACCGAAAATCAGGAGGTACCGTTCTATGGGGGTATATGAAGACGTGGACCTATACCGACAAATTCCAGCTGAAAAGTTGTATACCCTTAACGAAGACTTACTACCAAATTTCAGCCATTTCGGTTGGATATTGAGGTCACAAACTTCAAAACACCGAAAATCAGGAGGTACCGATCTATGGGGGTATATGAAGACGTTGACCTATACCGACACATTTCATATGCGTTTAATACCCCAAATGAAGACCAAATACCAAATTTAAGCCAGTTCGGAAGAATATTGAGGCAACAACCTTCAAAATACCGAAAATAGGGAATTACCGTTCTATGGGGGCTATACTAAGGCGTGGACCTGTACCGACAAGTTTCTGGGGGAAAGTTGTATACCTCCAACCTAAATACCAAATATCAGCCATTTCTGAGGAATATTGAGGCCACAACCTTCAAAACACCTACAAATTTCATATGGAACGTTTAATACCCCAAATGAAGACCAAGTACCAAATTTCGGTGGATTAATGTGGCCACAGCCTTCAAAATACCGAAAATCGGAAGAAACCTACAAAGTTGTGTACCCTAAACGAATACCAAATTACAAATTTCAGCCATTTCGGTGTGATAATGAGGCTAAAACCTTCAAAATACCGAAAATCAGGAGATATCGTCCTATGGGGGCTATATTAAAATGTGGACCTATATAAACATTTTATGGTATAAATGTTTCTTAGCCTCTGGAAACCCAAAATACAAAGTTACAACCTATTCTGTGGTCAAATGGGACTAATATATTCAAAATATCTTAAAGTGGCGCGTACTATATACCAAAACGTGGGCCTATATAAACAAACTTTAGTAGAAATGTTTTTTAGCTTCTGGAGACACAAAGTACCAAATTATAACCAATTCGGTGGTAAAATGGGACAAATATCTTAAAAATTCCTTAAAACGACGACGCGTCACTTTGTATGGGGGCTATACGAAAACGTGAACCTACATAGCCCGCTTTCAATATCAAAAGTCCTACGTACATATAGATTTTACCAAAATTCCATCCACCTACTTCAATCCGTTCGGACGCTAGAGTAATTTCCGGAGACGGACAGACGGACGGAAATGGCTATATCGATGTAGAATTGTACGCTGATCAAGAATATATATAGTTTGTGGGGTCTACAATGATTATTTCGAGTAGTTACAAACGGAGTGACAAATTTATGGTGGAGGGTATAAAAACGGACGGGTTAACAAATTAAGATGTACAGGAGTTAGAACGAAGACAAAATATTCAACCAAAGAATAAAACTGAAAACTGATGGCTTTGGTAGATGCATATTAAGGCTAAAAATACGCACAATAGTGATCTAATAATAAAAACACATATTTTCGGGCGATTCTTTACTAAAAGTTATTGTACCAAAAAATGATTTTAAAAGTGTTGTTTGTTTTAATTGTGTTTTAAAGTGTTTGAATAAAAATATTTACGTCTACGTCAACAAAAAACTTTGCATTTTCGTCTTACATAAAATTGTAATGGAGTGTTGGTACAAGTTTTTGTCATTACAGAATGTAATTTATGTCAAAATAAAAGTTTTTTTTGAAAATACCCATCTTCAGTGTCTCCCTTTTTATCATTGCCTTCAATTTAATTATTCATTGACAGCTAATCAACCTTTGCTGCTTCTTAAGGCTTTGCACTTACCTTGCAAAAAGTTCATTCAATAAACGCACCAACTCCTCTGCCGTACATTGATCCGAGAGACTTGTAAAACCGCAGATGTCAGCAAACAGTATACTGAAATTTTAATGAAATTAAAACAGAAGAAGAAGAGTGAGAATGAAAAAAACCATTAATGTCACTTTTATTAAGTTGAGGAGGATGAACAACAAAAAGATCTTAAAATAAATGGAAAATAACCGCGGCGACACTCCATATTGCAACAGGTTCATCGGAACATAATCTTTTAATATTTGATTACGGTGAGCAAATTGAGTGGAAACCATTTATGGGGTTAAATCGTTTTCAACCCTCGCTTGCTTGCCACTGGAGGGTGGTAAGGTTGACGACCGTTATTTTATTAGCTATTGTTATTCACACATCGCAGCAGGTGAATTTTAAAGGTGAATGGAAATGACTTTGTAACAACAAAGGACATTTAGGTTGCGACGGCAAGTTGGTTCTTGTTTTTTTTTTTTTCTAACAACCACAATTTTATAGACTTCATTTAAGGTATTTTCCGCACGGTGGATAACAATGTATAATTTCATAGGATGTACGTGACAGCGATTTTCCATTATAGGTGACAATGTAACATCTCTAAGTGGAAAATATCATAAATACCATTGAGTATATGAATTAATAATTTTAGACGATGAACATATCTTATTCATAGTATTTGAAATGATTCTGGGCTGATGTTGTGCGTCTTGTTAAGTTAATTAGGTGGATTTACCAACAAGCAGATTTGAATTGGCAGGGATATTTTACTGTCCATTAACAACCTCTTTAAATATGTCGACCGAAAGGTCCGAAACAGAAGAAATTCATTTTCTGTTTTTAAAAACCCTCTAAACGAAAAATAAAGTGACTGATAAGTCCAGCAAAAAACTGTAAACATAAATTTTTTCCATTAAATTGGGCTTTTTTATTGTGAACGGACTGCTACTTGTCGAACAAAAGTATCTAAAGTAGTAGAAGGCAAAATGGCGAATTAATCGGAAAATTTTAATTCAAATCGCACCGGTTAAACAAAAGGGTAGTAACTCAAATTTTGAAATTTTCACTTTTTTACAAAACCATAAATAACGATCAACTCCACCAACAGTGAAAATCTCACATTATTTTGTGTACTATTTCGTAAAAAAATACCGTTATGTCTTCAGAGTCAATATTTGTGTATCAACAATGTTTTATCTCTACTGAACAATACAAAATTTTGAGTTACTAAGCTATTGTTGAACAGGTTCAATAATATTATTGACAATACCGACTCATGTCATTTTGACAAACAAACCCTTCCTACATCTAATACTTTTGTAAGTTTGCCACAAATTTCGACTATCACTGTCAAAGGTTTGTCAAATGTTTTTTGTCTTTGCCAAAAGTTCGAAAACTGTAGTGGGATTCTTTACCTCATTTTTTGAGTTATCGACAAAAATCGGTGACATTAAAACGCAAAATTATGAATGAAAAGTTTAATAAAAGTTGACAACAATTTTACTATCGGTAGAACTTTACGACTACTTTTTATTCGTCGCTAACTTACCGTAAAATATCGTTAATTACCGAATTTATATGCATTTTAATTTTACCGATTTATTTCGGTAACTGAAATCATTTTAGAAAATATTTTTCTTTACACAACAATCCTTTTTTACTTTGGAAACTTTTTATACCCAATCAATGTGACCATTTCCGTCTGTTGTATTAACTCTAGCGTCCACAAATATTGAGTTAGAGCGCTATATTTTTGCCCCCGAGTATAATTTTTGCATATGCAGGTCAAGTTCAAGAAGATGTGATTTATCGGCCCATGTGTTGGTATAGCCCCCATATAACGATTTCCGGTATTCTGAGTGTTTTAGCTAATTTTTTTGACTGAACCACATGTTACGAGGGCAGTTCGGAAACTTCTTAGCCTAGCACAAAAAGCGCGGTATAAACAGAAAAAAGTTAAGTGTTTTGGAAACTTCCATCTCTGTTATGAACACATGTTAAATTTTGTTTCGATCTGGCAACTCCTTCATATAGAAACAGGTGTTCAAAAAAGACGCATCCGCAATTTTTTTTACAATGGAAATATTAGAAATGCGTGCTGTCATTAAATATTTACATAAAAAAGGTTTATCGGGACAAGAAATTCATAATGATATGGTGAATGTGTTAGGTGAAAGTACTCCTTCATATGCAACAGTAAAAAATTGGGTTTAAACGTGGTCGTACTAGAGATGGGCGCGTGCTAAAAAAATTAGGCACGAACATGCACGAACACGGAACAAAATTTTTATGCATATTCACGCACAAACACGGCGTTTTTCAAGAAGGCACGAACACGCACACTCACGCACGAAGTTACAAAAAAGAGATATTCATATAGTTGTACAATTATTTTTTTCAAAAAATACCCATATATACTTCTAAAATATAGATATTGCAAAATTACGTATACACTAATATTTACATATTCTTATTTAAAAACATTATTTCCAGATGTGGCAAAAAATCTCTCGCTCGTTGCTGAGCTGACGGGTATAACCAAAATTTTCCTTGCTAATTATTTTAAAAATTTTATATTAGACTCTTTCCAAAAGTTTAAAACATCAATCTGGCTAGCTACGGCAATCGCTAAATATGTATCAATTTCTGTATCAATTGGAGACTTTTCCATTGTTCGTCTTTTTGCCAAATTTTGATCCAAAAACTCTGAAAATTCGTGTAAATGTGGCATTTTAATTTCCTACTCATCATTAGAACACTATATGTTCTCACTTTGTATATCAAGTAACATTGCTTTTACATTAGCTATTACGTCATTTCTTTTTTCTTCTAATAAAAAAGTCATCTCCTTAAATGGCGGTAATGAAAACATCCCTTCAAGATGTGTCATTACTGGTACAAAACGTAAGCAATTATTGTCTAGTTTTAGCATTCAAATCTTTCATAAATTGCGAGTCAATAGTATTTCCGAGCTTAATTTTTCGGAACACTCTTTGAATATTTTGAGAAAACCCAATAGAGGTTTTAGCAATGAAAATTTTAAGAGAGATATATGATCCAACTCATTCTTTTCTAGCAAAATACTCTTAATCTCATTCTGGACTTGGTATATGCACTCAAGCATAATATAGGAAGAGGATGTTTTTCAATAACATCATCCATTACCAAGTTCAAATTGTGCCAAGCAAAAGATATACGTTTAAATCTTTTGAAAACCGAAGCGACGTTGAAACCATTGTCGGTTACAAATACAGAATTTCCAGACTTGTCTTCAATATCAGATTTAGCAAGATAAACAACTGATTTTCAAAGACAGTATATTGCGTTAACCCGCTGAGTTGTTTTTGTATTTGCTTCTCTCTTATGAACAAAACAAATGGCAAACAAACATCATCTTTTTGTTCTGGCCTCTCCATAACCAAACGGCAAAAAGTACCAGACTACAAAAACGAAACAAATAATTTTAGGAAAACTACAGTTGGTGAATTTTTTGGTCGGTTTTATATTCTTGTTCGATTTCGAGTTTAGTATGGTCTTTTGCACGACTTCTAAAGGGAGCCCAAAAATTTAGCACGATTGTGGCACATAGTGCAGATCGTGTTTGGTCGTGTCGTGCAAAATCGTGCCTTGAAAAAAAGCACGATCACGCACGGCCAAAAATTTATTCCGGCACGACACGCACAAACACTGCGATTTTCGAGAAGGCACGAACACGCACTACTCACGGCACGACCCGCGCCCACCTCTAGGTCGTACAAGCATTGAAGATGAACCACGTAGTGGACGTCCAAAAACAGCAACAACAACAGAAATTGTAGCCAAAGTGCATGATATGGTATTAAATGATCGACGAATAAAAGTGCGTGAAATTGCTAATATCATGGACATCTCAAATGATCGAGTCCATTTAATTTTGCATGAAGAACTACAGATGAAAAAGCTTTCTGCAAGATGGGTGCCGCATTTGTTAACAGTCGATCAAAAACGCATAAGAATGAACATTTCTCAAGCTTGTTTGGATAATTTTAAGCGAAATAAAATGGATTTTAAGCGTCGTTTCATAACTGTTGATGAGACATGGATCCACCACTATACTCCAGAGACAAAAGAACAATCCAAACAATGGACTGAAACTGGAGGAAGTGCCCCAAAGAAGGCAAAAACAATTCAATCGGCTGGTAAGGTTATGGCAACGGTTTTTTTGGGACTTCAAAGGTATTTTATTAATTGACTATTTGCAAAAGGGTAAAACAATAAATTTAGAGTACTATTGCAACCTTTTGGATCAATTACATGTACAAATTCGAGAAAAACGTCCTGGCTTACAACACAAAAAAATAATTTTTCATCAAGGCAACGCACCAGCGGACAAGAGTGTTTTAACAATGGCTAAAATCAACGAATTAAAGTACGAGTTGCTTGACCACCCTCCTTTTTGTCCTGATTTAGCTCCCAGTGACTTTTACTTGTTTCCAAATCTAAAAAAAATCCTTGCTGGCAAGCGTTTTACCTCAAATGAAGATGCAATTCCAGTTGTAATCCACTATTTTGAAGACCTTGAGGAAAACTATTTTAATCAAGGGATAGAATTGATAGAAAAGCGTTGGACTAAGTGTATTGAAGTTTCAGGAGATTATATTGAAAAATAAAAATATTTTTGAAAAACTAACTATTCTCTTTCATTGATAGGCTAAGAAGTTTCCGAACCGCCCTCGTATTTGACATTTGAGGTTCCCGGTGGTCAAAAACTTCTACATCAAATGTAGACAACATGGGACCATGTTTTGCTATATATATGTTTTTGAGGATTTTGGCCAAATTTTTTGACCGAAAAACATGTTCTTTGATATTTATGGTTCCCATTAGTCACAATACTTCTCCATCATATATAGCCAACGTAAGTCCATGTTTTGGTATAGCCCCCATATAACGGTACCTTCCGATTTTCGATAATTTTAAGGCTTTCAATACATTTTTGGATTGAACTACCTGTAATTTGACATTTGAAGTTTCATGCAATGACCAAACTTCTCAATCAAAAACTGTAGTGTAGCCCCCATATAACGCTAACTCCCGATTTTGAGGAATTTTGCTAAGCTTTTTTGACCGAACTACCTGAAATTTAACATTTGAATGTTTTAGTGCTCACAACACTTCTCCTCCAAAAATTTTCCAAAAATTGTCAATAGCTTCATTATTTACCGTAATTTGACATTTGACGTCCCAGTGGTGACAAAATTTCTACACCAAAAATTGTCAAGATGGGTCCATGTTTTGGTAAAGCCCCCATACAACGGTACCTCCCCATTTTCCGTATTTTGAGGAATTTAGATATAACACTGTGCAACACTGAAAATGCAAACAACTCCTCATCTAAATCGGGCTAAAACTGCCGTTTTTTCGCATTGATCGGTTTTATATCGGATACTACTAAGAATTTTTCTTTGCGGTTTTCAGCAATATTGAAGCCCAAAAGTAGTAGAACTTACGTGTCAAACAGAAGGACTAGGAAAAACTGCATCTAGAGCATCAATATCGATAAAATATTCGAAAGTCTACCTAATTTCTGGAATTATGATGATTAGCTGCTAAACTGTTGGGACCCAGCAAAAATTTGGATCTGGTAGTCATTACGTAACCCTCTACAAAGTAATGTAAACAAGCTTCTTTTCGCATTACAAGTAATGTGAAAAGTTATGGGTTACTTCTTAAAAAATTTACAAGGTAAACCTACTTACTTTACTCCTCACTAAGTAATGACGACGGTGGCACAGTGAGTGTGTTTCCAACTATAAATCTTACGGTTGTGTGTTCAACGCTCACTTTCGGCACGCGAGTTTTTTTAATTAAAAAATAACAGTTCGTGGTGCACATGTGTACTGCACATTTACATAAGTTCTTAAGCAACCCTTAATATTCGTGTGCGTGGCATAGTGTGTAATGTCTTTGGCTAGAAATCAGAGGTTCGTGGGTTCAATTCGGGCAGACAGCGAAATAAAATAAAGTAAAATAAAAGTAAGAAGTGTGATGAAATTAAAAACAAATTCTCTACATTAACTGTTCTAAAAATAGAATTTTTTTCACCTTACTTTTCAACTTCTAGTGGCCACAGAATAACTAGTTCTTCTAGTGGTCATAAAATAACTACAAACTGAGTGCGACATGCCCTTGTAAACATAATGGGGAAGAAACGGGGTTTGAGAGCAGTTACGGCTGCCAAAAATCCCTTACGAAACCCATGATTTTGGGAGGACTTTTTTTGCTGGGGTAGCTCTTATTTGGCATTTTCGATTCTATTTCAAAGATTTTCAGTATTTCTTCTTCTTTAATGTACATATCCATATATCACACATTAACTTCAGTCCCATTAAAAAAGTTTTGTCTTATTTTTGCCTTATTAATTTATCAATTGAACGCATTTTTACCACGAGGACTGATTCTGATAGAAGATCTTGAAATAAATAACTCCAAAAAAAGAATAACTCGAATCCGCGAATGCAGATTGGACTTGTATCGAACTATTGTATGAAAAAAATATTCTTTAATGTCATAAAACACCAAAACTTTACTATTTTACCAGAAGTGACAGAGTCCATGCAAGCCACTGTTTGAGACTACGAAATCCACATTCGGTCTCGGCAAAAGTCCTGACAAAATAGGTTTAGTCGAAAAACTCCATCAGTAGTCCGAGTTACCTACAAAAATCGGTAAAATTTAAACGCAATATTATGAATGAAAATTTCACCAACGGTAGAACCTTACGACTTCTTTTTATTCGTCGCTAACTTACCGAAAAAATCGGTAATTTCCAAAATTATGAGCATTTTAATTTTACCGACAATTGTCGGTAACTCAGAAATTGAGTTAGAGAATCACTCTACTGATATCCCAATGGTTGTTGTTCCGCTTTATTTCTATCTTAATTGTCCCAGCAAAAAAAGTCCTCCCAAAATCATGGGTTTTGTAAGGGATTTTTGGCAGCCGTAACTACTCGCAAACCCCCTTTCTTCCCCATTATTTTTACAAGGGCATGTCGCACTCAGTTTGTAGTTATTTTATGACCACTAGAATAACTAGTTATTCTATTCTATTAATTCTATTTTTAGAACAGTTGATGTAGATATTTTTTTAATTTCATCACACTTCTTACTTTTATTTTACTTTATTTTATTTCGCTCGCTTTGCGAGTTGGACACACGAACCCTCTGATTTCTAGCCAAAGACACTACATACTATGCCACGCACACGAACATTAAGGGTAGCTTAAGAACTTAAATGTGCACTGCACATGTGCACCACGAACTGTTATTTTTTAATTGAAAAAAACTCGCGTGCCGACAGTGAGCGTTGAACACACAACCCTATGATTTATAGTCGGACACACACTCACTGTGCCACCGTCCTCATTACTTAGTGAGGAGCAAAGTAAGTAGGTTTGCCTTGTAATTTCTTTAAGAAGTATCCCATTACTTTTCAGATTACTTGTAATGGGAAAAGAAGCGTGTTTACATTACTTTGTATGGGTTACGTAATGACTAATGGATCCGAATTTGTGCTGGGTACTGTGATTAAAAAATCTGGGATACATTAAAACGTAAACCTAAATGGATAATCTTCATTTGGAAAATGTTTTAGTTATTGCGTCAATTGCGTTGCGTCAAAATAATGGGGACTATACTGAACCTGTTCTGATGTGGTTCATTTCAATTCTGAACATCCAAAGACTAATTTATTATACACTGTTCCAAATTTCAAAGTTATATCTAAAATATTGTAAACTCTCTCTGTTGAAATTAAATACTTTTTGTCAATATTTCATATAAAATCAACTAAAAACCCTTTAAAATAGCTGTATGTAATGCTACACAACATTTTTTAATTTCATAATTTTAGGTGGAAAGTTTTGTGCAATTTAGTTGCAATTTTATTTGCAATACCAAACATCCTAGGAGTAATATATATGTACTTATGTACCAAATCAAGCTTTATTTTTAATATTGCGAGCTGTATCCTGATTTCAGCAGACAGACGGACATGCACGCAGAAAAATACATCTTACAAATATGTTTTGATCCAAACAAATATTTGTTTGGGACTGATTGCAAACAAATTTATGTTTAGATCCAAACATAATTTGTTTGTGTCCACAAAAATTTATGTTTGCAACATTTTGCAACATATCTCAATTTTATTTGTTTTGGTACCAACATATTTTTTATGTTAGAGCATATTTTGTAAGGGTGGAGAGAGGATTTTTGGTGTAATATTTTATGTAATATTTTTATGGTGTAATAGGAGACGCAGAAGCTTTGGCCAAACACTTGTGTTTCGTGCTTTGTTGTTGTTAACCAACGTAGCAACCGAAGAGGAAAAGAAAAAAATTAATTATGTTGTTCTTTTTTCAGTTGTCTGAATACAATCGTTGAGTAAAGACGGTAATGTGAGTGAATAATTCAGTGTTTTGTGCTTTCTTAAAGAAATTGTGTTTTTTAGTAAATTAAATTAAATTTGAAATTTGAATGGAAATATTTTATTGGACAAGGAAGAAATCGCATTTAATATTGGTAATTACATCAATAAATTGTTCATATACATAAATATGTATGTTTGAAATATGGATGTACCTATTTATTACATTATATAATCATTTAATTCCAGATGCCGATTTCCCACTGATGATTTCAACTTTGAGGAAAATATGTTTTATTTCACAACTAAGGAGAAGCGTTCGTCGATGTTGCTATATATTTATTTCTTTTTAAAAGTGTAACTTTTTATAAATTATTTCATTCCGTTCTTCTTTTATTATTATTTATGTACCTATGTGTCTGTTGTGCTTTTGCTTTTTTCTATGCCTTTAATAAAACACCACCATGTATAAATGTGTTTATATGTTAGATATACCCAGTGAGCGCTTACTGAGAGCAAGTAAGCATACATTTCAATGTGTTTTACATTGAAATTTACGCTCCCTTGCTCCCAGTAAGCGCCCACTGGTGCTTGTGTTTGTTTTTTTGTGGCTTTTGGGTTTGTATTTGTTTGCAACCGAACATATAGTTTGTTTGCACCCAAACATATATGTAATTTGTTTGCACACAAACATATAATTTGTTTGTACCCAAACATATATTTGTTTGCAGGACCCAAACATATATTATGTTTGGGACTGATTGCAAACAAATATATGTTTGCTGCAAAATATGTTTGGGACATATGTTAGAGATGCGTTTTTTCCCTCCGTGTGTTTATTTCGACTTAGAATTTTATGCTGATCAAGAATATATATACTTTATAAGGTTTCCGAGAATATTTCGATGTCGTACAAACGGAATGGCAAAGTTAATTATACCCTCCACATTTAAATACATGAAGTCTACTACTACGCATTTTATTATGTTTCGTTTTGTTTGGCTCCCATTTGTTGCTTTTAACATACATTTAACACCATTTCTTTATAGTGCAAAATACTACACGTTTCGAGGGATCATGTTCTGGCAATGTCGTCTAAAGAACAAACTCTAACCTCAAAATTGAGCAAATATCAAATTAAGTGTCTTAAAATGACTGTAATTTTGTTTTGTGTCCTAATGTATAATATCAGAGTGCATCGTACTTTTAATTTTGCGGCATATTAAGTGTCGAACACATTACTAAAAACAGCTGTTATTGTGGTAATATAAGTTTATCATCTACAAAACAAACATAAATATAAAGTGTCTATTTACGACACGGTTTTTATGTTCACTTAGGCATAACATTACTCCCACCCACTCAGTCGGAAGGTTAATTAAACAACATCTTCATAATAAAAAGAGCTTTATTTAAATTATAATTAACCGAGCTGAGAAGACGAAGAAAAACCCCAAAAAATACCACAAACAAGTTGTCAAAATTCAACCCTCCATTAAAGCTAGAAGTAATAAAAAAAAAAACAAAGTAAAAGAACAGCTTTAACACACCATAAAATTATAAATTGCCAACAAGAAAACGAGACACAAAATGAATTCCTGGGTCAGGAGGCATCATGGGAGTTAGCATATCACAGCTTGCCAGGATAACAAAGTGATATCTTGGAATACGTTAGTGGAGACAAAAATAATTTATAAGGACTCAACAGCTTTTTATATGTTCTCGTGTACGAGTGACGCAAATATGTTGATAGGTGTGCATGTGCCGGTATGTGGACGGCCATTTGTTTTAAATTCCTCATAAAAGCCACAGCTACATACATACATACATATATATGTATGTTCATAAATATTCTACTAAGTGTGACATAAAAATAAAAAAATATAGCGAACAAACATCATTTTGCATCCAAAAGTTTTTTTTTTTTTGATTACCGGGTTTGACAACTTGATTTGACAACTTGGTTTACAATTTTTAATTCATTGCTGTCACACAGAGGAATGTCATTTCAGGATTAAGAAAATGTTGTAACAAAGTTACAACAAAGGTAAACAGCTGAATGCCTGAATCATAGCCAAACTCCATTACACTTTGTTAGTTGGAAATTGTCCACTTAACGTAGTCAAGTTTTCCCACTACAAAAAATTCAAAAATCGACCTTCGTTAAAAACAGAGGAGAAGAGAAGAAGAGAAGTAAAAGTTCCCATAACAGTGTAGCTTTGTTACTTTACTTTACTTTTAAAGGTAAAAGTGGTAAAAGAGAAAACTATAAAAATTACACTCTCATCACAGGTTTTACCAGAAAAGTAAAGGAACGGAAAAATGGTAGATCTGGTAACAATGTCAAAAAGAAACAAAAAAATCAGCTTTCTTCTTTATTTCAATGTTTTTAATTTTGTTTTAACAGCGATCACATTTTTCTTTTGTTTTGTAAATTTTTTTCATCATTGCCAAATAATCGTCAAACGAGTGTCGAAAAATCAGCTCTACCATTTTGTACCCGAAGAAATTTGTCTGGTAGCCTGTGATAGAAGATAAAGACAATTTTGTTCTCCCTCTCTAAAAAATTTGCTTTGTAGGGTAAAAATGGAAAAAAATGGAATTAAAGGAACACAGCTTGTATTAAGAATAGGGGTATGTGGGAGAAGAAAAAATTTCTCACCTCCCAAGCATTTAGAAATAGAATAAATTGATTGCACTTATTGATTTGGGAGTGGTCCCCCCTTAAACTTTCGGGAATGATCGCGACAACAAATGGTTTATGAAAGAGAAAAATGAATACAAAACAAGTAAAAAAGTATCAGTCGGCTTTGCCGACAGAGATTTACCCTTAGCCTATGTGAATTGAATCTTTCAGACAGATCGAATGTATTTCGGGTCTTTTTAAAATTTTGTGGGCCTTTTTGGACATTTGAACTTGCCGACAAAAATGTGGATTAGGATTAACGTTCAATAGTGTTGCGGAGGAGGTACTTAAAGGAATGGACCGACATAGTCCATTATGGAACTGGAACTTATTTTGGGAGTCATATCTTTTCAATAGATATCGGGAGTTATCGTGCTCTCCAGCCACTACATATGGTGCCATAGGGCACCTTTACACCTTTTGGGCTGTTTTGCCCCTGAAAAACGTTACCGTCGTAATTGAGGCAGCGGATGCAAGTTGCTTCAACAAAAATCAAAGTGATTTTGTGTGAGAGGTACCCCAAGAAATGTACAAATATAGTCCATATTCGAACCTGATCTATATCTGCTAGATATGTTACGAGGGCGGTTCGGAAACTTCTTAGCCTATCAATGAAAGAGAATAGTTAGTTTTTCAAAAATATTTTTATTTTTCAATATAATCTCCTGAAAATTCAATACACTTAGTCCAACGCTTTTCTAGCAATTCTATCCCTTGATTAAAATAGTTTTCCTCAAGGTCTTCAAAATAGTGGTTTTCAACTGTAATTGCATCTTCATTTGAGGTAAAACGCTTGCCAGCAAGGAATTTTTTTAGATTTGGGAACAAGTAAAAGTCACTGGGAGCTAAATCAGGAGAATAACGTGGGTGGTCAAGCAACTCGTACTTTAATTCGTTGATTTTAGCCATTGTTAAAACACTCTTGTGCGCTGGTGCGTTGTCTTGATGAAAAATTATTTTTTTGTGTTGTAAGCCAGGACGTTTTTCTCGAATTTGTACATTTAATTGATCCAAAAGGTTGCAATAGTACTCTGAATTTATTGTTTTACCCTTTTGCAGATAGGCAATCAATAAAATACCTTTGAAGTCCCAAAAAACCGTTGCCATAACCTTACCAGCCGTTTGAATTGTTTTTGCCTTCTTTGGGGCACTTCCCCAGCTTCAGTCCATTGTTTGGATTGTTCTTTTGTCTCTGGAGTATAGTGGTGGATCCATGTCTCATCAACAGTTATAAAACGACCCTTAAAATCCATTTTATTTCGCTTAGAACAAATGCGGCACCCATCTTGCAGAAAGCTTTTTCATCTGTAGTTTTTCATGCAAAATTAAATGGACTCGATCATTTGAGATGCCCATGATATTAGCAATTTCACGTACTTTTATTCGTCGATCATTTAATACCATATCATGCACTTTGGCTACAATTTCTGTTGCTGTTGCTGTTTTTGGACGTCCACTACGTGGTTCATCTTCAATGCTTGTACGATCACGTTTAAATTCAGCAACCCAATTTTTTACTGTTGCATATGAAGGAGCACTTTCACCTAACACATTCATCATAACGATATGAATTTCTTGTCCCGATAAACCTTTTTTATGTAAATATTTAATGACAGCACGCATTTCTAATTTTTCCATTGTAAAAAAATTGCGGATGCGTCTTTTTTGAACACCTGTTTCTATATGAAGGAGTTGCCAGATCGAAACAAAATTTAACATGTGTTCATAACAGAGATGGAAGTTTCCAAAACAATTAACTTTTTTTCTGTTTATACCGCGCTTTTTGTGCTAGGCTAAGAAGTTTCCGAACTGCCCTCGTAGAATGTATAAAGTATAGACCAAATCGATCACTCCCTTCAAGAGTTATCGTGCGCACAATTTTTCCAAACATTTTTGAACTTTGATGGGGGAGGTACCCGCAGGAGTGCATCGATAGGACCCATCTTCGAACTTAAACTAAGTTTAAAAAAATTTTGGAAGGCCTAATTTTGGACCGAATCAGCAGCTCCATTCGAGAGGTATCTTGCGCTCTAACCACTACACACGGTGTCATAGGAGTTTTTTTGCACCTTCCAGGCTATTTTCTCAGGAAGTATGGACTTGCCCCTGATCAAACTTGTACCGTGGTATGTGGGCCAGTGAATACAAGTTTTTACAACAAAAATCAAGCGATTCGAGAGCAGGTCCTAACCTGAACTTTTCCGAAATTTTGTGTGGGAGGTACCCGAAGGAGTGGACTGATTGAGTCCATATTGGAACCTCATCTAACTCTAGGAAAAATTTCACAATGTGCAAAGTATGGACCCAATCGGTTACCCCCTTCAAGTGTTATCGTGCGCACAAATTTTCCAAACATTTTCGAACTTTTGTTGGGGAGGTACCGGAAGGAGTGGACTGATATAACCCATATTCGAACTTAAACTAAATTTGGACAAAATATTACGAAAACCAATTTTTGGAACGAATTAGTTGATCCGTTCGAAGGTTATCGTGCGCTCCAGCCAGAGAGACAGACGGAAGGAAATTGCTAAATCAACTCCAAATTGTCTGAAACGGATTTCGTCCAAACATACTTGGTGTCTAAAACCATTATTTCGATGAGGCAAAATTTGCCTGCATGAAAGTGTATATACTCGCTCGCTATCATAAATGCTAGGGGTATAAACAGTGCTAAGTTCAGCCGGGCCTAACTTTTTATAACCTCCACCATGAAAAATTACGAACTAAAATGAAATTATTAGGAAGTTGTGCGACTGCTGATAATCCTAGTTAACAATCACAGCAAATTTGGGCCGAAAATGTAGATCAAGACCAAATCATAAACCTATGTCGACAATTTGCGCTGGAGAATTTTTTTAGCCATGGGAACCCAAATTGCACCCATTGGAAAATAGATAAAAACTTCAAAATATCTAAAATAGAGAGGTACGGCTGTATGGGGGACATTCCAGTTAAAATAAACATGCCTGTAAGGGGGAAATAGCAAAAATTCCAACAAAGCTGAATTTTGGTGGAAAGATTAGAAGCTATTTCCTAAAAGTCCCCATAGATTCCATGTGTGCAAAAGAAGTTATTCAAATTCAAAGGTAATTTTTTGGGTGTCTTATTCAGTTATTTAGATTTTTCTTACAAACGGTAACACTTATCAAAAATTGGCTAAAGTAAAACTTGTAGATTTAAAAATAGTGTACAAGAATGTACGTTTCAATAGGAGGCACCATTCATAAGATATCACAATCTAAAAGTTAAATTACACCTGTGGAGTAATAAGTCGCGTAAATACATTATAAGACGAGATTTCAATCAATATTCACTTTGAAGTAATCGGTTCAGCAGAATCGGTTCTAACCCGATTTTTAAATCTGGTTTCTAAATAACCAGCGAACCAGAACCGCCACCCATGAAAATTACATTTCCGTAATCAGCGAAACAAACCCTACCTTGGACAAAAATTCAATAAAATTGAAGAGTTTTCCTTGGAGTCGTTCCAGTTGCGCTTACGTTTACACACATGGCTTAAATCGCCTTATTTGGCATAAATGACTCGTACATGGAGTAACTCTACTATATACTCTCCAATTTTGTTGAATTTTTTTTTTAAATGTAGGTATAATAATGCTCTTTATGGTAATATATACTTTTTTTGGAAGACAGAGCTGTTTACCCCTGTTATTTTAGGCGATCCCCCTGAATATGGTATATTCAGGGAGACTGACCATATATGCGCATATAAAATGTGTCTTTTAGAACCGCTATACATTAAGAACGGCTCGCTTTGGGAGAATGATCGGACAGTAACACTTAATATTCTATCGTCATCTTTTCCTCATTATCATATTTATTTCTTCAACTTCATCTTACCTCGTCATCATCTTTACACCATTTTCACCCTATTTTCTATAGTTTTATCCAACTTTCCGAGGTACTTTCACAAGAAGTATGGACTTACCCCTGTAAGAACTTGTACCGTCGTACTGGAACAGCGAATGAAAATGAATCAACGTGATTCGAAAGCAGCTGTTAAACTTAAATTTTTAGACATTTGGTGTGGGAGGTACCCGAAGGAGTGGACCGATATAGTCCATATTCGAAACTGATCTATGCCTCGTTGAAGTTTAACTATGTGCAAAGTATGGTTGAAATCAGTTACTACCTTCGAAAGTTATCGTGCTCACCATTTTAGCGAAAAGTTTTGAACTTTTGTGGGGGAGATACCCGAAGGAGTAGACCGATGTGGCCCATCTTAAACTAAGTATGCACAAAATATTTTGAATATGCTGAAGGTATAAAAATATTGCAATATTTGGAAGAAATTCTTTAGCTGTTGGGTCGTGATACCACGAAGTCTGGACTTACCCACAAAACATGCATATATCTGCACAAAAAATCACAATAAAATTCAAAATGATGCACGAACCGTAAAGCTGAAAACACATCCAACGTTTGAGTAAAGTTTTGTGTCATATCTGATAGAAGAATAAAGAAACAAGTGAGAAAAAGCTATAGTCGGTACTGGCCGACTATGTGATACCCTACACCACTACCTCTGTGCATAATCTTTTCACTCGAAAACATTTCTTTTAGGGAGATACGAAAGTTTTCACCTATCTGGCTTTTATACCAAATGACTTAAGGCGAACTGAACCAAAATAATTAATATTTAATTTTATATTGGACTACTATCGACATCACCAACATCAATATTCTTCTATCTCTGTGAGAAAATTTCATGATAATCCGATCAAAATTCCGACCTGTAGTGTGATTGCAGAAAAAGTGGAAAAAAGGGATGTATTACCGACTATTGCGATATCTCTATTATTTGACCACCTACGCCAACCTACTTTGCATAATTTTAAAGATGGGATTTTCTACTTTCTTAGTCGGGCTTTGCTTTTAGATGGTCCCCAACCAAAGGTGTGATATGCGTCATTATAACTAAAATCGCAAAAATTAAAAGTTGGGTTCTATTAGCGACTATTGCGATATCTTCGTTGTGTGACCGCCTACGACAACCTACGTTACATTGTTTCAAAGGCGATATTTTCTACTTTCATTGCCAAGTTATACTTTTTAAATACCCCTTATAGACGCTGAGATATTTGCTTTGGAATAAAATGTAGACTTTTTATCCAAATAACTTTTTTGCTCATTCCGACCCCTAATTATTATCCGACCATCACCAAAATCAATAGGCTTCTTCCCCTCCGGAACCCCCATCAACACACAAAATTTCGTGACGATCCGATCAAAATTGCGACCTGTAGCGTGATTTCCAAAAAAGTGGAAAAATGGGATGTATTACCGACTATTGCAATATCTCCGTTATTTGGTCACCTTCGCCGACCTAGTTTGCATCATTGTAATGATGGGATCTTCTACTTTCTTAGTCAGACTTTGCTTTTGAAAAGCCCCTAGCCAAAGCTGCGATATTCGTCATTATAATTAAAATCGCAAGAATGAAAATTTAGGTTTTATTTGCCACTATTGTAATATCTCCGTTGTTTGATCACCTACGAGAACTTACTTTACATCATTAGAAAGGTGATATTTTCTACTTTTATTGTCAGGTCTTGCTTTCGGTGTACCCCATATAGAAGCTGAGATATTCGCTTTGGAAAAAAACGTTGTCTTTTTATCCACATAAGTTTTTTTGCCCATTCCGACCCCTGAACATTATCCGATCATCACCAAAATCACTAGGCTTCTTCCCCTCCGGGACCCTCATCAACACCCAAAATTTCGTGACGATCCGATCAAAATTGCGACCTGTAGCGTGATTACAAAGTTTAGATGGACAGACGGACAGACGGACGGACGGACTGACGGACGGACGGACGGACTGACGGACGGACACACATAGCCAGATCGACTCAGCTCGTCGAGACATTCATTTTGGTATATATAAGTATGGGTCTACGACCATTATTTCGATGCGTTACAAACTTTTTGGGCAAAACCAACTTATAATCCCCTTCCCACATAGTGGTGTAGGGTATAAAAATGAAACACTTTGTCTTTTATTCATCTACCAGAAATGACACAAAACTTTACTCAAACGTGGATGTGTTTTCAGCTTAACATTAAACAGACATTTCTAAACTTTTATGGGAAAAGTGAAATCGACATGAGCCGAAAACGTTTTCTTTAATTGAAAAAGAATTTCATTATGGAGTTTAATATTTCAATGGTTTATATTCCTCCGTTAAACATTTACAATTTTCTGACCAGCAAATATTTTTAGGCTCCCTATTGAACTGACTGAATATTGCTTTCCAATTACCATAGCAAACGAAATTCTATCTACAAATCTTTTTCCTGCTGTTCGAAAAAATTAAGTAAATAAATAAATGTGTCATTTATTTCAATAGAAATTCCATTATTCATTCTAGAGTGGGGGGCTGCTGTATGTCTTCATTAGAACTTAATAACCTCCGTGTTGGATTTTATGTTTTTGACATTTGTTGAAGTGAAGTGTTGTGACAAACAAAGGCATTCTTCCAAAGTTCGTTTTCTTTTTATCATCCATATAAACATCATCATTACAGTTGCCATTTGCATTCATCTTCATTTTCAATTTTTTTGTTATCAAAGAAGAGGAAATTTTTTACATATACATGTACGCACGCACACATAAGGACAAACACGCGTCTTGAATTATGTGACAAATGTATTTGTAATTTTGAATAGCTCTTCATGTTGTTTGTGTTTTTGTCAAAAGATTCACTTGACTTATTGTTACATTTTTAAAGCAGCTGCCTTCCATTCATTGGCAAAACATCACGTTTTCTTCTTATACAAATATATGTATGTATGTAGGTATGTATGTATGGAAGAGAGGCACGAGGATGAATGAATAAAGGAAAATCCATCATAATTACCGTTAACTCATATGCTACTATTTGTAATGCTGTTGGTAATTTTTTCCACACAATTAATCAAAATAATTTATCTGTTAATAGGTAGGTAGGTGGTGGTGGTGAGATATGCATCGTTAGGCATTATTTCACTTTGCTGCGGAGCATTGATGATTATTTCTACATTGTGGGATCAAACTCACCTGACGTTTTCATGTCGTTGTATATAAATCTTGTGAAACTGTGTGTCACGCGGTTGTCCTGCGATATCATCTTTCATCTCCATGGCTACGTGTCTTGGTAACACTGACAGCAAAAGACGCTCCTGTTGTAACAGCGGGTAATTTAGAATTCGAACAATGGTTCCGGTACAAACAAATGAGGAAACGCCATATGAAAAAAATATATAACAATTAATTAATAATATATTAAAAATTACTTCTTATTTTTGTTCCGGTGAGAGTGTAAACATTATGGCAAATAATATATAATTCTTTAATCTGATTAATGTGTTGTTGTAGGTTTCATTTGTAACATTAGCATGGGTGGATTATTATGTGTGTCGTATTTTTGTAATTTATCAAAATAATCATTTTGAAGTTGAGCTATATCTGGATTTAAAGTAGTTCGGTATCTATAAGTACGAATTTTCACTATAAGTAGAATGTCCAAAACCACCACATTTCTGAACGCCAACAGTAACAAAATTTCATATTTCGAACAACCAGCGCACCAGCTGTAACCTTAATACAATTTTCAGTGCTTCAACTCCTCACATAAGTACAAACTCCTAAAATCACTTCTCAAGCCTTCGCACTCTTTAATTTTAGAATTCCAGCTTTATCTTTCGGCCCATACCAAATTTAGTACCAATTGCTACTTTCACTTATAGAAAATTTTCCACAATCACCTCTTTATCTTAACTCTACACAACAAAGCTGCCCTAATACCATTATTTCAGATTCGTAGCTCTAGGTTCAGGTCCAAGCCCAATTGCAACTTAAGTACTTTTCGTATACATTTCGTCGGTGTCATGCTTAAGTGTTCCATACGCCATTTGCCTGTTTTGAGATAATCGCATTTTAATGTTTTGCGTCACAACTGTGTGGAGCTGGATAAAGCAAATATTCATATTTTTGGCTTGAAATGTTAATAAAAGTATATAGAACATATTTGCAAAAATTTAGAGGAATACGTGTTGGAATATAAAAGTTACAGAGATTTTTTTAAAAAAATAATTTTTGTCGATATGTTCCATATCCGCACTTATGACACAAATGTGAAATATTGTAAATCACATAAAACAAAGTGACAAAAAAATTTTCCATCTTTGCCTCAATAAATTAAATACTTCTAAATCGAAAATTAAAATTCTGATTTTTGAAATGTGTTTTTAAACTTGTAAGTTTTTAAAATATTAATTTTATAACTGAAAAAATTTATGCTTTCCCGTCGAGGTATGGATATCTCGGAAACTAGAGCAGATAAGAGAAAGCCGACTAGAAATTCAGAAAGAGCATACCGGAAAACCCTAAAAACCACCTGTATCTCAAAAAGTAAAAAATGGCGTATGGAACACTTAAGCATGACACCGACGATTTGTACTCATTTCAAAATCACCTCCTTGCATAAACGAACTATCCCAACCGCGATTATCATAACAATTTTAAAGATTTTAGCTTTATTCGTTCACATAATACCAAATTCTGGCACATTTAGTAGCTTTTACGAGGGAAACTAAAAAAGTTTCGGGCATAGGCAATACGAAGAGTTGCCAGACGCCATTTTACATTTCCATTGAAAAGTTCGACATTTTTTAGCATAATCGTTCTACTGTTTGACGTACGACCATGCGTCGAGTTGTTTAGAGTGACACGAAAATATCAAAAAAAAATTGAATTTATTTGTGAATATTTTTCACAACTTTCGAAGTAGATAATCACGGCAAGACTGCATCGATCAAATATTTGTATGTCGACCATCCTATAGCACTATGAAAAACTGGTTTAATGAATTCAATCGGGGACGACACTCGAAAAAATACGAAGGTCGTGTTGTTGTGCCAGAAAAAAATTAAATTATGAAAAACCACGTTTAGCTGTATTTCAGTCAGTTATTGCGTTGTGGTTTGTTGATACAGTGTCAATGTGACGGTGACACGGTGAGACCATTCAAAAGAAAACGCGAACAAAGTAGAGAGCATTTACCAAACAAGAGAGGAAATATGAGAGCAAATAATGGGAACATAGGGAAAATAGGAAAGTGATTTTGCATCTCATGAAAATCCTACATATTTTTGAAAATGTCATGTATCTTATGCGAGATACCTGTACAGCATGAAAAAACTACATCATGAACGAAAATATGTAACATTTCTTGAAATATTTTTTTCTGTGCATGAGCCCGACAAATATCAGCAATCGCCAGAAGATGTTGTATAAATGTTCAAAAAGCATGTTTTGGAGGTGTCTCAATCGGAGTGGAAAAAGTGTTTCAAAAATTGGTTTGAAGGTATGTAAAAGTGTATAAATCGTGATGGAGACTACTTAAGAAAACAACAAAACTGTTTTGATAATAAATAACCGCGTTTTCATTGTTAGGCCAGAAATTGTTTTAGTTCCCCTCGTACTACTTGTCGTAAACTTATTGTTCGAATTTGCAAAAACCCTTTTATACAACTATCCTGCACTCCATCAGTGTCCAAAATTTCCAATTTTAGTACTTTTCGTACCCTCCACCTTTCGTACTCCTTTACGAATTTTCAAAAAACGAAACTTATTAAACAAATACGCCTAAATAGGAACCCTCACCCTCAAAATTCTAGATTCGGTGTTGATCACTTGTCAGACAACCAAATTGTACAATTTTAATTATTTTAAGTACTTTTTGAACCCTTCCAATACGATTTTCCAAAAACCCACCCTTATCACCCACCTAATCGTCAATAGAAACCCTCACTCAAAATTGCAGGATCCTAGCATCCGCCGTTTCGCCTGGGAATTAAGAAACGAGTTTGTCTCAGTTACGAAAATAGAAGTGATTGAGATAAGAGAACATATTTTATCAATTTTTAGAGAATAGCGGCAACATATTGAGATAATGAGATTCAATAGATTGGTAAGAAAAAGTCAAAAAGTCAAATACGAGGTTGAGAAAGTAAAGCATTGATATGTTAAATCAAAGACAGCTAATAAGTGTGCTCGTAGATTACAGCTCATCGTTATTAGTAAGAACGGATGGGAACATCATTTTGGCCATTCATTTGGCCAGGAATGAGCTTAGTTAAGCCAAAATTTAAAGCTCGGCATGTTACACTCTAAGGGTACTGGATCCCCAATTTTTATTAAATCTTTTTTTTCTTAAACTGGACCCAAAAAATTTATAAAGGTTGATATCATGATTTTGGCCCGACTTATTTATCAATTTAGTTTTGTTATATTACATCAGCAACTTACACAAATAAGATTAAAACGTCATGATTTGGCCTTTGGAATGGTGGTATTTGAACGTATTTGAGCTTTTTGGACCCGTTTTACCGACTTTCAGAATAATGACTATTAAATATTTCCTAATGATGTCAGTGGGGATGTCTTCCCAATCATTTTTATGTTCGTGAACCCGATTTTGCATACTTTTTTGCTTGGTAAAAAGTATAGTACCCAAAAATTCGGTATTCCAGTTTTTCTAGAAGGTGTATAATTTCCATATTTGATGGGCATTAGTAGATTTGGCGCACTTTTTGGGATTTATTATGATATCAGAGTATGATATCTATCTATTTAGTAAAAATGAAGTGATTCCAATAATAATGAGCAAGGAAATAGAGCTCAGTTGTAGGTCTTTCAAAACAATACTTTGAGGGTCTATTTTTCCGTCGCAATTTTGATTGGATCGTCACGAAATTTTGCGTGTTATTGGGGGTCCCACAGAGGAAAAAACCTATTGATTTTATTCAGGGGTCGGAATTTGAAAAAAAAAACTTATTTGGACAAAAGGCCAACGTTTTATTTCAAAGCGAATATTTCTCTTCTGTAAGAGGTATATTGAAAGCAAAACCTGGCAAGGAAAGTAGAAAATATCACCTTTACAACGATGTGAAGTAGGTTGTCATAGGTGGTGAAACAACAGAGATATCGCAATAGTCGGTAATGCATCCCTTATTCCATTCTTTGTGCAATCACACTACAGGTCGGAATTTTGATCGGATCTTCGTGAAACTTTGGGGGTTGATGGGGGTCTCACAGAGAAAGAAGCCTATTGATGGGTGGGGTACATCCCACTTTTCCATTTTTATACCCTCAGCCTTTAGGCTAAAGAGGGTATTTACACTTTGATACGACCAAAAATGTGCCTCATCGAAATAATGGTTTTAGACCCCAAGTATGTTTTTACGATATCCGTTTCAGACAATCTTGAGTAGATCTAGCAATGTCCGTCCGTCTGTCTGTCTGTCGGTCTGTCTGGCTGGCTGGTGCGCACGATAACTCTCGAACGGATCAATGGATTCGGTTAAAATTTTGGGTATCGAAATATTTTGTCCAGATTCGATTTAAGATCGAAGATGGGCCATGTAGGTCTACTCCTTCAGGTACCTCCCCCACAAATGTCCAAAAATTGTCGCAAAACTTGTGCGCACGATAACTCTTGACGGAAATAACCGATTTGGTTCATACTTTGCACACCGTGTAATTTCTACCAAACTAAGATGAGGTTCCAATATGGACTCAAACGGTCCACTCCTTCTGGTACCTCCCACACAAAATTTCGGAAAAGTTCAGTTTAGGACCTGGTCTCGAATCGCTTTGATTTTTGTTTACGCAAGTTGTATTCGCTGTCCTCTATACGACGCTATAAGTTTCATTAGGGGCAAGTCCATACTTCCTGAGAAAATAGCCTGAAAGTTACCAAAAACCCTATGACACCGTGTGTAGTGGTTGGAGCGCAAGATAACTCTCGAACGGATCTGCCGATTCGGTCCAAAATTTGGCTTTCGTAATACTTTGTCCAAACTTAGTTCAAGTTCAAAGATGGATTATATCGGCCCACTCTTTGCGGTACCTCCCCCACAAAAGTTCGAAAATGTTCGGAAAATTTGTGCGTACGATAACTCTTGAAGGGAGTAACCAATTTGGTCCATACTTTGCACATTATGAAATTTCTACCAGACTTAGATGAGGTTCCAATATGGACTCTATCGGTAAACTCCTTCGAGTACCTCCCACACAAAATTTCGGAAAAGTTCAGTTTAAGACCTGCTCTCCAATCCCTTTGGTTTTTGTTGTAACATCTTGTATTCACGGTCCCCTATACGAAGGTACAAGTTTTGGTTTTTGTTGTAACATCTTGTATTCACGGTCCCCTATACGAAGGTACAAGTTTCCTCAGGGGCAAGTCCATACTTCCGGAAAAAATAGCCTGAAAGTTGAAAAACAAACCCCATGTTTATGGGTGAAAGCGCAAGATAATTCTCGAACGGATATGCCGATTCCGGCCAAAATTTGGCCTTTGTAATATTGTTTCCAAACTTAGTTTAAGTTTGCAGATAAGCCATATCGGTCCACTCCTTCAGGTACCTACCCAACAAAGTTCAAAAATATTCGGAAAAATTGTACGCACGATAACTCTTGATGGGAGTGACCGATTTGGTCCATACTTTACATGTTCTCATAATATCTACCAGATATAGATCAGGTTCGAATATGGACTATATTTGTCGACTCCATCCCGTACCTCCCACACAAAATTTTATATAAGTTCACTTTAAGACCTGCTATTGAATCACTTTGATTTTTGTTGAAGCAACTTACATTCGCTGCCTCACTTACGATGGTAAAAGTTGTTTCGGGGGCAAGTCCATACTTCTTGAGAAAACAGCCCGAAGGGTGTAAGAACCCCCAATGGCACCCCCATGGTCTATGTCGGTCCATTCCTTCAAGTACCTTTTCCGCAAAATTGTTGAACTTTTATCCTAATCAACATTTTGTCGGTTTATACGACCAAAATTTTGAAACGCATTAAATACCTAAGTTTTTTCGAAAAAGGGGTTTCAATTTACACAGGCTGAGGGTATATCTCTGTCGGCAAAGCCGACTGATACTTTTTTACTTGTTTTATTTGAGTTGTACTGATGATGCACTTAAATACGTTTCAACAAAATTTACCTGTATTAATGAAGGCATTCAAAGCAAAAGCGCTAAGTATTCCAATTTTAATATTTTGAGTTTTACCAGTCAAAAGCTTATGCACAGGGGTAGTGGTGTAGGGTATCACAGAGTCGGCCCCGAGCCGACTATAGCCTAGGCTCACTTGTTTTGGTATATATATGTATGGGTCTACGACCATTATTTCGATGCGTTAAAAACTTTTTGGCCAAACCCAACTTATAATACCCCCCACATAGAGGTGTAGGGTATAAAAATTAAATAAATGCATAATTAAAAAAATATTTGTGTTAAAAACTTAAAAAAATAGTTCCTGGGCTTTTATAGAATGGGATGGAATTTTGTACTTTCATAGTCAGACTTTGCTCTTGGAATTTCCCCAACTAAAGCTGTGAAATTCTTCATTATTATTAAAATCGCAAAAATGAAAAGTTGTGTTCTATTAGCGGCTATTACGCTATCTTCAATGTTTGACCATCTACGACAACCTACGTTACATGGTTGCAAAGGTGATATTTTCTACTTTCATTAGCAGGTTGCTTTTGATATACCCCTTATAGAAGCGGAGATAATCGCTTTGAAATAAAACGTTGACTTTTTCTCCAAATAAGTTTTTTGCCCATTCTGACCCCTGAATATTATCCGACCATCTCCAAAGTCAATAGGTGTCTTCCCCTGTAGGACCCTCATTAACCCCCATTTCGTGACGGTCCGATCAAAATTGCGACCTGTAGCGTGATTACAAAAAATGGAAAAATTGGATGTATTACCGACTATTGCGATATCACCATTATTTGGCCACCTACACCAACCTACTTTGTATCATTGTAAAGATGGGATCTTCTACTTTCATAGCCAGACTTTGTTTTTGGACGCTCTTCAACCAAAGCTGTGATATTCGTCATTATTATTAAAATCGCAAAAATGAAAAGTTAGGTTCTATTAGCGGCCATTGCTATATCTTCGTTTTTGCTTTTAATATACCCCATATAGAAGCGGACATATTTGCCCATTCCGACCCCTGAAGATTATCCGACCATCACCAAATTCAATAGGCTTCTTCCCCTCCGGGACCTTCAGCAACACCCAACATTTGGTGACGATCGGATTGAAATTGCGACATGTAGCGTGATTACAAGATTTAGATGGACAGACGGACGGACGGGCACACATAGCCAGATCGACTCAGCTCGTTGAGACATTCATTTTGGTATATATATGTACTAGCTGAACCCGGTGTGCTGCGCTACCCCGACCAAGATAAAATATAATGGAATGCTATACTTATATTGAAATTATTCTTTAAAATACTTTAATGCATAACTATGGTAAATTTCAAATTTCCTTTACAATTCCATCGAAAAAAAATTAAAAATTTTTTTTACAAGCACTTTCACGATTTTTGGTACATGGGTTAGGAAAAAAATCGTGGTTTCAAATCTGTTCGCGTTCACGAAATTGGATGCTGCGCCCAAAAGTTATGGGGGGTTTTCTTCCCTTATAAAGAAAAAATATTTAAAAATTCCCTTTGTGTTGTAATACCAAAATGTATAAATAAATCGGTAACAACATTTAATATCTATCCGTAGACGCCTAAATATTTGCTAAATTCATTTTCATTTTCGCGGAAAATCAAAAAATAATGAAGGAATCTTGGAGTAAATTTTATTTATTCTAACTCAGAGTCCATAAAAATCTCTAAAAAATAAATTAAAAATACGTACAGAATTTAGACAATGTCCAGAAGAATGTGAGACCAACATTTTATAGATTAGGATTTTAAATTGCATATTCCAGCTACAACAAAAGACTAAAGTTTATTGTTGGAATATTATTTCAAAAATATATTTTTTGGTTTAATACGAAAAATTTGAGAACATTTTTTGGGAGTTATTCTACTATTTCGCTAAATTTCCAAACAAAACCTGAATTATTTTGCTAAAACCTCTTCAAGGAAAATATTTTATCATCGTGAAAGTATATTTTCTTAGTTTGATAAGCAATAGAATTTGGAAATAAAGAGTGATATTGATATTACAATCAAAGAAAAAACATAAAAGTTAAAAACCGCATAACGCGCGAAATAGTTAAAATCAGTTGAGGCGCATGTGGTTTTCGCATTGAGCTAGTGCATCTCTGTCAATATGTTTGCATTTTTCCATGTTTCATTCAGCGACCAAAGTGTGCCATCAGTTGCATCTTACTACACAAAAATGCTTCATGTAGGTAAAAATAACGCGATGTTCATATGATTATAAGGCGCATCCGATTTCAGTGACCCCCTGCTAAAAATACGTCAATAAGACAAATTTTATACAGATTCGTCAAGAACCGCGGATGTGCTACTTGATTCTATTTTTTGTTAAATACGAATACTACTCCCGAGTCTCTGTAAATTATGACACACCTTTTTGACAAATATTATATTATAAAAACTAAAATCACGCGGGGTTCAAGGGTACCTGAGTCACAGTTGTAAATTTTGAAGCCAAAAAATAGGTTTTTATAGAAAATTTACGCACCAGAATTTCGACTTTGGACTCTTATTACTAGGGAGCTGTATGAAGCACACTCATGAGATATACATCAAACGACGTGGAATCACGAGTTCTACATTCCAATAAATAGTTTGGGTAATTATCTGGTTGCGCCCTCCAATTATAAGAAAAATTCGAAAAACCCAGATTTCAAAACTTCAAAATGTCAGCATCGATTTTAGGGGGATGCAGTGTATATATCGAAAAGTCATACATTACAACCATGTTGCCCAAGGGGTATTCTTCAGTTCTTTCTTTGGGCTCAGGTCTGAAATTTTCATGGTTTGACCAGAAATCAAGAAAGAACACAAAAAAACTTGTAAACTTCAACACATTTTTACCCATTTTTTAATATTACCACCAACACAGCTTCCACATAAATTATTTGTTATGGTTCATTTTATGCGACCCCGGCTAAAACACTTCAATTAATATAAATATATTCATATTGTATAAAATATATTGACAGTTCGCGACTTATTAAATGCTGAACCTCAACTTCAACGATTGTAAAACATTTTTGAATATTACCATATAGCAGATATGAAGGCTTTCTCAACACATTCAGTGCCGTGTATGGACCTTATGTTATGGCATTTTTGTATGGTGCAGGTAGTAAGACTCCTGCTAAATCCTTTCCTACTATGACTACACCTAAGTGGGTGACATTTGCAAATGGCATATCGTCACCATAAATGCCTCCTTTAAAGAAGAGAATTAAATTAGGAATAACGTTAAGATTGAGGGCATATATCAAGCAGTTGTGACACCTTAAATTACTATTAGGGTAGGGTATTTTTTAACAAAAGCATGACCTGAAATCTGAATGAGTTTCAAAATATTTTTTCGAACATTTTTTAGTCCAAATTCTGCAAAAAATTTACAAATCTCGACCGATTTTAATATACACTAATACCTCGATTTGAGATGTTTCGATTTGCGTTACTGATTGGATTTGCGTTATCAAAAATTAATAGATTTTGTTTCGAATTTCATTACTGAATCGATTTGCGTTATTTAATCATGGGTATAGTAAAACTGCCACACATTTTTTACCGATTTTTGTCGGTAACTTAAAAAATGAGTTAGTGATTTGCACTACGATATAGATAGAAAATATTAACCAACGAAAAATGCTTCTATACCAAATCCTAGCTTTATAAATTTTTAACGGTTAAAGGAAGAGTTTCTCATCTACAAATCTGCATAATGTTGCATTAAAAAATTACCACATAGCGCAGATATTGCAGCCGCGAAAGAAGTGAAGCAGGTGTGTGCGTTCTTAACGTCTCATGATGAAGAAACGAACAACGAAGACTTACTTTCCATTAACATGGTACATGCATTAGAAGAGGAATCACTTGAGGCTCATTGAGCTCTTCAATTCAGCTATTAATTTTTCTGCTTATGTTATTTCTGGTAAAAAAATAAAGGCAAGGGCAACCCAGTTCGAATATGTCTCGGTCATTATTTATTTTTTTTTTTGCCAGAATTACAATCCAAGAAAATTCATTGAGTTTTGTCCTTTAAGGCCTCGGTACATAACAAGCCGCCTGGCTTTCTTGCCATGCTTCAATTCTGACATATTAAAAATAAAAGGAAAAAAGTGCAACCTAGTTCGAAATTGGCTCGGCCTTTTTAATTCTCTATTTTTCTTATGTCAGAATAAAGCCAGGCGGCGAGTCTTCTTATGTACCGAGGTCTTCACGTCTAAAATTGAGAAAAATTTTATATTTAAAAAATTGTGGAACCAATTAAAAAATTCTTCACATAAATATATGGAAAAACGTGTTTCGATTTGCGTTGTTTCGCATTGCGTTGAAGTTTGCCGGAACCAATTATTAACGCAAAACGAGGTATTAGTGTAATTAATATATAGTCCCAATTTCTTCACACTTAAAAACTTCATTGAAATTGGACATTCATAGCGTGTTGGTGCCTCAGATACCTAAAATCGGCCAAAATTTTATATGGGAGCTACATCCAAATCTGGACCGATTTCGATATATTTTGGCACATTTATTTGTAGGCAAAATTCTGTAACAAATTCCAAAATTTATTGCAATCGGGCATATATTGCATGTTTGGTGCGTCAAATAGATTAAAAGACTTATATTCAATAGAACGACCTTTTTGCCGTAATGGCGAAATGAAGGAAATAACTGCTTTTTTACACCGCTATGTGGTATTTTCGATATTTGTAAAATATACCAAAAATGTATGACCCTAGTTCACATATTTTTAATCTGCATAAAATGCCAATTCGATGTCCCTCAGTCTGCTCGTCTGTAGAAAAGTAGACAAAGCTCTCAACATCGTTGATGAAGTTTTTAATGAAAATTATACAGCTGCTAAGACTGCAGGAGGAACGAAGTCTTTTGAAAGCCGCCAGAAGCCGAAGGCTTTCGATAATTGAATAAAAATGTGTTTAAATAATTTTTAAAATTAGTTAAGTTGATTATAGTAACACGAAATTGTTATTGTATAATCGGGAACATCCGAAAACAATGTGCAGATGAAGAAGAAGAGGTGATTTTGTTATTGAAGATGATCTCGATGACTCCATAGAACAATACCATATTTTCGGTATTACGAAGGTTCGGAAATTAGATGTATACCACTATGTTGTAGAAAATTGTTGGTCTATACCCATAGTGTCCGTAAAACAATACCTACATATTTTCGATATTTTGTTGGTGTTAGGCACATTGAACAATAAAGGCGTGTGCAATTTTTATCTTGGTCTTCGGTCGAGGTACAAACATTTCTTGCCGAAAATGTTCGGCGAAGCTCCACGTTTCGGCATAGCACCCATAGAACGACACCGCCCGAAAGCGGTATTTTTGGAGTTGAGCATCAATCACTGCGCTATGGGTATTCTTGATCACCTACATATATACCATTGATTGCTGTAATTTCGAATTTTCAGACTCGTGGTACCGGAATATGAACACAACCGCATAAAAGATGTTTTGCCGTTACTTACGGTTACAAAATTAACATCGGAATGTATTTGCTTTTCCAAATAATAAAAAAATAAAAAAAAACAAGTAAGAAAAGCCTATAGTCGGACGGAGCCGACCATGGGATACCCTATACCACTATCCCTGGACGATCGCTCCCCACGGAACTTCTTTTCAATGATTGTGAAAATTAAATCATCAAATATCAGAGATGTAAAGTATAATACTTATGACCAAAACCAAAAAGTTATTTAGCATGACAAAGACATTTTTGTAGCAGGAAAGGAAAATTTAGTTCACACAAACTAAAATGTAATGAAACCCACTTATGTAGTACTACTACTTCCGTTGTTTAACCGCTACGTTACTGAAATTTTTACCAATTTCACAAAACAGTTTCAGTCCATTTAACCCGCTAAGTATTATCTGATCTTCACGTTGGTTTGTATTTATTATTATTTTGACCTACAGAGCCGCTACAAAATTGGTTAAAATTTTATTTTTGGTCCATTTCATCCCCTGAACATTTCACGATCATCACCAAAAACCAATCATTTCTATTCTGGCCCGAACCCAACCTCCTTAAAAAATTCGTTACAATCGGTCCATAATTGCGGCCTTAAGCTTGTTTACAATTTTTAATGGACGGACACACATCGCTAAATCGCATTATCTCGTCGAGATATGAATTTTGGCATAGCAAATAAGGGGTCTAGGCCGAAAATTTCGTGGTGTTACATAAACTTTTGGAGAGAAAATAAGTAGCATGGGATAAAAATGTGGTTCTCTACACAGAACCCATTATATATTAGGCAGCAGGCCCGTTATCTAGCAAACACTTTATTGCAATTTACATCAGAGTTTTTTTCCATATGTAGGCTACTTTGCGAAATATATATGTCCTCAAGGAATTCAAATATCGACCAAAAATAAAATTTTTATATTTTTCATACAAAAGTAATGGTCCATTTCACCCGCTAAAGAATATCAGATCATCATTCAAAATTGTAGGCATCTTTTTCGACCTATACTCTTACCCGGTGCAAAATTTCGTGACTATTGATGTATAATTGCGACTTCTAGCGAGTTTATTATTACACTACAAACAAATAACCGAATATATTAGGCTGTAACTCTGTTATCTGATCATGTACACCAACATAATTGGCATCAATTGAAAGGTCAAGCGTTCCACTTTCAAATATATCTCAGTTGTCGGGAATGTCACTTCCAGGAATTAAGATATAAGCTGTATATTAAAAATTTTCACAATTTTCACACTAAGGTTTTGGTCCATTTAACCCTCTAAATATTATCCGATCGCCATCTCAAATTGCAAGCTTCTCCTTTGTGATATACTCTTACCTTATTTAAAATTACGCGTTAATCGGACTATTATTGAGACCTACAGAGCCGCTAGAAAATTGGATAAATATTATGTTTTTGGTCCATTTCACCCGCTAAATATTTCACGATCATCACCAATAAGAATAGGGATCTATTCTGATCTGAACCCGACCTCCATACAAAATTTCGTGACGATCGGTCCATAATTGCGGCCTGGACCGTGTTTACAATTTATAATGGACAGACGGACGGACGGACGGACTGACGGACGGACACACATCTCAAAATCGCTTTATCTCGTCGAGATATGAAGATTGGTATACCACATTGGGGGTCTCCGACGAATATTTCGCGGTGTTACATGAATTGTTACCAAAACAAACTTATAATACCCTTTTCCACATTGTGGTATAGGGTATAATTAAACTTGAATATAACTATTTTAAGGCAATCGCGAAACAAAACAGTTGTAAATTGGTAAAATTTTTGATCCACGTACATGTCGTTCGTACTAGTTTTATATAATAGAAGTCGCGGCATTGAAATATGATAGAACATGTAGCAACCACATAATAAGCTTTTGTTGTTACTTACGGTCACAAAATTAACACCGAAATACATATGGTAAATAACAAAAATGTTTTGCAATCGATGAATCCGAGTTTCACTCTTTCAGAATTCGGGAACTGTTAACATATTCTATAAAGTATGACTACAATTCTTTAAAATGAAGTGTTTTAGGAGGGATCCCATAATGTCGACCATTAAAATTAATTTTCGTGGAAGCTGTGTTGGCATCAATGTAGAAAAATGGGTACAAATGGGTTGAAGCCAACAAGTTTTTTTATGTTCCCATGCGTATTCTGGCTTAACCTTACATTTTATAGACCTATTCCCAAAGAATGAATCACAGAATACTCCATGGGCAATAAGATAGCAGGGTATGATTTTTCGATATATCCACTGCATCCACCTAAAATTGATGCTGACATTTTGAAGCCGGAATTTCGGGGTTTTTTGAATTTTTTTAATAATCCGGACGCGCAAGAAGATAATATTCCAAACTCATAACACGATTATAGAACTCGTGATTTTACGTCGTTTGGTGCATGTCTCATGAGTGTGCTCCTAACAGCATCCTAGTAATTGGAGTCGAAAGGCCAAAATTTCATGCGTGAATTTTCTTACAAAACATATTTTTTGCGTGTAAAATTTACAACTGTCATTCAATTTCCTTTGAAACCCGCGTGAATTTAGTTTTTTTACGCGACGGTTCTAATGAAGCCTTCCGCGATCGAATTCATCTACTAAAACCGCGGATATAGATACCTTGAAAATCGGAAAATCAGCAAAAATAAATTTTGACAAATCCGCGTACTAAACCGCGATTTTCTTTAAAATTTTTTACATAAATGGAATCCTTTACTCGCGATTATAACATCTGCGAAAACACGTGTCATAAAAAAACAGAGATACGCGAGTAATATGGGCATTTCGCCAAAAATTGAATGTGGAGGCACATCCGCGGTTTTTGAAGAATCTATTTGAAATAGGTGTATATTGACGTATTTTTGATGGGCGCTGATGAAACCGGATGCGCATCAAAATCGTATGCACATTGCGCGACTTTTACCAACTTTAAGGTTTTTTGCAGTGCATGATGCAACTGGCGGCACACAATGGCCGCTGAGTGAAACATCGAAATATGCATAAATATTGAAATAGATTGATTCGCTTTATCCAAAATCGGATGCGCATCAACCGACTTTAACTAATTCGCGAATTACAGGCTTTTTAAATTTCATATCTTTTAAATGATAGTAATTTCAATATTACTCTAAATTTCCTATCCTTATAAGTTATCACAGTAAGCAGTTAAGCTTTCACGATGGTAAACCATATATTTTGATAAAGTTTTAGCAGCATACTTTAGTTTATGTATTAGATTTTAGCGAAATACTTGCATAACTCTCAAATATTTTTTTTCTAATTTTTCGAAACAAGCCAAAAAATATATTTGTAACAATATTTTCCAACAACGAGTTGTTTCTCCTTTGTTGTTGTTATAATATGCAATTTATAAAGCCAATGTTTATAATTTTGGTTCCACATTTTTTACGCGTTGTCTAGTTTCTGTACGTATTTTTAATTTAGTTTTTAGAGGTTTATACGGACTCTGAGTTAGTATAATTTGAATTTATTGCCAAATTTTTTTAATTTTTTGATTTTCCGCGAAAATAAAAACACATTTTGGAAATTTTGGTGCATCTACGGATGGATATCAAATGCTGTTACTGATATATGCTTACATTTTCTCAATACAAAAAATAAGAAATTTTAAAATATTTTTTCTTTATAAGAGGATAAAAACCGCTATAACTTTTGCGCGCATCGGCCAATTTCGTGAACGCGAGCAGATTTGAAACCAGATTTTTTTCCTTTAACTCTATACCAAAAATCGTAGATGTGCTCGCGAAATTTTTTTTTAATTTTTTTCAAATGGAATTGCAAAGGAATTTTGTTATTTGCCATATATCACCAATATTTTTGAAAATTTAACATAGCTGAAGCCAAGGTTTACCCTTTTAGAACACGCGACTCTTGATTGTATATTATAAAAATTAAATACTTTTGGATAAAATGAAATGTTTTTGGACGTGGCAAAAAATATTGGCCTTAAAAGATAATTTGCAAGGAAGCTGTGGCTATATTTATGTTAAAAAATTGGTGAAAATGGGTTGAAGCCACCATGTCTTTTTTTGTTATCTCTCTATTTGTGAGTAAACCACACTTCTCTCGAGTTTCCTGTCAAAGTAAAAGCAGCAGCAAACTAAATAAGGATCATCTCACTAATGTATTACTTTTCAAAATTTCGTCTGCTTCTACCATTAAATGATGCTGACATTTTGAAGCCAGATTTACAGTGTTTTTTGAAATTTTCTTCTAATTTCATTCCGCAAACAGGTTTTTATAAAAACCATATATAGGATTGTAGTACTTGCGATTCTGAGTTATTTGATAGGAATATTGTGAATGTAGTCTGCACAGCTTCATAGAAATCTGCATCCAAATTCGAAAATTTTGTGTGAACATTTTTCTAAAAATCATATTTTTCGGCCCTAATTTTAACAATTGTTATTCGATTTCTTCGTACTTGATTGCACATTTTAGTTTTTTACGTTCCTGATCCAATAAATCATTCCTCGTGAAAATCAATCTACTAAAACGCGAGTTACAAGAAATTCCAAAGTAGAAAAATCACCTAAAATTGTTTTTAAAAATATCGCGTATTTTATCGCGTTTTTTGCGGATCGTTTCCACTGCAATGAAAAAACTAGTGCAGCATCTTCATTTTAGCGGAAACAGAGATTTGAAAACTTCACTTATAAGGGAGCTACATTCATTTTATCTCAAAAAATAGTGTGTGATGCTACATCCACGGTTCTTGATTGCTCGCCTTGAAATAGATATATATCGATACAGATTTTCATGGTGAACACTGAAATCGGATGCGGACAAAAATTTTATGCACTTTGCGCAAATTAGAGATATTTTATAGGTTTTTTAATGCTAGGATGCAGCCGATGCTACATCTTAGCCTTCAATGTAAATTTCGAAAAATATATATAAATTAAAAGATATGGGTTTGCTGTACATGAACATCACATGCGGACAAAATGATTTTAATAATTACGCGATTTACACGTATTTTAAAATGCATAAATGGGTTATTTGACCTCTATTTCCATTTCAGAAGCTTTGAGATATATCATCTTCAACCCAATTACCTTCCCTAATGGGAAAGCTTTAATATGAATGTCAATAAAGCAAAATCCGTCTATTTTATTGGGAGATTTAAGCAAAACGAAGGAAATATTTCTATAGATTTTTCCAATATTTTCTACTATATAATGCGTGTGAAAAAATATTTTGTCAAATAAAAAATTCTTTTTTGACCAAAATATGTGCTTATTTTGGCTGTAACATCAAAACTATAACACCAATCTGTACGATTGTAGTCTCATTTGATTTGCCGTGAAGTTTACATCCACAACAAATTTTTATGTAATTTTATGACCACTAAATTGGCCTTAATTTTGAAAAAAGTTGACTTATATTCAATAATTTATCAATTTTATGTACATTCCGCGAATTCTGTGTAACATTTTGCAGGTATTATGCAATCTACTCGCTGAAGTCACATCGAGAGAACTTTTTAGTAACAATTGTGCTTATTAAAATAATTAGCGTTTTTATAATATTTTCTTTCTTAAAAAGCGAAATAAAAGCGCCATAACTTTTGTCCGCATCAACCAAGAATTGGCTCGCGACCAGATTCGTACTGACAATTTTTTTCTTAACCTACATATCAAAAATCGTTGATGTAGCGCGAAAAAAAATTATCCGTTTTTTCTGAAATGGAATATGAAATAATTGACAATATTCCTGATATGTATTTAATTTCGGAAATGTAGGTATTTTCTTACTAAACCAATAATAATAATATTTGCCTCTCTCGAAACCACTAATAATCGTTGACAATTTGTATCTTTTTAATTTCCTTTAAATAATTTCAATGCAAATTGATTGTCGTAAATAAAACATTTTAGAACTTTCAAATATTGATAAAACTAAAACATAAAATGTCACAATTTGTGCATATTAGGACAGAATTTTTAAATATTCCATTTGAAAAAAATTAAAAAAATTGTTTGACGCTACATGAACGATTATTGGTACATGGATTGAGGGAAAAATTCCCATTCTCAAATCTGTTCGAGATACTAATCTTGGATATTGTGCGCAAAAGTTATGGCGGTTACAACTCTGATTATTAGAAAAAATCTTATAAAAACGCTATTCGTTATATCGAGAAACATTGTTAATTTATGGCTTCCTACATACTATATGCTTACTGAGGTCCCATAACTTTAGTGAAAAAGTTGTAAATTTTCGCGGAAATTAGGAAATAATTCAAAACAATTGGTAGTTTGCAACTTATATTAATAAAATTCAAGATGTTTATGCATCCGAAAAATATATAAAAATGTGTACGTAATCTAAACATCGCGAAGATTCAAATGAAAATGAAAACTATACAAATCCGTTTAGTGGTTTGCATATTATAGCAAAAACAAAAAAAATATATTGAGGAAATTTATAAACTTTTTGTAAGAGCAAATATTTATTAAAATTTATTTTGTGAGTTAGTTGAGGAAAATGTAGTAAAAATAGGTCGGAGTTATTCTTCTATTTTAGTACAATTTCACGCAAAAAATCACATTTTTTATTATATTCACTTCTCGAATACACGCAACATCTAACGGAAGATCAAGTTCAAATAGATTTTGGGTTCCTTTAAATGGAGTATAATCTTGTGTAATGGTTTACCAATACACCGAATTCTTCTCTTTTAATTTGTACACATTTGCAGAATTTACTTTGGCCGCTAAGATGTAGCATCGTCTGCAGCGTAGTGTGCAAAAAAACGGTATAACGCTTATAATTTGCTCAAATAGCATACACTTTTTATGCGCATCCGATGTCACTATCATCAAAAAAAAAAATAAAAAAAAAAAATAAAAATACATCGATCGAAACCTATTTCGATAAAATCCATCAAGAACCATGGATGTAGCATAACACACTATTTTTGGGATAAATCGGATACAGCTCCCATGCCACTAAATTTTTTAAACCGCTGTTTTCGCAAAAACGCGAGTGATGTGTCAGTTTCTTCATTGAATAAGAAACGATCCACAGAAAACGCGACTAAATCCGCGATATTTCCAAAAACATTTTACGCACATTTTTCGGTTTTTGCAGTTGCTGTTTTCGCCGTTCTAGTGATTGATTTTCACTATTTATGATTTATATGATCTGGACCGCCAAAAAACTAAAATATCTTGGGGTCCCAGCACAATCAAACGGATATTGTAAATACTGTACCCCAAAAATAGGGTTTTTCGAAAAAATATCGCACTAAATTTTGGCCTTTGGCAGTGGATTACTCGGATGCTGTCTGGGTTACATGGTCAATATACATATCAAATTATGCGTAAGGGGAATGCAGTGGAATTTTGAAATGTGATACATTAGAAGTGTAATCTTCATTTTTATACCCTCAGCATTTATGCTAACGAGGGTATATACACTTTCATACGGGCAAAATGTGCCTCATCGAAATAATGGGTTTAGACCACAAGTATGTTTGGACGAAATGTGTTTCAGACAATTTGGAGTCGATTGAGCAATGTCCGTCCGTCTGTCTGTCTGTCTGGCTGGCTGGAGCGCACGATAACTCTCGAACGGATAAACCGATTAGGTTCAAATTTTGGCTTTCGTAATATTTTACCCAAACTTAGTTTAATTTCGAAGATGGGCTATATCGGTCCACTCCTTCCGGTACATCCCCCACAAAAGTTCGAAAATGTTCAGAAAATTTGTCCGCACGATAACTCTTGAAGGGAGTAACCGATTTGGTCCATACTTTGCCCATCGTGAAACGTGTACCAGACTTAAATAAGGTTTCAATATGGACTCAATCGGTCCACTTCTTTGGGTACATCCCACAAAAATTTCGGAAAAGTTCAGTTTAGGGCTATCTCTCGATTTTTGTTTTAGCAACTTGTATTCACTGCCCTCTATACAACGGCACAAGTTTCATCAAGGGCAAGTCCATACTTCCTGAGAAAATAGCCTGAAAGATAACTCTCGAACGGATCTGCCGATTCGGTCCAAAATTTGGCCTCAGTAATATTTTGTCCAAACCTAGTTTAAGTTTGAAGATAAGCCGTATCGGTCCACTCCTTCAGGTATCTCCCCCACAAAAGTTCAAAAATGTTCGGAAAAATTGTTCGTACGGTAACTCTTGAAGGGAGTGGGCGAATTGGTCTATACTTTACACATCCTAATATATCTACCAGATATAGATCAGGTTCAAATATGGACTATATTTGTGCACTCCATCCGGCACCTCCCACACAAAATTTCGGATAAGTTCACTTTAAGACCTGATATCGAATCACTTTGATTTTTGTTGAAGCAACTTGCATTTGCTGCCTCAATTACGATGGTAAAAGTTTTTTTAGGGGCAAGTCCATACTTCTTGAGCAAACTGCCCGAAGAGTGTAAAAACCCCCTATGGCACCATATGTTGTGGCTGGAGATCCACTTCCATAACGGTCAATGTCAATCCATTTCTCCTCCGCAAAACTTTTGATCTTTAATTCTAATCAACATTTTTGTCGGTTCAAACGCCCAAAATGTTTAAAACCCCTAATTACATACGTATTTTGGGAAAAAATTGTTTCAATATACACAGGCTGAGGGTATATCTCTGTCGGCAAAGCCGACTGATACTTTTTTACTTGTTATTCTTCTACTTTTACTTTGGACAGATATCCGTTATTTAAACGGTTTAACCGCCAATCGAATAACAACGTAAAACAAACTCGTTTGCTTCAACGTGTTTTTATTCATTTACGCGGTCATAGCTTCCGCGAAAATTAACTTGTTAGCCACATTTTTAGCGTTGATTAAAAACACTTCATTTTATGCAACTATGGTCATATTTCGTGGTACACTGCAATATTTCGCGAATTATAACAGTGCAAACCTTGGCTTCATCAATGTTAAAAGCCTCCAACAAAATGTGAGGAAACATATAACTTTCTTCTAAATATATATTTTAGCAAATTTTAGCGGATTTTTCGCCCTAAAAAATTTAAAAAAGGTTGAAATAAGCAAGTCGACAACAAAAGCCTCCAACGAAATGTGAGGAAACAATAAACTTTCTTCAAAATATATTTTTGCAAATTTTCGCGGATTCTTCGCGATATCTCAAAAATAAAATACGTCAGATCCTTCCTCGGATAAATACGAACATTTTAAGACAAACGAAACAAATCGGTTGTAAGTTGGTCGAGTTTTTGATTCACGTACGAACGCCATTTGAGTTTTATATAATAGAAGATGGGTCTACGACCATTATTTCGATGCGTTAAAACTTTTTGGGCAAAACCAACTTATAATACCCTCCCCGCATAGTGTGTTGGGTATAATAAAGTTATATTGGATAATACAACACTTGAAACGCATATAAACCACGTAATAGTGGAAATGACATCATGCGCATCCGATTTTCCAACACAGCGAATGAATCCCTTTCATTTGATATACACTTTTATTTGGCGGCCATATTATGGTCGAACGAGCAGAAAACTGACCATAACTTCCACGAGGTACATTTACATCTGATTTCAATGATCACTATTAAAAAATACGTCATTCTATGCCGTTTCAGTGCGATCCATCAAGAACAGTGGATGTAGCATCTCTCTCAATTTTTAGAAAAAATTATTATATCTCGGGATTCCCGATAGTTTTTATGCCCTATACCACAATGTGGAAAAGGGTATTATAAGTTTGTTTTGGTAAAAATTCATGTAACACCGCGAAATATTCGTCGGAGACCCCCAATGTGGTATACCAATCTTCATATCTCGACGAGATAAAGCGATTTTGAGATGTGTGTCCGTCCGTCCGTCTGTCCATTATAAATTGTAAACACGGTCCAGGCCGCAATTATGGACCGATCGTCACGAAATTTTGTATGGAGGTCGGGTTCAGATCAGAATAGATCCCTATTCTTATTGGTGATGATCGTGAAATATTTAGCGGGTGAAATGGACCAAAAACATAATATTTATCCAATTTTCTAGCGGCTCTGTAGGTCTCAATAATAGTCCGATCAACGCGTAATTTGAAATAAGGTAAGAGTATATCACAATGGAGAAGCTTGCAATTTGAGATGGCGATCGGATAATATTTAGAGGGTTGTTGGTGTGCATGATCAGATAACAGAGTTACAGCCTAATATATCCCGTTATTTGTTTGTAGTGTAATAATAAACTCGCTAGAAGTCGCAATAATACATCAATAGTCACGAAATTTTGCACCGGGTAAAAGTATAGGTCGAAAAAGATGCCTACAATTTTGAATGATGATCTGATATTCTTTAGCGGGTGAAATGGACTATTACTTTTGTATGAAAAATATAAAAATTTTATTTTTGGTCGATATTTTAATTCCTTGAGGACATATATATTTCGCAAAGTAGCCTACATATGGAAAAAAAACTACTGACCTTTCCTCTGATGTAAATTGCAATAAAGTGTTTGCTAGATAACGGGCCTACTGCCTAATATATAATGGGTTCTGTGTAGAGAACCACATTTTTATCCCATGCTACATATTGTCACTCCAAAAGTTTATGTAACACCACGAAATATTCGTACTAGACCCCTTATTTGGTATGCCAAAATTCATATCTCGACGAGATAAAGCGATTTAGCGATGTGTGTCCGTCCATTAAAAATTGTAAACAAGCTTAAGGCCGCAATTATGGACCGATTGTAACAATTTTTTTAAGGAGGTTGGGTTCGGGCCAGAATAGAAATGATTAGTTTTTGGTGATGATCGTGAAATGTTCAGGGGATGAAATGGACCAAAAACAAAATTTTAACCAATTTTGTAGCGACTCTGTAGGTCAAAATTATAACCAGCAAAATTTTAAACAAAGTTTGAGTTTATGTGAAGATCAGATAATACTTAGCGGGTTAAATGGACTGAAACTTTTATGTGAAATTGGTAAAAATTTCAATAACGTAGCGGTTAAACAACGGAAGTAGTAGTACTACATAAGTGGGTTTCATTACATTTTAGTTTGTGTGAACTAAATTTTCCTTTCCTGCTACAAAAAAGTCTTTGTCATGCTAGATAACTTTTTGGTTTTGGTCATAAGTATTATGCATTACATCTCTGATATTTGATAATTAAATTTTCACAATCATTGAAAAGAAGTTTCGTGGAGAGCGATTTTCCAGGGATAGTGGTATAGAGTATCCCATGGTCGGCTCCGTCCGACTATAAACTTTTGTTACTTGTTTAATACTTGTTTTGGCACATTTTAAAGAGGCGTATCGATCTATTATTTAAGTAAAAATGACACATCCAAAACGTTTAATACGAGATATTTGCGAAACCGTTTTCTGCAGTTTTTCGAAATTTGAGGGGTATCATATCATATCAGAATGCAAAAAACTAAATACACGCGGGTTTCCACAGGTACGACAATTGTAAAATTCGAACCAAAAATTAGTTTTTTTAAATTTACTCACAAAAATGTCTAATTTGGGAGAGGATTGCTCTTATCCTATGAAGGTTACACTCTGGAGATATACATGCAAAATTGCCTCATCGCAAGTACTACAATCACATATTATGCTTGCGCGTCCAAAGTATAGATAAATTAAAAAAAAAATGTTTTTTTTTTGAAATTTTGCCTGTAAGTGCGAAGATCATTTTTAATGATTACACTGCTCAACAAAATTGAAAAAGTTGAATGTTTCAACCGAAGTTGTTGGTGTTTCTAAATGAAATCGGCGAGCTATTTTCAAATCTGGTCACGGTTTTTCTCCATCAGCTCTTGTTCTTGAAATATTGCTCAAAATCGCTTTTTACGAGTTTTACCCAGAATTTCGTTATTTTCAGATACAAACAAATATTTTTTGCGGGTTTTTCGACATTAAAATATTAAGAAGATGTTATACGCTCAATACAAAACGTTTTTTGAAAAAATTATGGCGAATATATATCAAAAAATATAGAAAACATACGATGAATCTTGTAAAAATTGCATATTTTGAGTACTTTAAGCTGTAATTGCGTCATCGGGGGAAGTCATAGAAGCTTCATATGGCATTCCGAATATGCTCAGGGTGTCTACTATATAGTCCTGTATTCAAATATATAATATAAAGTTCATAGCGCCCACGATTCGCCCATAACCTAAAAATCGTCATGAAGACTGCTAAAGGGAAATCATTTACCTGGAGCGTGGGCGCTATGAACTTTATATTAAATATTTGAATACAGGACTATATAGTAGACACCCTGAGCATATTGTAGGGGCGCATTGTAGATACTGTGATGTTTTATTGTCGCTGGCACTTGATATTCAATGGTTGTACGCCTCTGATTCTGCTTTGTATCTCGCTTCTGTTAATTTGCATAGATGGTCTTGATCTGATGTCATAGTTATATTTTCAGCACTGTTAAGTGTAACATTACTGGTGTTTATGTTAACAAATTTGGTTCAGATGATTTTCAGTTGATGTAACAGAGAGTTGTGAATACTGCTCAGCCAGACGTTCCCACAGGCTAACGTTAGCCTAGAGGGAGAGTCTCCGGCTACTATCCACCCGACCCAAGTTCGAATCCCGGTAGAAGCGGAATAGTTTTTTTGTTTATTAATTTTTTTCCTTACTTATCCTTTTTATTAATTTTTTTTCGTTTTTTTGGAATTTGTGGTTGTTATACATGGAGTAGGTGTGAGAAACCCGTCACTAGGTGATCATTTCGATTCATGCCAAAGGAGGGTGGTTGGAAAGGGTGCTATAATTTCCCCTAGCTTAGAAGTGGTGAAAACTGATTTTATTATTTATCACCCCTTTCGTTGTGTTTGCTTTTTGTGCGACGCATACATTGACGTGAAAGTTTGATGGTATTAATAAGATATTGCTATTTCACGTAGCCATATTTAATCTTGGAATAGTTGGGTTGTAATAGTTTTCAGCCATAGGTGCCCTGGGGTTGCTGAGCATACAAAAGGCGAAAACGGATGGGGCATAAGGCCTGTTTTGCTTCACCTTGACAGTCGTTTGAAGATCGCACCAACAGTGACCATAGAGTTTATGGTGTAAACGATTCCAATATTACCCCTTTGCCTGACATCCTTCTGCTTCATTTGCATTGGTAAAATATACCAAACTTCGTTTTGGTGGATTCAGTTTCTCTTGAACCAATATTGAGAAAATCGATTGGAAGAAAATAACCGTGGAATCAATGAAGTGTGGTCATGGTGTTTGAGTTGCGGAGATGAAGGTGTTATCCTTTGCATCACCATAACCTCACCTTGCGGCGATTGGGTTCATTAAATTGTTTTTGTTTGCTGCTGACTTGTTACTCAGCTTTTCACAGAATTCAGTAATATTTCCGGAAGATATCATATGCAAGCCGTTTTATAAAGATTCACTCGGTAAGACTGCATTGAATCAATGAAGCATCTCAATAAGTTGAGAACTAATGGTCTCCGTGTACCCCTTTTCGTGTGTTTACAGGATTCCCTCTTCCCCTAGGCCTTTCGTCTCCAACTATCAACAGTATTTTACAGTCTAGGGAGAACACAACTTGATGTTTGCATGATCAGTGGTTTTTGTACGTGCCAGAGAGCGGTGGTGTAAAATGCGTGAAATGCTGAAGAAAATTTGGTTGTAATTAGTAATATTCGTTAACCGCGATTCGTTGATAGTTCAGTGAAACACTTGAAAGTTGTTAACTTCTATCCAGTAAGCGTTAGATCTCCTTTGCAATATTGCAACTTTAACTAAAATTAATTATTTAGTACACTTGTGTCAGTCATAAAAATTGTTTGCCATTTTTGAGTGAAAAGAATAATACTGTTGGAGTATAATTGTGGTCGGAAGCATTTAACTTTAGCTGGTGAAACAAATGGCGGTATAATTGAGAGACATGTTCGTGATCAGTTAATGCACAGTGAGAGTAATGTTTACATAAAATAAATTTCAAATAAGAAAATTGGATCTGAAACAGAAAAAAAGAACTATTTGCGAATCATGTTAATAATTGAAACAGTGAGTGATTATTATAATGCTGTACAACGTACTTAAAAACTAATACCTGCCGGAGTTTGTGGAGAATATTAATCATTTAACACCCCTTCCCCTATCTGTGAAAGGCCTTTCAACGTGGGAGCTCCAGCAACAATCGAGTGAGTTTTATAATAGTTTTATTTAACAGAGCATCCACCGTAAAAATCACTTGGGTCGGAGAGAGAAACTAATCCCGTTATACCTCTCACCCTGGACAATTATTCATAATAAATTTATTTATTCCCACTTTTGTTTCAAATTGTATAAATAATTTTTGAATTTGAAAATTTTAAATTCCTTTTTTTTCAAATTACCTAAGTGATTTTTTGTGTGTACGCTCCTTTCAGTTTCCTGTTTCATATTGAAAGCTGTGCTGGATATGTTAATACCTTGGAGTTAACAGTTGATGTGCTGTTAACCTCAGTTCGTTTGCATGTTAATCGATTGATTGAGAATTAGAGTTTGAAAAGCACTGTTTGTTGGCTCGTAATTGGAGATTTGGTTTCCATAACAATGAATTTTGCAAAAATTAATTATGTATATTAATATATCCAAAACAGCTTTCTTCGTATCACGTTGCGGATTATTATATGGTTTGAACAAGTTCTTTTTATATCTGTGCGTATTTTTGATATATCTGATTTCGCCGAAATTTTAAATACCTAATCATAACTATACTGCGTATGTGTGAGTGATTAAAACTACTGAGGTCAATGTACTCAGTCAGCTGATTTACTTTGCAAACTGTATAATGTTAAACTGAAATTAAACATACGAACATACATCCGTACGCGATCATCGTTAACATTTTGTCTTGATACCCAAGTAATTTGCTTCACCATTGAAAGTTTATGCGATCGAATTTGTCAAAAAGGTCAGTCGGACACAGTTTTATAATATTTAAGAAAATAAACAGAATGAAATGTACTTTTAAATATTAGAATTCCAGTAGAGTTAATTATTAAACCTGAATACGACATATGCATTATCCCGTCTTTATAGAGACTAGTGTGTGACTAAGTGATACACATTCAATATTTTTTTTTTGCATTTATTATCGTTTAGTTATATATAATGATCTTTTGGAGAGGCTGTAGCTGTTTCCATATTAGAAAATAGTCACAAACAATCAGTTTATTTTATTACATATGATTAGTTAATTCTTAAGCTGCACAATTGGTTCTAATAAAATGGATTGCTATTTAAATATGAATTGAAGAAGTTCCAAAGTTTGATTTGAAGGGTATATTTCGGTAAGGTAAGGGTAACTAAAGATGGGTTCACCAAAGTCATCTCAGTTTTTTCTGGTTATGGATCGTTTCGGTGAAATGGAAGGGAGGGCTGTCATGCAACTACATCTGTGCATGGTACAAACTGGCCTAAAAGAAAATATTCTTTGCTTTCTAGCCACTTTCCTTGACTATAGGTAGCATTCTTCTTATGATGTTCGGTCTAACGTGTTTATGGTTGTTTATACACGCATTTAGAAATATAAAGCTGATAGTTGGTGGACACGTTAGATGACCCTAAGGCAAGATCCTACTCCCATACGACGAGCAATAAGGCCGGGGAATAATGCGTGGTCAGCTACGGGAGTCATCTATCGACATTTCGTTCAAGTTCTAACCCCAAAACACACCCGCTACAATATTCGGAATGCCATATGAAGCTTCTATTACTTCCCCCGATGACGTAATTACAGCTTAAAGTACTCAAAATATGCAATTTTTACAAGATTCATCATATGTTTTCTATATTTTTTGATAAATATTCGCCATAATTATTTCAAAAAACATTTTGTATCGAGCGTACAACATCTTCTTAATATATTAGTGTCGAAAAACCCGCAAAAAAATATTTCTTTGTATCCGAAAATAACGAAATTCAGGGTAAAACTCGTAAAAACCGATTTTGAGCTATATCTCAAGAACAAGAGCTGATGGAGAAAAACCGTGACCAGATTTGAAAATAGCTCGCGGATTTCATTTAGAAACAACAACAACTTCGTGTTGACCAGTGTTATTTATTAATTTTCTCGTTTAGAGTTAACCTTGATGATCGGAAATTAGTTGCAAGTGAAAAAGGAAAGCCAAGGACTCGAACCCACATAGTCACCAAATTACGTTACCTGGTTTCATTGATGGTAAAGCAAATCTTCGGACGTATCGACTATGTAATGGCTTCTCTGTCCTAGAACTTATCTTTTTTCAAATGCAAATGTGTTTTGTACATTTACGCGGATACTTGGCCACAGAAATGTATTTTCTTCACGACAAACGCTTTTTTTGCGCTGCCTTTGAAGTTATGAGTATTGGCTTTGAACGCTAACACGCCGTGACAACATTTTTTGAAAATGTTTTCAAGGACGTGGGTTCAAATCCCAGCAGGGCTCAGCCTGTTTTTTATTTTTTGAAATTTTGCCTGTAAGGGCGAAGATCATTTTTAATGATTATTTATTAATTTTCTCGTTTAGAGTTAATATTTCAGTCTTCAAAATGTCAGCATCCCATAGAGGTTTATGTGGTGGATATATTAAAAAATCATACATACATTAGGAACTTAATCTCTGAAGTGCATTATTGAACTTCTTCTTAGAGCATTAAGCTCTACATTGTGCTGTAAAACCACTAATTGGAAATTAATATAAAAACTCGTTTTCTTCAACGAATTTTTCCTATTTTGATACCCTCCACCATAATATGGAGGGCATATTAAGTTTGTCATTCCGAATATTAATTTGTGACCCTATGAAGTATATATATTCTTGATCTGCGTAAAATTCTACCTCGATTTAGCGATGCCAGTCCGTCCGTCTGTTGTAATCACGCTATCTTCCGAACGTGTCGAGCTACAAGGCTGAAATTTTTTACACATACGTGTTTGGTCTGAACTTAGATCAAATTAGAAGATGGGCTATATCGGTCCACGTTTTGGTATAGCCCGATTTAAGATATTTTGACGTTTTGAGCTAAATTTTCAGACCAAATTAGTTATAATTTGACGTTTAGAGTTCCCAGTGACCAAGAAACTTCTCCACCAGAAATTATGGACATAGGTCAACCTTTTCTTATAGCCCCTATATAACGGTACTACCCGATTTCTAGTGTTTTGACTTTTTTAACTACATGTTATAGCCGAACTAGCTACAATTTGGCATTTAGGGTTAATAGTGATCAAGAAACTTCTCCTTAAAATATGATGGTCATAGGTCTACGGTTTGGTACAGCCCGTATATAGCGGTACCGACCGATTTTAGCTATTTTGACGTTTTTAGCTAAATTTTCAGACCGAATTAGCTATAATTTGACATTAAGTGTTCCCAGTGACCAAGAAACTTCTCCACCAGAAATTATGGACATAGGTCCACCTTTTCTTATGACCCCCATTTAACGGTACCGCCCGATTTCAGGTATTTTGAAGGTTCTAGCTACATTTTCTGGCCGAATTGGCTACAATTTCGCATTTAGGGTTTCTAGTGGTCAAATAACTTCTCCACCTAAAATTGCGGCATAGGCACTTTCGCAACAAAAAAGAAAACTCATAATTCCATATTAGCTAAGAATATTTCATGGTGGAAGGTATAAAATTTTCGTCCTGACCAAACTTAACGCTTTTTAACTTGTTATACCTTCCACCATAGTATGGAGGGTACATACGATAAGTTTGTTTTTCTGTTTGTAAAACATCGAAGTTATCATATGCGACCCTATAAAGTTGTTCTTGATCAGGATAAAATTCTAAATATGTCCGTCTGTTGTAATCACTCTAGTGTCCCCAATAATTGATATAGAATGCTAAAATTTTGCAACCGCGTGTCTTTTTCCACAGCCCCCACATAACGGTGCCGCCCGATTTAAGGTATTTTGAGGATTTTATCTACATTTTTTGACCAAACTAGCTGAAATTTGATATTTGAGGTTCTTAATGGGCTAGAAACTTCTCCACTAAAAATTGTCAAGATAGGTATACGTTTTGGTATAGTCCCTATATAACGGTACCTCCCGATTTAAGGTTTTTTGGGGATTTTAGCAACATTTTCTTCCCAAATTGACTCCAATTTGGAACTTGGAGTTTTAAGAGATCAAAAAACTTCTGCTCCAAAAATGGTATAGGTTCCATATAACGCTAACTCCTGATTTAAGGTATTTTCAGGTTTTTTTCGTGAGTTACAATACCCCATACTCAGTTTCAACATATGTATGTTAATTTTCTACAATAGGCCCATAAACTTTATACGGTTTCCGACGAATATTTCGTTGTAGTACAAAGTTAATTATAATCTCCATATTATGGTGGACGGTATATTTACAGAACAATGCATACGTTTGCAATTTTAATTTCCGAAATGTGTGATGAAACGGATTTCCCCACTCAAATTGCGACAATTAATTGTTTAGAACAAATCAGGAGATTATAGGTTATGATATTGCATTTGCTAAGTTTTAACGGTTTGGAATTTTGTAGTCTGATTTTATTTACAAAAAGAATTTTTTCGGCTATTGTCCTGCCACATTTTCGAAACAACATGTGTCAATATGATAACAAGTTTCGTTTGGGTATGTGTGTACATATGTATATGTATTTATAGGTATTCGATTCGCCCTTTTACATCGTTGAACTTTGATAGGACACGTAGACCAATACACACATTTTCTCACACTCCCCACATACACACACACAACTTGTTAACATTGATGAGGGTCTCCACATATTCTATTTATTTTTCAATTTAACCCAAAACCGATTTCGGATAACGGGCAACTACATGTGATAAACTGACAATCGGAACACAGACATCCCAAAACATGCCCGTAAACTGCTCAAATGCAAACATGTTTAAAATTCCAAAAAAATATGCGAAGCACATAAATTGCTTAAACGAACAAGTATAAAATAATATTTATTGAACATTTTTGTTCCAGCTGAAAAAGAGCTTAACAGGTATTCTGGATGATTGCTAAATCAATACAAGATTTCAATGTAGATTTATGTGGGTGTGTTTATTTATATTATAATGCCGTTTATGTAAATGACATGGATTTGAACGGTATAAAATTACGCATTTATTTATGTAGAAATGTTTAAATATTATGAAAATAGGTGTAATAAAAAGCCCCCAAATCTGCATTGGAATAATCGTGGATACTCACTAAACCAATGAATGGTCCTCCACAATCTATATCTATACATATGTAAAATTCTTCAGGATTGAATTTGATCAAATTTATTGTGTAGCTTCGTTGGGTTGACAATAGGAAGCTGGTTATAGGAAACCACAGAACATGACTCCCGATGTTCGGTATTTGGAAGGTTTTAGCGACGTTATCCAACCGAAATGGCTGAAATTTGTATTTAAAGTTTGAGATACAAAACTTTCCCCCAGAAATTTGTCTGTATGAGTCCACATTTTGATATAGCCCCCAAGAACGTACCTCCCGATTTTCGGTATTTTAAAGGTTGTAGCAGGATTATCAAACCGAAATGGCTAAATTTTAATATTTAGTATCCATTGATGGTACGAAACACTATACCAGAGGATTGTCGGCATGGGTCTACGTTTCGATAGAACGTTACCGTCCAATTTTCTGTGTATTAAAGGTAACCACATTATTCAATCGAATTGGCTGAAATGTAGCGTCTAGTTTTTGAAAGGGCTATAAACTATATCTACATAGAATGGCCAGTACATGTCTAAATGTTTGCTATTTTAAGGTTTTTAACTTATTTTTCATACAAAAATGGCAGTAATTCGACATTAAAAGTTTCCAGCGCACAGAGGGGAAATGTATATAAAAAGTTGATTAAAACTCCTGAAAAGCCCATTTATAATCCTATTGATATAATATTTTGCACAAATCATATCTTCGGTCCAAAGACTATTTCTGTAGAAAATAATGAACATCGGTCCAGATTTGGATAAATCTCCCATGTACATATATTAGCATCCAATATGAGGTAAATGATGCATTAAAAGCGCAATCCGATTAAGCTGAAAATTGGTACATCCAATCAGAACTAGCTTTGCATACAGTGCACTGTGGTTCCGCCCGTGGACAAAAATCGAAAAAATTATGTAGACAAATTTGATTGCGATTGAAATAAATATTCTCTAAACACATTAAATTTTTATTATCCAGTGTTATTTTAGCCAATTTACAGCGGAAATTTGCCAAGTTAAGTCGAAGAAATTGAGATTTGTATGTGGTACCTTAAAAACGAAAATAAGATCCGTAAAGCATTCGTAGCTTATGAGTGAAATTATCAAATAATTAAGAGTAAATGTACAATTTCCAAAATGAAACTTATAATTGATGGCATTGACAATATTCTTACGAAAAAACAAATTCAAAATTCGTTTTCTAAGTCCCTTAAAAATAAAATTTTTTTAAATGACTTTTTGTGCTATTTTTAATATCATTGCTATAAATTTCTGTTGAGTTTTACTAATGTTGGCCCCGTAAGGGCAAGCCCATATATTTTTTAAAATATATGGGAAAGTCTCTAGTTTACGATAAAAAGAAATCCAGCTGCCACCATCTGCCACCCTGTAAGTTATTCCCCTTATACCACACCTGTAAAATCGCCAAAATTCCGAAAATCGGGAGGTACATTTGTATGGGAGCTATACCGAAACGTGGACCTATATTGAAAATTTTTTGCAAGGAGGTATGGGGTTCCCTCAGAACTTAAAATGCAAAATTACAGCCAAATCGGTAGGAAAATTTTTCTAAAATTGTCAAAATACCGAATATCGAGAGGTACGTTTATATGGGAGCTATACCTAAACTTGGACCTATATTGAACATTTTTTGCCAGGACGTATGATCTTCCCTCCGAAGTCAAAATACAAAACTACAGCCAACTCGGTTAGATAATCTGGATAAAGTCGTCAAAATACCGAATATAGGGAGGTACGTTAATATAGGAGCTATACCTAAACGTGGACCTATATTGATCATTTCTTGCAAGGTGGTATGTTGTTCCCTCAGAACACAAAATGCAAAATTACAGCCAAATCGACTGGAAAATTTGGCTAATATCGTCAAAATATAAAAAATCGGGGGTACCTTTATATGGGGGCTACCCCCAAATTTGGACCTACATACATTAAATTTGTTTTTCTCCCTTTTGGGCTCGTTAAAAAACTATGTTTATTATTTCGGGGCGTTAACTCGATTAGAACTATTTTTGGCACTCTTTCCATACAAGTGGGACCACTGTGGGTCGGGTTATTGTTTACCAACAGTTTAATTTTAAAAACGCTGAGTTTTGAGGAACTTTTGGCCTATGTTTCCCGTATGTGCAGCAGAAAACTTCTCTACTAAAAATTGGCGCCATGTGATCACATTTTGGTGCTAACCCCATATCACGGTAACTTACGATTTCAGCTACTTTGAGGAGTTTAGCTACATTTTGTGATAAATACCTCTAATTTGCCATTTAAGGTTTCCTGTGGTTAAAAATCTAAACCACAAAAATTTTAGACATACATAGGGTATAATTTGGTATATCCCCTTACAGGGGGTTCTCAGATTGGAAGGTAAATTCCAACGCCCGCGGTGAAGTCTTTTAAAGAATTTTTCTATTGAAGTGTCTGTTACTTGGTATATCGGATTCTCCACGCATTAATATAGGTTCATATTATGTTATATGCCTCCCTATTTGACACATTTTAAAGGCTGTAAACAATAGGAATCTAATTTGTATACCCTCCATCATAGTGTGAAGGGTATATTAAGTTTGTTTTTCCGTTTGTAACGCATCGATCTAAACATTTGCGACTCAATAAAGTACATATTATCTTGATCAGGATGAAATTCTCAGTCATCTAGTCATGTCCGTCTGTGGTAATATCACTAGCGTCCACAATAATTGAGCTAGAACACTGTATTTTTTTACCCGAATGACATTTGTTCATAGAGAAGTCAAGTTCGAAGGTGGGCTATATCGGACTACGTTTTGGTAACGCTACCTCCCGATTATCGATATTTTGAGGGTTTTAGCTATTTTTTTTACCGAACTACCTGTCATTTGGCATTGGAGGTTCCCAGTGGTCAATCTTAAAAGCCCTGAAAGAAGAAAGAGTGGACCTCAGTGAAGTTTGGCAACGTTATGCTGACTGATCCGGGTGACGTAGGGGATGGAAGATACCAAGCAACGGTCCTGACCGGTTTTAACATGGCAAAGCCCAGGATTTATCTTGGTCCCTCTTTCATCCCAAGTGGACACTGACCTCTAGAAAAAACAGCCTACTATGAAAAAACGAAAGAAACGAAAAACAAACCCCTCTAAAGTTGACGAACCCCGCAAACTTTTAAGGACCATGATCTGCGAATATGCACCTGGAATGTTCGCACTCTTTATAGAGAAGGTGCAGTCTTCGCATTGGCAGACGTACTTGAAAAGTACAAGACCGATATTACTACCATACAGGAAATACGATGGATTGGGAAAGGCGTCACAACAACACCTAAAGGTGACGCACTGTATTATAGCTGCCATGACGTAAAGCATGAGTTTGGTTGTGGATTCGTAGTTAGTCGGAGACTAAAACATCTGGCATCCAGCTTCACCCCAGTAAATGAAAGACTTGCTGCAATTCGAATAAAAGCTAAATTTTTCAACATCAGCTTTATTTGCGCTCATGCTCCCACTGAAGAAAAGGACGAACAGATCAAAGATATATTTTACTAGCGCTTAGAAGAAACATATGACCGTTGCCCTGCCCATGACATTAAAATCATTCTAGGCGATTTTAATGCCAAAATTGGAAGGGAGAATATCTTTGGCCCAACAGTCGGGAAATTCAGTCTCCACAGTGAAACATCTGACAATGGTATGAGGCTGATAGACTTTGCAGCTGCAAAAAACATGGTAGTTAGCAGTACCAGATTTAATAATCTCGATATTCATAAGGGCACCTGGCTCAGAAAACAAGAAACCAAATTGATCATCTTGTGATAGATGGAAGACATTCATCAAGCGTGTTGGATGTACGATCGTTCCGAGGCGCAAACATTGATTCGGACTACTACCTTGTTGCAGCAAAGGTACGCACCCGCTTAAACTTAGCAAACAAAGTACGAACGGACACAACACGAAAGTTAGACATCGGTAAGCTGCAATCACAACAGATAGCCACAGCATATTTCACTCAACTAGCCCAATTGCTTAATCAAAGCACTCCTCATCCCGATAACATATCAGCGCCATGGCAAAGCATTGCCCACTCCATACAAACAGCCGCAAAATCCATACTTGGATACCAGAGACCTCCACCAAGGAATCCATGGTATGATCGGGAGTGTCGTGCTGCCACCGAAGTGAAAAATGCGGCATACAGGGCTACTTTACAATCCGTAGCAACGCGTATCGCACGAGAGAGATACAGGGAGAAAAGGAGAGAGGAGAAACTCTTTTCCGCAGGAAAAAGAGAGAGATGGAAAAGCGGGAGTGTGAAAAAATCGAGCTGTACAGGAGCCAGAATGAAGTCCGAAAATTCTACCAAAGAGTCAAGCATCAAACTGATGGCTTTGGTACAGGCACATCCTCCTGTAGAGACCAGCAAGGTAATTTGGTAACTGATACAGATAGTGTACTCAGGACATGGAAGAAAATTTTTCAAATCTTGTGGTATCCAATAGCAGCGAAGACGACGAAGATACCACAGTCCCACTCCCAGAAGATGGTATTGAATTTATACCGCCCAGCCAAGATGAGGTAAAGGCAGCAATAAATCGGCTGAAGAATAATAAGGCAGCAGGGGCCGATGGCTTACCAGCCGAGCTGTTCAAAACCGGAGGCGACACACTGATAAGGTGTATTCATCAGCTAGTTAGCACCATCTGGCAGGAAGAACGAGTACCCGACGATTGGAACCTGAGTATCCTGTGCCCCGTCCACAAGAAGGGAGATAAGACTGTATGCTCTAACCATAGGGACATAAGTCTACTCCCTATTGCCTACAAGATCGTGTCAGGGATATTGTGCGAACGAGATAATTGGACCATACCAATGCGGCTTTAGACCTGGCAAGTCCACCATTGACCAGATATTTACCCTGCGGCAAATCCTGGAGAAGACCCAAGAGATGCAGATCGACACCTACCAACTTTTTGTCGATTATAAAGCAGCCTTCGACAGCCCGCTGCGTTCAAAGGTATTACAAGCCATGTCTGAATTTGGTATCCCCGCAAAGCTCATCGGGCTTTGTAAAATGACTTTAACTGACACGAGGTCCTCAGTTAAAATAGGAAAGAACCTCTCCGAAGAGTTTGGTACCAAAAGAGGTTTCAGACAAGGAGACAGCCTTTCGTGTGACCTCTTTAACATCCTGCTAGAAAAGGTTATACGAGAGGCAAACGTCAAAAGAAGTGGCACAATCTACACCAATAGCCACATGTTAGTTGCTTATGCTGATGATATAGACATCATGGGCCGATCAGTAAAAGAAGTAACTGATACCTTTATAAAGGTCGAAGGAGAATCTGCTAAAGAGGGTCTGACGGTAAACGGTGAGAAGACCAAGTTGATGGTGTCGACGCGCAATGCGTCCATTGAGCTCGGACCGACTGTGGAAGTTGGTTCCTATAATATTGAGGTAGTAAAAGACTTCGTCTACCTCGGCACCTCCGTAAACACAACAAACGACATCAGTTGTGAAATAAAAAGAAGAATTGTATTGGCCAACAGATGCTACTTTGGTTTAAGTAAGCAGTTTAAAAACAAAACCACATCTCGCCAAACAAAAATAACGCTCTACAAAACACTGATACTACCCGTGCTGATGTATGGCTCCGAAGCCTGGGTACTTGCGCAAGCAGACATGGCAGAGCTTGGTGTGTTTGAGAGAAAAATTCTTCGAAAGATCTACGGACCAATCTGCGTTGACGGTGAATATCGACGTCGCATGAACCACGAGCTGTATCTGCTATACAACGACATCAATATTGTTAAACGTATCGAGATGCAGCGATTGCGTTGGCTAGGCCATATCATAAGAATGAGCGATGATGAACCCGCTAAAAAGGCGTATAAATACGGACCGCTTGGCTGTGCACGCAGAATTGGCAGGCCAAGGAATAGATGGCGCAAACAAGTGGATGATGAGATGAAAAGGCGCGTTATTCCAGAGTGCGAAGCAACAAATAGAGAGGAATGGAGATCTCTTCTTAGTTCGGCCTATAAAACAAATGTTCTGTAATGGGCCAGCTAAGTAAGTAAGTAAGTAAGTAAGTATGCTGACTGATCCGTTGAGATGCGCAAATTATTTTAGCCGATTGTTTGTCGTGCACCCCGGGAGTGGCAGGGCGAAGAGTACTACGTTGCATTAGATCTCTTCCGTCCGAGGATGAACCACGACAATTTACAATGGATAATATTTCAAATGTCGTCAGGAATGTTAAATCATCTAAAACGTTGGGCCCTGATGGAATCTACATGGTAATGCTGAACGAGCTGGATGAGCCGGGAGTTGAGTATCTCGCTAAAGTTCTCAACTTATCGCTAGCTACCCACATATTTCCGAAATGGGCAGGATGATCCAGCTATTGAAGCCAGGCAAGGATTCCAGCAAAGGTGAATCATACAGACAGATTTGGCTTTGGGTAGAACAGATAGAACAGTGATGGTGGCACTTGACTTTTTAAAATCATTTGACACTGTTAAGCACTCCATGTTGTTTGAGGATATCGAGAAGGCTACCCTCCGGTCAAGTTTTTTAAAACGTTCGGCAATCAATTGTATACGTGGACGCTAGGTGTACTTGAAATTCAGGAACAAGAAGCCCAATCTCCGCATATATAAATAGGGAGTTCATAAAGGCGGGGTGATATGTTTTGACCTCGCTGAACTCCTTACCACCTTTTTCACGCGAGGAATATGCAAATATCCGCTACTATATCTACGGCCACTCTGTTCACCACATGGGCGGCATAGGTGAGTGGTAAGTAAAATGTCACGGTCGATGGCATCAGAATTCCAATTATCAACTACCCCAGTGTTGTAGGGGTCACATTCGACAGCATGTCCACGTCGTCAGAGCATGCCAAAGCTATCTGTGACGAGCTGAAAAGTAGGAACAAGGTCCTCAATCCCTAGCCGGCAGCACCTGAGGTGCAGACATAGAAGTCTTGTTGACCACATATAAAGCAATAGGGCGGTCCGTGGTATCCTATGCGGCGCCAGGGGTGGGGGGTTATCACCTTGACCAAAAATCATGATATTAAACAAGTAAAAAGTCGTTAAGTTCGGCCAGGCCGAACTTTTTATACCCTCCACCATTAAATAGTCTTAATTAAAATGGAATAATTGGGGTCCTTTCACAATTTTAGGTGGAACAACTTTTCGACATTGGATAGACTCCTACTGCCTCCCACTATTGCTTAAATTACACTGTGAACACAAATGTTGGGGCAGAGATAATTCGTTTTGGAGATGAAAGCCCTTGGTGTGTTTATATTAAAAACCCCGAAGGACAGATGAGCCGTGAATCGAACTTCCGCGTTATGACGTGATGAAGTTTTTGCAAGAGACCCTGTAAGCCATCATGAATTAGCATTATATCTTTGTTTGTTGTTTTTGTAGAGCGCTTGAGCAACAGTGAACAAAGATATAACGCTAATTCCTGATGGCCCACAGGGTCTCTAACAAAAATTTCATCACGCCATAACGCGGAAGTTCGACTCACGGCGGATCTGTCCTTCGGGGTTCGTAATATACTCAACAAGGTCTTTCTTCCCCATGAGGAATTTTCCGTGCCCCAGACTTTCACCTCCATTTTGTTGCACAGTGTTATCTAATCTAAAAAAAATGTGTTCAGCTAGGTGAAAGGTACCACCTACGGGGCTATATCAAAGAGTCAACCTATCTTTAAATTTTTTGACGGAAAAGTTTTATAGGTGCTGGGAACTTCAAGAGTCAAATTGAGGGTAGTTTCATCAAAACAATGTAGACCCTCAAAAATGGACCCATGTTGACGAATTTTAGTGAAGAAATTTCGTGACCACTGAAAATTCACGAAAATCGGGAGGTACAGTTATATGGGGGGATATACCAAAACATGGACCTATATTGACGATTATTTTTGAATAGACAAAATTGTAGCTAAAATTCTCAAAATACCGATCATTACAGCTAGTTCGGTTAAAAATTGCAGCTAAAATTCTCAAAATACCGAAAATCGGAGATACCGTTATATGGGGGCTATACCAAAACATGGACCTATGTTGACGATGTTTCATTGGAAATGTTTTATGACCACTGAGAACTTCAAATGCCAAATTACAGCTATTTCGGTTGAAAACTGTAGCTAAAATTCTCAAAATACCGAAAATCGGGAGGTACCGTTATATGGGGGCCATACCAAAACATGGACCTATGTTGACGATGTTTGGTGGAGATGTTTCATGACCACTGAGAACCTAAAATGGCAAATTACAGCTAGTTAGGTTAAAAATTTTAGCTAAAATTCTCAAAATACCGAAAATCGGGAGGTACCGATATATGGGGGCTATACCAAAACATCGACCTATGTTGACGATGTTTCGTGGAGATGTTTCATGACCACTGAGAACCTCAAATATCAAATTACAGCTAGTTTGGTTAAAAATTGTAAATAAAATGCTCAAAATACCGAAAATCGGGAGGTATGGTTATAAGTGGGCCATACCAAAACATAGACCTATGTTGACGATGTTTGGTGGAGATGTTTCATGACCACTGAGAACCTAAAATGCCAAATTGCAGATAGTTCGGTTACAAATTGTGGCTAAAATTCTCAAAATACCGAAAATCGGGAGGTACCGTTATATGGGGGCTATACCAAAACATGGACCTATGCCCATATCCTTTAAGATATAAGTTGACCACTAGGAACCCTAAGTGCCAAATTATAGCTTATTCAGTCTGTAATTGTGACGAAGAACGTCAAAATACCCATTTTCGAACTTAACTTGCCTTTGGAAAAAAGACCCTCGGGTGCAAAATTGCAGCACTCTATCTCAATTATTGCGGACGCTAGAGTGATTACAACAGACGTACGGACAGACGGACATGGCTAGATCGTCTTCGAATTTTATCCTGATCAAGAATATATATACTTTATAGGGTCGCAAATGATTAGTTCGATGTGTTACAAACGGAATGACAAACTTAATATACCCTCCATACTATGGTGGAGGGTATAAAAATGTTGTGTAGCGTTACATAAAGCTATTTTAAAGAGTTTTTAGTTGATTTTATATGAAATATTGACACAAAGTATATAATTTCAATAGAAAGAGTTTACAATATTATTGATATAAGTTTGAAATTTGGAACAGAGTATAATAAGTCTTTGGATGTTTAGAATTGAAAATGAAGCATATCATAATACGTTCAGTACAGTCCCCATACAAAAGTTCCGCCTGGTATTTTAAATCTTTTAACCAAATTCTCGAACTGAATTGTGGCTCGGTTACAAATTGTGGCTAAAATTCTCAAAATACCGAAAATCGGGAGGTACCGTTATATGGGGGCTATACCAAAACATGGACCTATGCCCATATCCTTTAAGATATAAGTTGACCACTAGGAACCCTAAGTGCCAAATTATAGCTTATTCAGTCTGTAATTGTGGCGAAGAACGTCAAAATACCCATTTTCGAACTTAACTTGCCTTTGGAAAAAAGACCCTCGGGTGCAAAATTGCAGCACTCTATCTCAATTATTGCGGACGCTAGAGTGATTACAACAGACGTACGGACAGACGGACATGGCTAGATCGTCTTCGAATTTTATCCTGATCAAGAATATATATACTTTATAGGGTCGCAAATGATTAGTTCGATGTGTTACAAACGGAATGACAAACTTAATATACCCTCCATACTATGGTGGAGGGTATAAAAATGTTGTGTAGCGTTACATAAAGCTATTTTAAAGAGTTTTTAGTTGATTTTATATGAAATATTGACACAAAGTATATAATTTCAATAGAAAGAGTTTACAATATTATTGATATAAGTTTGAAATTTGGAACAGAGTATAATAAGTCTTTGGATGTTTAGAATTGAAAATGAAGCATATCATAATACGTTCAGTACAGTCCCCATACAAAAGTTCCGCCTGGTATTTTAAATCTTTTAACCAAATTCTCGAACTGAATTGACACAGTAACTAAAAAAATCTTTCAAATGAATATTACACATGTAGTTTTACGTTTTGGTGTATCTAAGAATTTTTAACCACAGTAGCTCTTATTTGGCATTTTCGAGTCTATTTCAAAGATTTTCCGTATTTCTTATTCTTTAAAGTACATATCCATATATCACACATTAACTTCAGTCCCATTAAAAAAAGTTTTTTGTTACTTTTGCCTTATTAAGTTATCAATAGGACACATTTTTACAGCGAGGACAGATGCTTATAAGAAGATCTATCTAAAAAACCTATTAATGTTATTTGTATACCATTAATTAATTGAAGTAAATAACTCCAAAAAAGAATAACTCGAACCCCCGAGTTCAGATTTAACAGAAGTTATAGAGTCCATGCTAGCCAACTAAAAGATTCAGAAAATTACATTTATGGTCTATTCCAGTACTGCAATAATCTACTCAATTTTAGTAGTAAAAATGTGTAGATTCTTGCAGGTTCTGGAACAGGCATTTAGAAAAAACAGAAAACATTTTTATCAGGAGTCGGGCGCTACCAACTACGATTCATATACTCCGAATTCTACACGCAATACTGTTTGAGACTACGAAACCCACATTCGGGCTCGGCAAAATTTTAGCTAAGTCCTGACAAAATAGGTTAAGTCTAAAAAACTCCATCTGACATCACAATGGTTATTCCGCCTTATTTCTATCTTAATTGTACGATTAGATGTTTATGAACTCGATGACATTTAAAACTTTCCAAGGACCATGACCAAAGATTAAGCACTTCTGTCGGCACAAACTTATGAAAATTCATCTCTTTTGTTTTCTCGAAAACAAGTAAAAATGTATCAGTCGGGTATGCCGACATAGATATACCCTCAACCTGTTTGAGTTGAGACTTTTATCGATAGACAGATCGAATACCAGCATCATAACCAATATCATTGTCCTAAATATTGTGTAGTCAGGGAGTTTCAGAATTTCGTGGTCTTTTTGGGACGTATACACTTTCCGACAAAAATATCGAAACATTTGGGTATAAAACTTCAAGATTGTGGGCGTTGCGAATAAAAGTTTATGTTGTGGTGATAAATTTCATTTCGATAAGATCGCAAAAGTTTTCCACTTTTGTGGAGAAGATACCATTTTGGAAGTGGACCTAATTTTGGAAGTCATTCCTTTTGAAAGTTATGATTTCAAGCCGTCATTTTAGTTGGTCATTTATGACGCACAACAATAAATTTTTATCCATTTAATAAATTAGAAAAAAAATAAGGCAGTAAAACAATTTTCTAATTGGTTTTAGAGATATACTCGTACTAAACGGAAAACACTTGATATATCGTACATTTTGTCCAGTAAACATGTCATTTCATACAATTCCAATCCGCACAATACTAAACTCGTAATTTTTTGAATACAAAATGAGTTTAAAGTCTCAAGACTCTTATATTCAAAACAGAATTCCGCGACCCTTTATTATTTGATAATGAAATTACATGAGATAAAGAAGTAATTCAGATTTTACTGGAAGTTTTCTCAAAAAAGTATTCAAACAAAAAAATTTAATATTTTTTGACAACTTGTTCATTAAGTACATTTTTAGTTCATGACCTTTAGAACAATCTATGTTTTCATGTGAAAATTCCAAATATAAAAATTATTTTAGAGAAAAAACTTAATAATTTCTTAAAGTAGCTCAAAAAATTGTGGTCGACCAAACCATAAATATACTGTTACTACTACTACAACAATTATGGGAAAACATGCAATGGGGTCAAAAAACAACAACGGTGAAAGTTTTATTGAAGTCTGTCAAACTTTTGACTTGGTCATCGGTGGCTCATTGTTTCCACATAAAAACATACACAAATATACATGGACATCGCCAAACGGTATAACCAGGAACCAAACCATACCATATATGGTCTATATGCATTGGCCGAAAATGGAGAGGTTCATTGCAGGACGTTCGCTAAAAACGGGGAGCTGATATCGACAGCGATCATGAGTTAGTTGTCGCATCAATAAAAATCAAACTAAAAAATATAAAACATAAAAATATGGCAAAAACGTGTAAACGTCTCAATACATCTAAGTTAAAGTGCAATGAAGTAAAGGAAGAAATTGGGAACACTCTAAGAAATTGCCTACCAGTACCCGACGACACGTGGGAACATACGTGCAATATGCTACGCGAGATAGGAAACACTAAAATTGGATGCAGGCAATATGAAAGGAGGAAACAGTGGATATCAGAGACAACATGGGAACTAATACTACAAAGAAACCGCCTAAAAAGACTGCAGAATTATAATGCGGACTTCAGACCCCAATATAAAGAGACTGCGAAAGCCGTAAAGAGTTCAGCAAGAGCCGATAAAAGAAGATATCTACGAAACTTGGCAAACGAAGCGGAGGCTGCAGCAGGAGCGAATAATATGAGAGAGCTTCACAAAATAATTGGACAAATAGCAAACCAAAATTTGTACAAAAACCAGATTATAAAAGACGAACAGGGACGACTGCTAACAACAACAGAAGAGCAAACCCGCAGATGGAGACAACACTTCGAATCGATAAGCAACGTAAGCTATGCTGAAGACGAGAACATAAATTTTAACAGCCGCGAAAATGAATCAGTAAACCATAACATAAACGTTGAAGAACCGAACATAACTGAAATAAAAAAGGCAATCGATAAACTGAAAACAAACAAAGCTCCAGGAGAAGACGGCATTCCACCTGAACTCCTACAAACGAACTCTCAAGCATCGGCAGAAATACTAGCGCCGCACATACAGAAAGCTTGGTTATTAGAACAGCTACCAGAAGCGTGGACAAAAGGAACAATAGTGTAACTGCCAAAGAAAAATGACCTCAAGGATTGCAATAATTGGAGGGGTATTACGCTGCTGAATACAATATATAAAATACTAGAAATTATAATAAATAACAGGTTGGAGTGTGTCGAGCAATCACTACAAGAAGAGCAAGCTGGTTTCAGGCCACATAGAAGCTGTTTAGACCAAACAAGCACTCTTCGTATTGTCATTGAACAGTCCATTGAATGGCGATCACCACTATACATCGTCTTTATCGACTTCAAAAAAGCTTTTGATTCAATAAAAAGAAACGCTATATGGGAAGCTTTGAAAAATAAAGGAACCCCGATGAAGCTAATCCGCATAATCAAAGCAATGTACGACAACGCAGCCCTTCACGTGCGTCACAACGGGACCATTAGTGACCCCTTTTATACCAATGCTGGGGTTAAGCAGGGTTGCCCACTATCGCCACTACTATTCGCCGTAGTTCTAGACGAAATTATGTTGAAGCTGTCCCACAAGAAAAGAGGAATTGTATGGGATATGCACAAACATCTAGAATATCTAGCGTATGCGGACGATATTTGCTTACTGTCCCACAAATTCTCTGATATGCAACAAAAATTGAATGACCTAGTTATATTGACAAGACAAGCAGGCCTGGATGTTAATATTGGCAAAACTTTTGCAATGCGAATAAACAACTCGGTCGATTGCAGCTTTACGATTTCAAATCACCATATCGAGTTTGTCAAAAGCTTTTGTTATTTGGGCAGCATGATGTCGACTGACAACGGCGTAGACGACGACATTGACAACCGGCTGAAAAAAGCCAGATCAGCATTTGGCCGCTTAAATAAAATCTGGAGAGCAGCACAAATATCCCAGAACACCAAATTAAAAATTTTCAACTCATGTGTAAAGTCAACACTTCTTTATGGTAGTGAAACATGGCTCATATCAAAAAATGTAGCCCAAAAACTTCAAACATTCATCAACAAATGTCTCCGAATAATCTGTGGCATATTTTGGCCAAACACTATCTCAAACATAGATCTACATATCAAGACGAGAGAAGAATTTATTATAAAGCAAATCGCTAGACGGAAGTGGAGATGGATTGGGCACACTTTAAGAAAACCGGTGATCAGCATTCCTCGTGCGGCTCTAGAATGGAACCCTCAAGGATCTCGACGTCCAGGACGTCCAAAAAACACTTGGCGCAGAACAATCCAAAATGAATTACTACGAATAAATAAATCAATCAATGATATAAAAACCATATGTATCGATAAAATAAGATATAATTTTCTTGTGGAAGCCCTATGCTCCCAAGTGGAACAATAAAGGAATAAAAAAAAAACTACTACAACAATAGCAAATACAGTGCCTTTTTGATCTGACAAAACGGGGAATTGATGGGTCATCCGCCGTATACCCCTGACTGTTGACCCAAAACTTATCCATCAACAATTGTCAACATAGGTCCATGTTTTGGTATAGTCCTCATATAATGGTATCTCACGATTTTCGTTATTAAGGTACATTTTGCTATTATGTACTTGTCAAAAAAAAACTTCTCCATCAAAAAAAAAAAAAAAAAAAAAAATCAGTATTTTTAGGGTTTTAGCAAAATTTTTTGACTGACAAACAAACAAATTTTCAAAATGGGTACATGTCTTGGTATAGCTCCATATAATGGTTGGAGGGTTTAACCTACATTTTTGACTGAACTTCCTGTGATTTGATATTTGAGGTTCCTTGCTGCCACGCAACTTCTCCACCAAACATTTTCAACATAGGTCCATGTTGTGGTATAGCTATTGAGAATTTTAATTAATTTTGGCCGAACAACCGTTTGTTTGACATTTAATTTTGGCCGAACAACTGTTTGTTTGACATTTTAAGTTCCCAGTGGTCACGAAATTTCCTCCACCAGAAATTGTCAACATTGGTCCATGTTTTGTTGTTGTAGCAGCATAAAAATGCTGGGTGATTCTGGGTTAGCAGCGGCTGGCCGAAACATTATGATTTCGGGCCAATCCAATACGAAATAACCCGCTGCCGTGGGATTTAGGTACATGTTTTGCCAGAGCCCCAAATATCGGTTTGACATTCCCAGTGGTTACAAAACTTCTCCAGCAAACACGTTCAACATAGGTCCACACTTTGATACACCTAAATTTGTGGACAGGAACGAAACTAATTATTCCATTTCAATTCAGAATATTATTGCGAACGGTATAAGAAGTTCGGCCCGGCTGAACTTAACGAGTTTTTTACTTGTTCCATTTTAATTCAATACAACTAGTGGTGGAGGGTATAAAGAGTTCGGCCCGGAATTCGAACTTAACGCCACTTCAACATGTTATAGAGTATGTAGATCGTAGTTTGGGTGCCACCGTGGTGCAATGGTATGCACACCCACCTTGCACACATAAGGTCGTGTGTTCGATTCCCCGGCCAAGCAACATAAAAACACTTTTCAACGGTGGCAAAATACCCCTCATTAATGTTGGCGACATTTCCTGAGTATTTCAGCCATGTAAAACTTCTCTACAAAAGTGGTGTCTTAGACACGCCGTTCGGACTCGGCGATAAACTGTAGGTCCCATATCATTGAGCTAATATGAATCGGGGTGCACTCATTGATATGAGAGAAGTCTTGTCCCTTATGGGATTTTTGTGGAACAATTATATAATTATTATAGACTTTTAGATCCACTACTCACAATCAACTGATTCTGTTTTACTTGTTTAAGAATACACGGATGTCAACAAATAACATGTTCTCATCTACAAATTTGCTGCAGAGGTCACAATAAGATTTCAATTGGAGCACGAAAACTTTCTGGCCTAGGCAACACCGCGTAGTGCAAGCCGCCACTGTTTTTTTTTTTGCTTTTTTTTTTGAAAGTTTGACAGTTTTTAGCCTTAACCTACTCAGGCCAGTTTTTCAAACGACCATTTGTTGTGTTGTTTACAGTGCACAGTGGTTCCACACGTTGCACAGTGCGAAATTTGGGAAGTTTAGTGGAACTTTAAGGGATTTTCAAAGTACATGAAATAAATTAAACTTTTATTGAATTCGTTAGCTAAGTACTCCACTGCAAATGGTCCGTACTCAGTTTGCCGATTTACTCCACGAAACGACTAAAAAATTCACTTAAAGTTGCACTTTTGTTTAATAATTTTTTTTGTATGAAATGTAGTTTTGATTCATTACAAAAATGGAGTGGCGCGGATAAATGGTAAGTCAGTATGCCATGATTTATTTTTCTTAATATTTTACAAAACAATTATGATATTTTACACTCTAAACAAATGCAAAAATCCCTTATTGTTTTCGTGCAATTTAAGTCGGAAAGAAGGTTTTTGTTGAAGTTTTCCAAATTATAATTTTTTATTTTCCGTGGACATTTCAAAAGTGAGTTCCGTACATTCACGTGTTAAGATATATATAATCTGAAAGATTGGATTCTCCTCTGTTCGCAAAGCTATAAAACTGCTGCGGTATCGCGCGGTCTTTGGGGATATTCAAGATTTTCTAATAAGACTTCGGGAATTTCATTCAGTTGCATTTTCCAAAGTCTCCCTTGTCCCGTATAGGATGTTGTGGAACAATGTTTTTTTTTTTTTGTTTTGTTTTGCATTTTCCAAAAGTGGAAGGTAAACGCGACAATGGACGCCATTGTTGACTGTGTTTTGAAGAAATGGACTCACTAATTCTAACAATGATAATTTCTGTAAAATTAAGAAACCTCTCGCAATTTTTCATAGTTTTGACCTCTAAATGTTGGTGATTTACATATAGTGCAACATTTTTAGATGCTGCGGTGCAAATACCAAAATACGTTAAAAATTGTAATGCAGTGCAGACCTAAACTTTATCTGACAGACATTATTAACAAAATTAATGGTACTGACCTGTTGAATGGACCAATAAACATTATAGATATAAATGAAAACAAAAAATATTGACATTTTACTCCTTAATAGATGTATAGGGTTGCGGGGCTTCATCCAGAAGTGGACCTATGTTGACAGCATTTGTGTGAGGAGGTTTTTTATTCGCTAACATCTTAAAATTTACATTTGCATCAAAATCGGCTGCAATTTTTGTCTTTAACCTTTAATATACCCAATATGAGGGTACCCGCATGTGGGGGCTATTCCAAAACGCGAACCTATATTGAAAATATTTTGTACATAAGTTTTCTATCCGCTGAAAACTCAATATACCAATTTGCATTAAAATCGATAGAAAAATGAATGTAAAACGTAAAAACGGCAGCCACCGTTACATGAGCGCTACAGGAAACCGCGGGTCTATGTGGCCCAATTTGAGCCCCACACTGTCCACTAATATAAGAAACATTTGTGCAAAATTTTAGGAATCTACACCTTTTCCTTTTAAAGTTATTAGTAAAGTTCCGCTAAAGTGCTCATATTTTGCACTGTGCGTTGGCCGAAAATAAAAAAACTGAATGTAAAATTTTGGGTTACTCTGACAGCTATGATATGGACCTTTTTAAATAATATTATTTTTGGTGTCACTCAAACGCGATCTGGTTAAAAATAGCTCCAAAAATCGGAACATTTGACTAATAATCTTTTTTTTAAGTACAACTTAGAATTTGCGTGCAAGTAAATATATTCAAAATACGTATGGTTAAATATTATAATGGATTTTGAAGGAAGAGGTAATAGTTTAATTTTTTAACATATAGTGTTGCGGAATTCCAGTTAGCTGTATGTTTTCTTATTGTATTTTGTAATGTCAATTCGATCATATTGTACTTAAATTTGACCTAAGGTTTTTGTCTAGACGCCCACCAGTGCCACATCGGGAATAATTTTCCAGTGTAGGTTATGGGCTTAAGATTATCCAGTATTAATATGGGCTGCTGGTCTAGTGTTAGACTTTAAATGGTGGGTCGCAGAATAAAGCTGTCCCAGAATATGGTTTTTATGGATATATTAGGGTATAACTCTGTGATCTGGCCACAAACATTTATTAATTTATCACCAATGGAAAGGTCAAGAATTCTTCTTCCATATATGACTTAATGTTGGCCTATGCAATTTGCTAAATTGATTGGTTTTTATTTTGTTTTGTTGAGATAGAGGCATCCTTGGGAATTTTTCCACCAACTAACATGTGATATTGCATAAACACATGGTCCCAAAAATGGATTTTTCTCGTTAGATCCAGCAAAATTGGACAATCGCTCAAAAATCAAAATACGTTTAGGTCTTCAAAAGCGAGCCAAATCCAACGAAAGATGTTCTTGCAAGAAGCATTTCGAAGTAGATTGTCGACTGTTTCTTCCCCAACATTTACAATGAGGCGGTTATACGGCGTGAGAAATGTAGGACGGTTAACTATGAGTGGTACACTATTATTAGTTTGTCTGAAGTCTCCTGAGGAATTCGAAAAAGGAACAAGACATTTAAACCATCGCCTATTTGACTGGACAAAACGTGGAATTGATGGGCCATCCGCCGTACAGGCCTGACTGGGGAACCAGTGACTTTATTTGATTCCAGCATAACAAAAAAGGAGTCGCCAGAAGATGCTGTTGAAGCACTCAAAAACCATGCTTTGGATGTGTCTCAATCGGAGTGGAAAATGTGCTTCAATTATTGGTTTGAGCGCATGAGAAAGTGTATAAATCATACTGGAGACTACTTAAAAATACAATAAAACTATTTGTGATGGTAAATGTTCACATTTTCATTATTAGGCCAGATAGTTTTCGTGCAGCCCTCGTAATCCGCCAAAAAAAATTAAATTATTTTGAAGCAATTTAACTTAGTATACATATATGCAATGATCTTTTCCTGCGTTTAAATGTTTTACAATTGTTTTCATTTTCGAAAACGTTGCACAATGGTCCCAAATCCAAATTTTCTGGCCCAGCTATCTTCCGAAATCAATTTGGAGGTTGACACACTTGGACATTTTTTTAAAAGTTTAAGAATATTTAAAAAGTATTTGTAAAAAATAATTTTTAATATATATAAAAACATTGATTTTATTACGCTAATTTTACAAATTCCATCGTTCTTTTTGTAAATGTTATGAAAGTACTCATTAACAGATTCCCGATTCATAATAACTTTGGTTTCACTTCTGTATATTTATACAGCGACGCAATACAACAAAAATTGTATATTTTACAGCACAAAGTCTGTTTTATTTTTACATAAAAAAGTGTCAACTTTGGTACTGCGCCAATCAACGAATACTAACGTTATTTACAAAACCTAATTATTTTCAGATAACTTGATGTGTTTTTTATTATTCTGTGCAAAAAAAAAAAATTAAAATTTCGAAACTTCAAAAATAGGGTTTTGGCCAAATATTTCCTGATTGAAACCTATGTGCGTTGATTACATAGTTCAGTTAACTGTAGAATTCAATCATTCAATTTTGTAAATTTTTATTACAATGTCCTTTGTAAACGGAATACAGTGGCTTATTCGTTCAACAACTTTGTGTTTGTTATTTGATTATTGTCTGTATGTTAGTATGGGAATTTTTAGCCAATACAAAGATACATATTTACATATACACATACAATATTGCTACATACCTGCTGTTGATTTTCCCTCTGTGTTCGCAGACGTGCCTCAATACACTGACGCGTCTCAATGAATGCTTTACGCTGCGCCTTCTCCTTAGGCCAATGGGTATAAATTCCGGTCAGATTTGATAAAAATAAAGCCATTAAAGTGCTGAATAACTGCCAACAGCAACAACATCAATGAAAACAGCAAAATACCGTGTTGACCGGAAGATGGCAAAAGTAAACAACAAGGAAATGAAAAACAAGAAAAACAAACAAGTTAGTTGGAGGTATTTGCGGATCAAAAGAACAAAACGGGAGAGAGAAATGAGAAAAAATTGGCTGGTAAGGGTAATAAATTTTTATTTTTATTATTTGGTTCATTCGGCATTGTCTACACGATGTTGTTGTACACTATAAGCTTAATCAAATCTAAGGATAAATACTCATCGACATAAATATCCAATTTTATATTTATTTTATGCAAAGAAACAAAAAAATACTTGGATATATGTATGTAAATATGAGATCAGAATAAAACTACAGATGGCCACAGGTAATGGCATTTGGGTAAAACTAAAATACAAAGATACCCTTTCAATTAAACATATGTATGCGGGAAAACGGCAAAGTTTTGACTTTAGATTGGGTTATTTTATTGTATGTATGAAAATAAAAATATGTAAATTTGTGGTAATTTAAAAGAAAATTTATTGTGTAGTTTTACTGGAACCTAGAATAACTAATATATTAAACCACTATACTACGTGAAAATTATAAATCAAGTAAGCAAAGGCTAGAGTCGGAATGCGGCTGAAAATGCTCTTACATTTGGACTTTATCATGTAATATAAAGAGATACATGCATGGGATGAAGGCAGCGTGGTATCCCTGAAAGGACAAGGCGTACTACTCTCATGCCTATGACTGCAGCCAGATTCTATATTTAGCTCAATAATATGGGATCTATTTTTATCTCACGAAAAATAATTCAATACTAGGGTCACCCAAAAACCTTCTGGCCTTGGCAACTCGCAGTGCCGCCAGGTGTTATTTGACATTTTTTGGAAATTTTGACAGTTTTTAGCCTAAGCGTACTCAGGTCAGTTTGACGTATGACCATGTGTTAGGTTTTTTACAGTGTCTTGAAAAAATCACTTTGAAAAAAATGGAAGTTACTTGTGAACATTTTTGCCCGATTATTTTTCATAACTTTCGACGTGGATAATCATGGTAAGAGTGCATTGATCAAACTAAATCTTTGTATGTCGATAAAGGTCCATCCTATAGGACTATGAAAAACTGGTTCAATGAATTCAGTCGTGGCGGACACTCACTAAAAACAAAGGTCGTGAAGATCGTCCAAAAACGGCCGTTGTGCCAGAAAAAAAATTAAGCCGTGCCTGAACGGATAATCCAAGATCGCCACCGTGAGATAGACTCATCCTTGAGCATTTATTCCACCAACTAACATTCAATATTGCATGAAAACTTGGCGGCAAAAATGGGTTTTTTCTCTTTGGATCACGTGTTGATCGGTGCAAGAAATTTCGAAAAAAAATACGATCGTGGTGCTAGGAGCAATCGCCGGGAGATGCTGCAAGAGCGTTAAAAATCATATTTTGGAGGTGTCACAATCGATCCAATGTAAACAATCTAACTCACGGTCGAATGCCAAACTGTCCTGGGTACGCTTAGGCTTAAAACTGTCAAACTTTCCAATTTTTCCATTTGAAATAATTATTTGCCTCCCTGTGAAGTATATGTATATATTATTGATCAGAGTAAAATTATGTATAGCCTCGATGTATTTGTGCGTTTTCAGCCAAATTTTCAAACCCAAATAGCTATTATTTGGAATTTCAAGTTCGAAGTGGTCAAAAAGCTTCTCCCCATTCCATGTTATGGAATATCTTCCATGTAACGGTAACACGCGATTTCAGTTATTTCCACGTTTTCAGATACTTGAAAATGATTGTCTACAATTTTGCCCTAAGTTGGCTGTAATTTGGCATTTACGATTTGGAGTGTTGTTGACACATCGCCCACGTTGTGGTGTACCCCCAGAATAACAAAAAGGTACCTATCGATTTCAATTCATATGGCAGTCTACTACTGCAAGAACTCTATTAAGAAAAGTTGAAGACTTAGAGCACAAGTCATATACCGTCTGTATGTTGTAGTGATCTTAATCAAATCTGATTTCCGCAGCACTCTAAGCCACTTTGTGATCTTGGATCTCCAACCTCTGAATATCCTGGTTTAGCTTAAAGATGCGGGTATTAGACTCCAGAGTCAAAAATCCTGGTGGACCTCAAATTGCGGACATACGAAGGCCTTAGACATAACTGATGGTCAGCTCAAATCACATGACCGGAGTCACGTAAGTGATTATCTGTCATTTTTCCATGTAAGAACATTTGGACTGAGCTACCTTCTCGACCGTCTGCCAATATATGCAGATGTGTCCAAGATGAAGGAAGGCACTGGTGCCGACTTTTACTGCTAGAACAGGTTATTTAAATACTCGTTTAAGCTTGACGATTCTCTATGCACTGGAAGACCACCAGGGCTCTTCTATGTTGTAGAAGACTACCGTAGGGGTCTTTTATGCAGTAGAACACTACCGTAGGGGTCTTTTATATAGTAGACAGTTACCGTAATGGTCTTCTATGCAGTACAAGGCTACCGTAGGGGTCTTCTATATAGTACAAGGTGACCACAGTAGTGGAATTCTATATAGTATAAGACCACCGTATGGGTTTTATATGTAGTATAAAACCGTTTTGTCGGTCTTCTATATAGTAGACGACCATCGTAGCGGTTTTATATAGTGGAAGACATTAATAGCGGTCTTTTGTGTAATAGAAGACCACCGTAGCGGTCTTCCACCGTACAAGTCTTCTGTAAAATAGAAAATCGCCGTAGGTGTCTTCTATGTATATACTAGAAGAACGTATAGAAGAAGACTACCGTAGGGCCCTACACTCGTTACTATAGCTTATTGCGGTCAACAATGTAAATCCCCATGGGTGCCACCATGGTGCAATGGTATGCACTCCCGCCTTGCACGCATAAGGTCGGGGGTCGGCCGTTCGGACTCGGCGATAAACAGTAGGTCCCATATCATTGAGCTAAATATGAATCGGGGTGCACTCACTGATATGAGAGAAGTCTCCCTTGTCCCGTATGGGATGTTGTGGAACAATGTTTTTGTTTAATGTAAATCCCCATAGTGTCTGATGATAATGTAATCTATGGCACTTCATTTTTTAGTGTTTTTATGACGTTTTTTAATATCGTAGCCATTGCAAAAGTTTTTACTTAACTAAAAATGTACTTAATTTAATAAAAGTTTGAATGGCACAACAGTTATTTAACACCATTTTTATCACAGTTTTTCGCTGAGCCTTTTAATTTTTACGCAATTATTTAATTATTATACTATGCATAACACAAAAACCCTATGACCTTACGTTTTATTCCAAATACTGAAAACTTATTTGTACATAATAATTTTGAAAGCATACCCTCTCGATTACCTTCGTAATTAATGAAACTGAACGTTTCCTGATACAATTACACTTACCTCTTGCCATTGGTATGTGTCGTCTACATGGCTAATGCTGGTATAAATTTGTGTTGCAGATAAAATGATACCTCCGACCAAGGACTCTCGCTGACGCAGTGGCAGCATTGTGTATGTCATGTAGACAAAGATGGCAGAGCAAGCACAGCCATTAAAGGATTTGCTATAATTACAAGAAACAAGTTGAACATTAATTACTAAAGTCTTATATATATAAATATATGCTGCTATTAAAGCAAAAGTTATTTAATATGTGGTAGTATTTTATGTTATTCGCATTCTTTAGAAAGAATATAAACATCAGGGTTATGACTTTTTAAGCTTTTTTTCTCAAAAATGTTTTCCTGTTGCGAGAATGAATAAACTGTTATCTATTAATGACTACAATAACGATTATTATATTTGGGCATTGAAAAAGGTCCCACAGAAACCACTTTGAAACTATATTTTTGCGAAAAAATACTATGAAATTAAAACAAGTAAAAAAGCATTAAGTTCGGCCGGGCCGAACTTTTCATACCCTCCACCATAAAGTATTATGAACTAAAATGGAATAATTAGTTTTCATTCCTGTCCCCAACTATAAGTAAGTACGTTAAAATGTCAGATAATGTACATAAAATGCTTCATTAGGGAGGCCCTTTTTATGGTGCCTATATCTAACTATGTATGTTGACAATTTTTGGTGGGCTAGAAATTGGGAGGTACCGTTATATAGGGGTTATAATAAAAAAACATGGACGTATGTTGACAGTTTTTGATGGGAGCCTTTAATGTCAAATAACTCCTAATTCGGTTAAAAATTACAGCTAGAAACCTCAAAATGCCGAAAATCGGTACATAACGTGGGAACTTCAAAAGTCATTAACAGCTAGTTCGGAGGTATGTGGGCTATACGAAAATATGAACTTAAATGAACAATTTTTGTTGCAGAATTTTTGTTGGCTTTTAAATTTCAAATTACAGAAAGTTCGTCCAAAAAATAAAGCTAAGGTACGGAAAATCGGGAGGTTTGTTTTGGTGCTATACCAAAACATGGACTTACGTTGGTTAAACATTTTAAGTAAAATCCTCAAAGTATCGAAAATCAGGAAGTATCGTTATATTGGGGCAATGTTGACAACTGTTGATGCAGATGTGTGGTGACCACTACAACCTTCAAATGTAAAATTACATTTTGTTCGGTTAAAAATTTAGCTAAAATTGCAAAATCACTGAAAATTGGGAGATACCGTTATATGGGAGCTATATCCGAACATGGACCTATGTTGACAATTTTTGATGGAGAGGTGTTGTGACCACTAAGAACTTCAAATGTCAAATTACTGCTAGTTCGGTTTAATATTGGAGCTAAAATCATCAAATTACTGAAAATCGGGAGGTACCGTTATATGGGGGCTTTATCAATACATCTACCTTTCTTGACAATTTTTGGTGGAGAGGTGTGGTGTCCACTAGGAATTTCAAATGTCAAATGTTCAAATTACAGATAATTCGGTTAAAACTTGTAGGTAAAATTCTCAAAATACCGAAAATCGGGAGGTACCGTTATATGGGGCTATACCAAAACATTGACCTATGTCCACAACTTTTGTTATATAAGTTTATTGACACTTAAGAACCCTAAATGTCAAATTATAGCTAAATCGGTTTGAAAATGTAGCTAAAAACGTCAAAATACCGTAAATCGGGGGGTAACTTTATATGGGGGCTATTCCAGAACATGGACCTATGTCCAATAGTTTTGTTATATAAGTTTATTGAATCAGTCTGAAAATGTAGCTAAAAACGTCAAAATACCGTAAATCGGGGGGTACCGTTATATGGGGGCTATACCAAAACGTGGACCTATGTCCACAACTTTTTTAATATAAGTTTATTGATAGTTAAGAACCCTAAATGTCAAATTATAGCTAAATCGGTCTGAAAATGTAGCTAAAAACGTCAAAATACCGTAAATCGGGGGGTACCGTTATATGGGGGTTATACCAAAACGTGGACCTATGTCCACAACTTTTGTTATATAAGTTTATTGACACTTAAGAACCCTAAATGTCAAATTATAGCTACATCGGTCTGAAAATTTAGCTAAAAACGTCAAAATACCGTAAATCGGGGGGTACCGTTATATGGGGCTATTCCAAAACATTGACCTATGTCCACAACTTTTGTTATATAAGTTTATTGACACTTAAGAACCCTAAATGTCAAATTATAGCTACATCGGTCTGAAAATTTAGCTAAAAACGTCAAAATACCGTAAATCGGGGGGTACCGTTATATGGGGCTATACCAAAACATTGACCTATGTCCACAACTTTTGTTATATAAGTTTATTGACACTTAAGAACCCTAAATGTCAAATTATAGCTAAATCGGTTTGAAAATGTAGCTAAAAACGTCAAAATACCTTAAATCGGGAGGTACCGTTATATGGGGGCAATACCAAAACGTGGACCTATGTCCACAACTTTTGATATGTAAGTTTATTGACACTTAAGAACCCTAAATGTCAAATTTTAGCTAAATCGGTCTGAAAATGTAGCTAAAAACGTCAAAATACCGTAAATCGGGGGGTACCGTTATATGGGGGCTATACCAAAACGTGTATCTATGTCCACAAGTTTTCTTATATAAGTTTATTGACACTTAAGAACCCTAAATGTCAAATTTTAGCTAAATCGGTCTGAAAATGTAGCTAAAAACGTCAAAATACCGTAAATCGGGGGGTACCGTTATATGGGGGCTATACCAAAACGTGGACCTATGTCCGCAAGTTTTCTTATATAAGTTTGCTGGCACTTAAGAGCCCTCAATGTCAAATTATAGCTAAATCGGTCGGAAAATGTAGCTAAAGACGTCAAAATACCGTAAATCGGGGGGTACCGTTATATGGGGGCTATACCAAAACATTGATCTATGTCCACTAGTTTTGTTATATAAGTTTATTTGCACTTAAGAACCCTAAATGTCAATTTATAGCTAAATCGGTCTGAAAATGTAGCTAAAAACGTCAAAATACCGTAAATCGGGGGTACCGTTATGTGGGGGCTATACCAAAATGTGGACCTATGTCCACAACTTTTGTTATATAAGTTTATTGACACTTAATAACCCTAAATGTCAAATTATAGCTAAAGCGGTATGAAAAGTAGCTAAAAACGTTAAAATACCGTAAATCGGGGGGTACCGTTATATGGGGGCTATACCAAAACGTGGACATATGTCCACAACTTTTGTTATATAAGTTTAGTAACGCTTAAGAGCCCTAAATGTAAAATTAGAGCTAAATCGGTCTGAAAATATAGCTAAAAACGGCAAAATACCGCAAATCGGGGGGTACCGTTATATGGGGGCTATACCAAAACGTAGACCTATGTCCACAAGTTTTGTTATATAAGTTTATTGACACTTAAGAACCCTAAATGTCAAATTATAGCTAAATCGGTCTGAAAATGTAGCTAAAAACGACAAAATACCGTAAATCGGGGGGTACCGTTATATGGGGTCTATACCAAAACGTAAACCTATGTCCACAACTTTTGTTATATAAGTTTATTGACACTTAAGAACCCTAAATGTCAAATTATAGCTAAATCGGTCTGAAAATGTAGCTAAAAACGTCAAAATACCGTAAATCGGGGGTACCGTTATATAGGGGCTATACCAAAACGTGGACCGATATAGCCCATCATCGAACTTGACCTGCCTGCAAACAAAAGACGCATTTTCCCAAAATTTCAGCGTCCTATCTCCATTTTTGTGGATGCTAGAGTGATTACCACAGACGGACGGACGTGCACAGATCGACTCAGAATTTTACCCTGATCAAGAATATATATACTTTATAGGGTCGCAAATGAGTATTTCAATGCGTTACAAACGGAAAAACAAACTTAATATACCCTCCATACTATGGTGGAGGGTATAAAAATATCAAACAAGTAAAAAAGCGTTAAGTTCGGCCGGGCCGAACTTTTCATACCCCCCACCATAACATATTCTGAACTAAAATGGAATAATTAGTTTTCATTCCTGTCCCCAACTTTAAGTGGGTACGATAAAATGTCAGATAATGTACATAAAATGTTTCATTCGGTAGGCCCTTGTTTATGGTGCCCATATCTAACTATGTATGTTCACAATTTTTGGCGGGCTAGAAATTTGGAAGTACCGTTATATAGGGGTTATAATAAAACATGGACCTATGTTGACAGTTTTTGATGGGAGCCTTTAATGTCAAATAACTCCTAATTCGGTTAAAAATTGTAGCTAGAATCCTCAAAATACCGAAAATCGGTACATAACGTGTGAACTTCAAATGTCATTAACAGCTAGTTCGAAGGTATGTGGGCTATACGAAAATATGAACTTAAATGAAAAATTTTTGTTGGCTTTTAAATTTCAAATTACAGAAAGTTGGTCCAAAAAATAAAGCTAAGGTAAGGAAAATCGGGAGGTTTGATTTGGGGATATACCAAAACATGGACCTACGTTCCGTTAAACATTTTAAGTAAAATCCTCAAAGTACCGAAAATCGGGAAGTATCGTTATATTGGTGCTATGTTGAAAATTGTTGATGCAGATGTGTGGTGACCACTACAACCTTCAAATGTCAAATGACAGTTAGTTTGGTTAAAAATTTTAGCTAAAATTGTCAATTACTGAAAATTGGGAGGTTGACAATTTTTTATGGAGAGGTGTTGTGACCACTAAGAACTTCAAATGTCAAATTACTGCTGGTTCGGTTTAATATTGTAGTTAAAATCATCAAATTACTGAAAATCGGGAGGTACTTTAATATGGGAGCTTTATCAATACAACGACCTTTCTTGACAATTTTTGGTGGAGAGGTGTGGTGACCACTAAGAACTTCAAATGTCAAATGTTCAAATTGCAGCTAATTCGGTTGAAACTTGTAGGTAAAAAAATCAAAATTCCGAAAATCAGGAGGTACCGTTATATGGGGCTCTACCAAAACATGTACCTATGTTCATAATTTTTTCGAATATAAGTTTTTTGGTCACTAAGAACCCTAAATATCAAATTATAGCTAATTCGGTTTAGAAATGCAACTTAAATCGTCAAAATACCTGAAATCGGGCGGTAACGTTATATGGGGGCTATTCCAAAACATTGATCTATGTCCACTAGTTTTGTTATATAAGTTTATTTACACTTAAGAACCCTAAATGTCAATTTATAGCTAAATCGGTCTGAAAATGTAGCTAAAAACGTCAAAATACCGTAAATCGGGGGTACCGTTATGTGGGGGCTATACCAAAATGTGGACCTATGTCCACAACTTTTGTTATATAAGTTTATTGACACTTAATAACCCTAAATGTCAAATTATAGCTAAAGCGGTATGAAAACTAGCTAAAAACGTCAAAATACCGTAAATCGGGGGGTACCGTTATATGGGGGCTATACCAAAACGTGGACATATGTCCACAACTTTTGTTATATAAGTTTAGTAACGCTTAAGAGCCCTAAATGTCAAATTATAGCTAAATCGGTCTGAAAATGTAGCTAAAAACGACAAAATACCGTAAATCGGGGGGTACCGTTATATGGGGTCTATACCAAAACGTGGACCTATGTCCACAACTTTTGTTATATACGTTTATTGACACTTAAGAACCCTAAATTTCAAATTATAGCTAAATCGGTCTGAAAATGTAGCTAAAAACGTCAAAATACCGTAAATCGGGGGGTACCGTTATATGGGGGCTATACCAAAACGTGGACCGATATAGCCCATCATCGAACTTGACCTGTCTGCAAACAAAAGACGCATTTTCCCAAAATTTCAGCGTCCTATCTCCATTTTTGTGGATGCTAGAGTGATTACCACAGACGGACGGACGGACGGACGTGCACAGATCGACTCAGAATTTTACCCTGATCAAGAATATATATACTTTATAGGGTCGCAAATGAGTATTTCAATGCGTTACAAACGGAAAAACAAACTTAATATACCCTCTATACTATGGTGGAGGGTATAAAAATTATATCCTGTTTCGAAAATTAATGTATATTTCATTTAAATATTGAATAAGATGGTATATGAAACACGGTGTGCCTTAACAAATTTAAATGGAAGGTGCTTACACCTCGGAAGTTTTTGCTGATTTTGAAACTACAATGCTCATAGATGAGAAATATCAAGAAACGAAAAAAATCGCTGGAGGGATTTTCAAATAAATCGCGATTTAAGTTCTCATTTTTAGGGGTTCTTTAGGTTTTCACGATTTTGCTTGGAAACCGCGAGTCCTATGTAAATGGCCTAAAAAGAATGTTGTAGCTGTGAAAATTCTTAACAAGATTGACCTTTATGATATTTTCGTATGTTTTACCGTTTTTGAGATATAGAAGTTCAAATTGAGACAATGCACTGACTGTATCGCCTCCTTATAAAACAATGTCATTACTGCAATTTCCCAAATTAAACTTATATATCTTGAAAATGGCACAACCTAGAAAAAAATAAATCATCCAATCTTGTAAAGAATTTTCACAGCTTCAACATTTTCTTTAGTCCCATTTTCATATGTCTTGCGGGTTTCAAGCAAAATCGTGAAGATTTAAGATAAAAACCTAAAAATTTGAATTGAACCTCTATATCTCAAAAACGGTAAAACCTACGAAAATATCATAATGGCCAATTTTGTGGAGAATTTTTACAGCTACAACATTTTCTTTAGACTCATTTCGATACGACTTGTGGTTTCCAAGCAAAATCATGAAAACCTAAAAAAACCCTAAAATTGTGAATTTTGATCGCGATTTATTTAAAAATCCCTCCGGCGATTTTTTCTGTTTTTTTTTATTTTTCTTATCTATGAACATTGCTGTTTCAGAATCCGCAAAAAACATCCTATGTTTAAGCGGTTTCCATTAAAAGTTAGTTAAGGGGCACTGTGCATAATATTGTTTTATAAGGGGACGATACAGTCAGTGCATTGTCCCAATTTGAACTTCCATATCTCAAAAACGGTAAAACCTACAAAAATATCGTAAAGGACAATCTTGTGGAGAATTTTCTCTGCTGCAACATTTTATTTAGACCTATTTACATAGAACTCGCGGTTTCCAAGCTAAATCGTGAAAACCTAAAGAACCCCTAAAAATGTGAACTTAAATCGCGATTTATTTGAAAATCCCTCCGGCGATTTTTTTCGTTTTTTGATATTTCTCATCTATGAGCATTGTAGTTTCAGAATTAGCAAAAACTTCCGAGGTGTAAGCACCTTCCATTTAAATTTGTTAAGGCACACCGTGGAAATTGATATGATATATGAAAAAATAAATAAATAGACATAAAATGATATATCCCAGTAAAAATCCTCATTACAAACCTCCTTTCCCACCCATTATTTTAACAAGGGCATGTCGCGCGAAGTATCTGGTTATTTTGTAACCACTGAACAAAGTAGATTGTAACCACTGAAATAAGTAGATACTGAGTAGATTCTGACTACTTATTTCAGTGGTTACAAAATAACCAGATATTTCGTGCGACATGCCCTTGTTAAAATAATGGGTGGGAAAAGAGGTTTGTAATGAGGATTTTTGCTGGGATGGGCAATATTTTTAAAAAATGATCTTAGTTAAAGCCAAGGTTTGTGTACCCTTTCATAACTCGCGAATTGTGATTGCATATTATAAACTTGGCAATAAGTATTGGATTTGCGTGGAAGCTGTGGCTATATTTGTGTTAAAAAATGGATAAAAATGGGTTGAAGCCAAAGTGTCTTTTCTTGTTTTCTCTCGATTTGTAATTAAACCACACTTTTCATGATTTTCCAGTCAGTCAAAGTAAAAGTTTGAGCAAACTTAAGAAGGATAATTTCACTAATGTTTAACTTTTCAAAATTTGATCTGCGTCTACCATTAAATAATGCTGACATTTTGAAGCCACATTTTAAGTGTTTTTTTATATGAGGGCTGCACGAAAACTAACTGACCTAGGCAACACTGTGTGTTGCCAGACGCCATTTGAATTTTTTTGGAAAGTTTGACAGTTCACCCACTAAAATAACATTCAAATATGCCTGATGATCAGACTTAACCACCCGTGAAACGTAGCATAATGGTTGAATGTGTGGGACTTCGGTGGACTCCTAATTTTTCAATGTTCCTCTTAGGTCATATCGTAATATTTCTGCAAATCTTCAAAAAGTTCGAAGATGATAATTATCGGTCCACTCCTCACCTTATCTTCCTTCCAAATTACAAAAATATTCGCTATCCCGTTAAGCACGATATCTCACAAACGGAGCAACTACAGTGCCTGGCATAACTACATATTTTGACAAGTTTGAAAAAATTATGTGTTTGGTTTTTTAGTCTTCTTCAAAAATATGAAAACATATTCTGGCTAATCCTTTACTAGAGTACTTAAAATAAGTAATAAATTTTATCAATTCAAATGTACGCTTGCTCTTTTGTAATGGAAATAAAATTTCCATGCGTGGCATAAGTATTTTGACAAAATTGTTCTATTGAGTTTTAGACCTCAACAATTAAAAAAGTCTTATTTATATTTTTGATTTTTATCAGTTACGGTAAAAATAATATTTTTTACACACATCTGTACCGTTATGGACCCATTTAACTTTAAGTTTGAAATGTGCTCCACAAAATTGAGCCTTACCGTAGTAGCAGTGTTCTGCAAATGAATACATAACACTTCGATCAGTTTACTACCATGTTTTTGTGAAAGATCGTTTAAAGTGCCAAACTATTTATTACAGTCCACATCATTAAAGATAAATATTAAATATCGCAGTATTTTAAGTGGTGGATCAGACTGTTCTGATGCCTAGGAGCATTTGGGCATGGAAATAGCATCAGAAGGACATTTTTTCACAAAGATACTTAAGTTTTTGTCGTTTTTATACCCTCAGCCTTTAGGCTAAAGAGGGTATTTACACTTTGATACGACCGAAAATGTGCCTCATCGAAATAATGGTTTTAGACCCCAAGTATGTTTGTACGATATCCGTTTCAGACAATTTTGAGTAGATCTAGAAATGTCCGTCCGTCTGTCTGTCTGTCTGTCTGTCTGTCCGTCTGTCTGTCTGGCTGGCTGGTGCGCACGATAACTCTCGAACGGATCAATCGATTCGGATCAAACTTTGGGTATCGAAATATTTTGTCCAGATTCGATTTAAGTTCGAAGATGGGCCATATAGGTCCACTCCTTCAGATACCTCCCACACAAATGTTCAAAAATTGTCGCAAAACTTGTGCGTACGATAACTCTTGTAGGGAATAACGCATTTGGTCCATACTTTGCACATCGTGTAATTTCTACCAAACTTAGATGAGGTTCCAATATGGACTCAATCGGTCCACTCCTTCGGGTACCTCCCACACAAAATTTCGGAAAAGTTCAGTTTAGGACCTGGTCTCGAATCGCTTTGATTTTTGTTTACGCAAGTTGTATTCGCTGTCCTCTATACGACGCTGTAAGTTTCATTAGGGGCAAGTCCATACTTCCTGAGAAAATGGACCTGAAAATCACAAAAAACCCTAGGACACCGTGTTAGTGGTTGGAGCGCAAGATAACTCTCGAACGGATCTGCCGATTCGGTCCAAATATTGGCTTTCGTAATATTTTGTCCAAACTTAGTTAAAGTTCAAAGATGGATTATATCGGGCCACTCCTTCGGGTACCTTCTACACAAAATTTCAGTAAAGTTCAGTTTAGGACCTGGTCTCGAATCGCTTTGATTTTTGTTTAGGCAAGTTGTATTCGCTGTCCTCTATACGACGCTGTAAGTTTCATCAGGGGCAAGTCCATACTTCCTGAGAAAATGACCGGAAAGGTGCAAAAGCCCCTATGACGCCTTGTGTAGTGGTTGGAGCGCAAGATAACTCTAGAACGTATCTGTCGATTCGGTCCAAAATTTGACCTTCGTAATATTTTATCAAAACATAGTTTAAATTCGAAGATGGGCTATATCGGTCCACTCCTTCAGGTACCTCCCCCACAAAACTTCAACATTTTTCGGAAAAAGTTTGCGCACGATAACTCTTGAAAGGGGTGATCGATGTAATCTATACTTTACACATCCTAATATATCTACCAGATATAGATCAGGTTCGAATATGGACTATATTTGTCTACTCCTCCTGGTACCTCTCACACAAAATTTCGGATAAGTTCACTTTAAGACCTGCTCTCGAATCACTTTGATTTTTGTTGAAGTGATTTGCATTCGCTACCTTCATTACGACGGTAAAAGTTTTTTCAGAGGCAAGTCCATATTTCTTAGGAAAAAAACCGGAAAGGTGTAAAAACCCCTATTTCACCATATGTGGCGGTCTGAGAGCACGATAACTCTCGAACTGTTCAACCGATTTGGTCTTCGTCATATTATATCCAAACTTAGTTTCATGGGCAATACCGGTTCACAACTTTCGGTACTTCTTCCCAATATTTGAAACATGTAACTAAAATGCTAGGACGATATCACTTGAATGGGGCAACCAATTTGGTCCAAACTTTGAAAATTTAGTTTAATATCTAAAATGGCCCATATCGGTCCTCCCTAAAGGTACCTGCCCTACAGAAGTTCAACATTTGTGTCTTAGTGCAGTTAATTCCTAATCCACATTTTTGTCGGCAAGTTCAAATGTCCAAAAAGGGCCACAAAATTCTGAAGAGACCTTAAATACATTCGATCTGTCCGGAGGTGAAGGCTTCAAATTAGCTGAGGGTATATATCTGTCGGCAAAGCCGACTGACACTTTTTTACTTGTTTGACTAAAGTTTACCGAAAAGTCTATTTTAAAATGAATTATGTTCAAATATATTTTCATCAGTCCACAATATGCTCTGCCACAATGATTGTGAGGCTTTAATGATTTTATTGAAAATCTACTTGACAATTTTTGTAGCTATACCTTATCAAACGCGTGAAATAGCAAAATATTACTTCAAAATATTTTTTTCTAATGCCTAGAGGTTCTAGTCTTAATAGAGAACTTGTTTCGACATCGAAATTGCCCAGGAGATGAGGATTTGTGTGCATAAGTAAGATTATATTTGTAATTCTACTCTATTTACCGGAGAGCAACTTCTGTAATTTCACATTTTCTGCCCTAATCCATTTCATCAGCAATAACACTAAGAATATTCACAACATTTTCAAAATCAACAACAAAATTCCGCCAAACATCAAAAGCATCCTAGAGAAGCACGTCTATAATTTCAATAACAAAATTCTTAACCTCCTAATACAACAAAAACACAACATAACTCACAAAAACAGAGTAAAGCAACAGAAATTACAAGAACAAATGACAGACCTGTTGCAAGAAGAAGACCTGAAACTATTCATGGAGAGTGAAAATAAACTGCTGGAGAGTTACACCAATACATACAAAACAACACAAATAAAACAAGTAAAAAAGCATTAAGTTCGGCCGGGCCGAACTTTTCATACCCTCCACCATAAAATATTCATTCCTGTCCCCAACTTTAAGTGAGTACGTTAAAATGTCAGATAATTTACATAAAATGCTTCATTCGGGAGGCCCTTTTTTATGGTGCCTATATCTAACTGTTGACAATTTTTGGTGGGCTAGAAATTGGGAGGTACTGTTATATAGGGGTTATAATAAAACATGGGCCTATGTTGACAGTTTTTGATAAGAGCCTTTAATGTCAAATAACTCCTAATTCGGTTAAAAAATTTAGCTAGAATCCTCAAAATATCGAAAATCGGTACATAACGTGGGAACTTCAAATGTCATTAACAGCTAGTTCGGAGGTATCTGGGCTATAAGAAAATATGAACTTAAATGAACAATTTTTGTTGCAGAATTTTTGTTGACTTTTAAATTTCAAATTACAGAAAGTTCGTCCAAAAAATAAAGCTAAGGTACGGAAAATCGGGAGGTTTGTTTTGGGGCTATACAAAAACATGGACCTACGTTCCGTTAAACATTTTAAGTAAAATCCTCAAAGTACCGAAAATCGGGAAGTATCGTTATATTGGGGCTATGTTGAAAATTGTTGATGCAGATGTGTGGTGACCACTACAACCTTCAAATGTCAAATTTCAGTTAGTTCTGTTAAAAATTGTAGCTAAAATTGCCAAATTACTGAAAATTGGGAGGTACCGTTACATGGGAGCTATATCCGAACATGGACCTATGTTGAAAATTTTTGATAGAGAGGTGTTGTGACCACTAAGAACTTCAAATGTCAAATAACTGCTAGTTCGGTTTAACATTGTAGCTAAAATCATCAAATTACTGAAAATCGGGAGGTACTGTTATATGGGGCCTTTCTTGGCAATTTTTGGTGGAGAGGTGTGGTGACAACTAAGAATTTCAAATGTTCAAATTACAGATAATTCGGTTAAAACTTGCTGGTAAAATTCTCAAAATACCTGAAATCGGGCGGTAAGGTTATATGGGGGCTATTCCAAAACATGGACCTATGTCCACTAGTTATATAAGTTTATTGACATTTAAGAACCCTAAATGTCAATTGATAGTTAATTCAGTCTGAAAATGTAGATAAAAACGTCAAAATGCCGTAAATCGGGGGTACTGTTATATGGGGGCTATACCAAAACGTGGACCTAGGTCCCCAACTTTTGTTATATAAGTTTAGTTAAACTTAAGAACCCTAAATGTCAAATTATAGCTATATCGGTCTGAAAATGTAGCTAAAAACGTCAAAATACCGTAAATCGGGGGTACCGTTATATGGGGGCTATACCAAAACGTGGACCTATATCCACAACTTTTGTTATATAAGTTTATTGATACTTAAGAACCCTAAATGTCAAATTATAGCTAAATCGGTCTAAAAATGTAGCTAAAACAGTCAAAATACCGTAAATCGGGGGTACCGTTATATGGGGGCTAAACCAAAACGTGGACCTATGTCCACAACTTTCGTTATATAAGTTTATTGACATTTAGGATTCCTAAATGTCAAATTATAGCTACATCGGTCTGAAAATGTAGCTAAAAACTTCAAAATACCGTAAATCGGGGGGTACCATTATATGGGGGATATACCAAAACGTGGACCTATGTCCACAACTTTTGTTATTTATGTTTATTGATACCTAAGAACCCTAAATGTCAAATTATAGCTAAATCGGTCTAAAAATGTATCTAAAAACGTCAAAATACCGCAAATCGGGGGGTACCGTTATATAGGGGCTATACCAAAACGTGGACCTATGTCCACAACTTTTGTTATTTATGCTTATTGATACCTAAGAACCCTAAATGTCAAATTATAGCTAAATCGGTCTAAAAATGTAGATAAAAACGTCAAAATACCGCAAATCGGGGGGTACCGTTATATAGGGGCTATACCAAAACGTGGACCTATGTCCACAACTTTTGTTATTTATGTTTATTGATACCTAAGAACCCTAAATGTCAAATTATAGCTAAATCGGTCTAAAAATGTAGATAAAAACGTCAAAATACCGCAAATCGGGGGGTACCGTTATATGGGGGCTATACCAAAACGTGAACCTATGTCCACAAGTTTTGTTATATATGTTTATTAACACTTAAGAACCCTAAATGTTAAATTGTAGGCAAATCGGTATGAAAATGTAGCTAAAACCGTCAAAATACCGTAAATCGGGGGGTACCGTTATATGGGGGCTATACCAAAACGTGGACCTATGTCCACAACTTTTGTTATATAAGTTTATTGACATTTAAGAACCCTAACTGTCAAATTATAGCTACATCGGTCTGAAAATGTAGCAAAAAACGTCAAAATACCGCACATCGGGGGGTACCGTTATATGGGGGCTATACCAAAACGTGGACCTATGTCCACAACTTCTAATATATAGATTTATTAACACTTAAGAACCCTAAATGTCAAATTATAGCTAAATCGGTCTAAAAATGTAGCTAAAAACGTCAAAATACCGCAAATCGGGGGGTACCGTTATATGGGGGCTATACCAAAACGTGGACCGATATAGCCCATCATCGAACTTGACCTGCCTGCAAACAAAAGACGCATTTTCCCAAAATTTCAGCGTCCTATCTCCATTTTTGTGGATGCTAGAGTGATTACCACAGACGGACGGACGGACGGACGGACGTGCTCAGATCGACTTAGAATTTTACTCTGATCAAGAATATATATACTTTATAGGGTCGCAAATGAGTATTTCAATGCGTTACAAACGGAAAAACAAACTTAATATACCCTCCATACTATGGTGGAGGGTATAAAAACTCAAGTCTTTGCAACAACAAAGTGCAGAAATTAGAATGGATAACCAAAACGGATGGTTTGTGAATAAAACTGAAGTAGAGATTCCAAGTGACATTGAGTGGTTGCTCTCGCTTGGCCCCAAATATGCAACGTCAACAACAACAAAAACGTTTCCATTATTTGACATTATTGCAGAAGGAGAGGACTGCATACAAACAATCGACGATAAAGAAAAACAAGAGATCGCGAGAACAAAATTAGTAACACTCATAGACGAACACATGAAGAAGAAAACAACAACAACACTGCCCGCGAGAGACAAACAAATACTTAATACAGTGGGTCGATGCAGAACCTTCTTAAAACAAAATACTGACATAATTATTATACCCTCCACCATAGTATGGAGGGTATATTAAGTTTGTTTTTTGGTAATCACTCTAGCATCCACAAAAATGGAGATAGAACGCTGAAATTTTGGGAAAATGCGTCTTTTGTTTGCAGGCAGGTCAAGTTCGATGATGGGCTATATCGGTCCACGTTTTGGTATAGCTCCCATATAACGGTACCCCCCGATTTACGGTATTTTAACGTTTTTAGCTACATTTTCAGACCGATTTGGCTATAATTTGACATTTAGGGTTCTTAAGTGTCAATAAACTTATATAACAAAACTTGTGGACATAGGTCCACGTTTTGGTATAGCCCCCATATAACGGTACCCCCGATTTGCGGTATTTTGACGTTTTTAGCTAAATTTTTAGACCGATTTAGCTATAATTTGACATTTAGGGTTCTTAAGTATCAATAAACATATACAACAAAAGTTGTGGACATAGGTCCACGTTTTGGTATAGCCCCCATATAACGGTACCCCCCGATATACGGTATTTTGACGTTTTTAGCTACATTATCAGACCGATGTAGCTATAATTTGTCATTTAGGGTTTTCAAGTGTTAATAAACTTATATAACAAAAGTTGTGGATATAGGTCCACGTTTTGGTATAGCCCCCATATAACGGTACCCCCCGATTTGCGGTATTTTGACGTTTTTAGCTACATTTTCAGACCGATGTAGCTATAATTTGGCATTTAGGGTTCTTAAATGTCAATAAACTTATGTAACAAAAGTTGTGGATATAGGTCCACGTTTTGGTATAGCCCCCATATAACGGTACCCCCCGATTTACGGTATGTTGACGGTTTTAGCTACATTTTCAGACCGACTTAGCTATATTTTGACATTTAGGGTTCTTAAGTGTCATTAAACTTATTTAACAAAACTTGTGGACATAGGTCCACGTTTTGGTATAGCCCCCATATAACGGTACCCCCGATTTACGGTATTTTGACGGTTTTAGCTACATTTTCGGACCGATTTAGATAAAACTTGACATTTAGGGTTCTTAAGTATCAATAAACTTATATAACAAAAGTTGTGGACATAGGTCCACGTTTTGGTATAGCCCCCATATAACGGTACCCCCCGATTTACGGTATTTTGACGTTTTTAGCTACATTTCCAGACCGATGAAGCTATAATTTGACATTTGAAGTTCTTAAATGTCAATAAACTTATGTGACATAACTTGTGGACATAGGTCCACTTTTTGGTATAGCCGCCATATAACGGTACCCCCCCGATTTACGGTATTTTGACGTTTTTACCTAAATTTTCAGACCGATTTAGCTATCAATTGACATTTAGGGTTCTTAAATGTCAATAAACTTATATAACTAGTGGACATAGGTCCATGTTTTCGAATAGCCCCCATATAACGTTACCGCCCGATTTCAGGTATTTTGAGAATTTTACCAACAAGTTTTAACCGAATTATCTGTAATTTGAACATTTGACATTTGAAATTCTTAGTGGTCACCACACCTCTCCACCAAAAATTGTCAACAAAGCCCCCATATAACGGTACCTCCCGATTTTCAGTAATTTGATGATTTTAGCTACAATATTAAACCGAACTAGCAGTAATTTGACATTTGAAGTTCTTAGTGGTCACAACACCTCTCCATCAAAAATTGTCAAAATAGGTCCATGTTCGGATATAGCTCCCATGTAACGGTACCTCCCAATTTTCAGTAATTTGGCAATTTTAGCTACAATTTTTAACAGAACTAACTGTAATTTGACATTTGAAGGTTGTAGTGGTCACCACACATCTGCATCAACAATTTTCAACATAGCCCCAATATAACGATACTTCTCGATTTTCGGTACTTTGAGGATTTTACTTAAAATGTTTAACCGAACGTAGGTCCATGTTTTTGTATAGCCCCAAAACAAACCTCCCGATTATCGGTACCTTAGCTTTATTTTTATACCCTATACCACAATGTGGAAAAGGGTATAATAAGTTTGTTTTCCCAAAAATTCATGTAACGCCGCGAAATATTCGTCGTAGACCCCTCATGTGGTATACCAAACTTCATATCTCGACGAGATAAAGCGATTTAGCGATGTGTGTCCGTCCGTCCGTCCGTCCGTCTGTCCGTCCATTAAAAATTGTAATCAAGCTAGAGGCCGCAATTATGGACCGATTGTCACGAAATTTAGTATGGAGGTCGGGTTTGGACCAGAATAGAACTGATAAGTTTTTGGCGATGATCGTGAAATGTTAAAGGGATGAAATGGACCAAAAACAAAATTTTTGCTCGATTTTGTAGCCGCTCTGTAGGTCGCAATAATAGTCCGATCGGCGCGAAATTTTAAACGTAGTTTTGGTTTGAGATGAAGAAGTAGCGTGCAAGTCAACGGTATGATCGGATAATATTTAGCGGGTTAAATTGATCAAAACTTTTGTGTGAAAATTGGTAAAATTTCTAATGCACATCTTATAACAGCTAGCCCGGAAAGCTAGTGCACAGGGATAGTGGTATAGGGTATCACATGGTCGGCCCCGTCCGACTATAGTCTGTTCTTACTTGTTTTGGACGAACTTTCTGTAATTTGAAATTTAAAAGTCAACAAAAATTGTTCATTTAAGTTCATATTTTCGTATAGCCCAGATACCTCCGAACTAGCTGTTAATGACATTTGAAGTTCCCACGTTATGTACCGATTTTCGATATTTTGAGGATTCTAGCTAAATTTTATTTAGGAGTTATTTGACATTAAAGGCTCCCATCAAAAACTGTCAACATAGGCCCATGTTTTATTATAACCCCTATATAACAGTACCTCCCAATTTCTAGCCCACCAAAAATTGTCAACAGTTAGATATAGGCACCATAAAAAGGGCCTCCCGAATGAAGCATTTTATGTAAATTATCTGACATTTTAACGTACTCACTTAAAGTTGGGGACAGGAATGAATATTTTATGGTGGAGAGTATGAAAAGTTCGGCCCGGCCGAACTTAATGCTTTTTTACTTGTTATTGTTAATGCCGACAAGGGGGGTAAAACTGTGGCTATGAACAAAAAAGACTACCAATTAAAAATGGCAACAATCGTAGGAGATATATGCACTTATAGACGGCTAAAAAGGGACCCAACAAACATTCTTCAAAATAAGAACAATTTGATTGTGGAAAAACTTTATAAACTAAACATTATCAACGATGCAGAAAAATACAAACTTTTGAATAAAACGTCTACGGCACCTAGACTCTATGGCTTACCTAAAATACACAAGGATGGTAACCCTCTAAGGCCAATTTGTTCTACAATCAACTCCCCTGCTAATGCTCTCTGTAGGTATGTGGTAGATATATTAAAGCATTTGACAGCGAACTCGACCTACAACGTAAAGGACGCGAAAGACTTCAAGACCAGAATCGATAGCATACAAATACTTCCTGACGAAATCCTTATTTCTTTTGACGTGGTATCGCTTTTTCCCAGCATCCCTGTAAATCTAGCATTAAACACCATAGAAGATAAGTGGGATACAATAAAAACACATACGACGATTCCTAAGGAACTATTTATGAATATTTTGACACTGTGTATTAAAGATACAAGATATTTCATTTATGACGATAAGTTTTACAAACAAAATAAAGGCATGCCAATGGGTTCTCCCGCCTCCCCCGTTGTAGCCGATATTATAATGGAACTGTTACTGGACTCATCACTCAAGAAAATGCGCACAAAACCTAAGATATTGAAGAAGTACGTCGATGATATTTTTACGATAATGAAAAAAGATGAAATCATGGAAAATATGGACATTCTTAACTCTTTCAACCCACATATACAATTTGCCATGGAGATGGAACGAGACAACAAACTACCATATCTGGATGCAATAGTTATTAGAAATGAAACCCAACTTAAACTTGACTGGTACCAGAAACCTACGGCGTCAGGGAGACTGATTAACTACACCTCAAAACACCCGAGAAGAACTATAGTCAACACAGCAACCAAGTTCATAAAAAGAGTATTAGACATTAGCGATACAGAATTTCATAGACAAAATCTACATAAAATTAGGGAAACTCTACATAAAAACGATTTTCCATCATTTATTATTGACTGTCTTATAAGACGCGCAACCAATGTAAACACAGAGAAACCACGAGAAACCGGCGAGAAAATATATAAACCTATGACGTACATACGGGGTTTTTCAGAAAGGCTAAAAGATGCAAATATATATGACCATACCAAATACGAGCTGGCATTTAAATCTACCAACACACTGAACAATGTGTATAGCAAATTGAAAAATAAAGTAAATGACGAGGAAAAGTCTAACCTAGTATACCGGATAAATTGCAAGGGTGACAAGTCCAACATATGCCAGAAGGTATATGTTGGCACTACTAAAACGAAATTAAAGACAAGGATATACGCAAATAAATCTGACCATAATGCACAGAATAAACCTATAGAGCAAAAGACGGCATTGGCTGCTCATTGTACATTGACGGGGCATACCCCTGATTTTAATGATGTCAAAGTTCTCACTCAAGAGAACAACTACCAAAAACGATTCACTCTTGAGATGCTACACATAATTAACACTCCTACCAAAATAAGACTTAACTACAAAACTGATACTGACAACTGTGCTCATATTTACAGACACATAGTTAACAAATACAAATCTGACAAACATTAGTTAAAGTAAGTTCGCTGACAATTACACAACGTTAACTCTCTTTAAGTAAGTTTGCAATTGGTATTTTTTGTAAAACTCTTTGCTGATATATGTATACATTTGTAGTTCCCTGATGATGATTGGAGATTCCAATCGAAATATTGGAAATAAAAGAAATCATTAAAAATCACAACATCGATTTTTATTTATAAAAAGCCTATAGCCAAACGATAACAAAAGCAATAAAATAAATAAATAAAATATATTTAAATTTCGTTATGAATGACAAGTACATGTTTACTTAGATGTTAATAATTTTTAGCTAAAGCAATTAATTTTTGTACTAAAAGGCACGATTAAGTACCAAAAGTACACAGTTATGACGTGTCAAAATAGTTATGGCGTTTTGCTTTTGCCTCCATATTTAAACATCCGTCTACCTAATCAGAAATTAAGCTGGAATTTCTTTGATGCATTAATTGCATTATTTAGCTGCGAGGTCAAAGAAACCCTTAAGCTGTTAATGTCCCGTTGTATGAATGCTGACAATATTTATATGCCTTTTAAAATAAATGTAGATTTTTTCGAAATAATTATGCCAGGGACTGTAATTTGGTTTGGTTTTCAATAAGGTACCGAAAATATCGCTTTGATGTCTCACTTGAGAGTTATTTTGTATAACATACATAAATATTCCACGCATTGTTGTCAATAACATTACCCAGCAAAATGTTCGATACCAAAGATAACATTCAATCATGGGTGCAAGCTATCTGGCATGTCATCTTTTTAGCATCTTCATCGATGAATTTTGTATGAGCGTGGCCCCCAAAAGATGCTATTCATTTTTGGATCCAAAGCATGTCATTTACACCAATGCTTTGACATGTCATTTTCACCAATACTTTGGCATGTCATTTTCACCAATGCTTTGGCATGTCATTTTCACCAACCCTTTGCAATAACATTATCATTACGACGAGAGTTTTAACAACGTTGGTTGTGATTTCGAGTCTCCGACAACATCAAGCCTATTGTAAATAATAAATCTTATATATTTAGAAAAATGTGTATAGTTTTCAAGTCATATATTTGAATAACGTAGTAACGGAATTAGATTCTTGACACTTTGGACCACTTAATAAGAAAAATATTTCAACCTGACAACGATTCATGATCATATAACGGGCTGTCGCGGATATTACATCTAACATTGTATAATTTTATAATATTCAATCGAAAGAAGAACAAATTTGTTTCGCTCGACAATTAAACACCGTTAACATAATTAACGCTTTTTTAAAATGGAATATACGTGGAAAGGTATGCTTAGTAAGATTGTTATTAAGAATTAAAAAAGTTAGACGCGATAAAGAATTGTTGGCGTAGACATGATGATGAGATTTTTTTGTGTAATTTTTAATTGCAGTTTATATGTTCTGTGGAGTAGAACTTTCGATATCGCGACGTATCCGCGAAACTATATATATGTGGTAGAAGGTAGTCGTGAGTATTGCATGTGTAGAAAAATTTATCCGCGTATGGCCGCGTAAACTTAAAAATAGTGTGACAAATAAAAATTTGGATATTTTTAAGTATTGGGCTGGGAGTCACCAAATTTGATAGCTATCTTAATCGAGTTATACAAAGCATTGAAATCTTTTATGTTCAAGATCTTTTAATTTAGTAACTGGGTCTACAATCACCTACTAAATTTAAAAATCTTAACCAGTATTTATAAAGTTTTCAGAAATCGGACGCGATGGCGGTATTCTACTTCCAAATCATCAATTAATGATTGAGTTCACAATTACTATTGTATTGTATAACAATAGTCTAATAATCTCTGAGATTTCGTGTTTGGCTAAAACCCGTTGTGGGGGAGGGAGGTCCCCCGCATCCTCATTTTTCGGGATAAAAACTGCTTACGTTCTATTCTAAGGCCTAAAGAATCTACAGTCAAAATTTTATCAGAATCGGTTCAGCCTTTTTCAGAGGATTTTTATTTCGAACATCATGGCAAACCTGAATAATTTTTTTTTCTATATATGTAGATATATATACCTGAACCGATCAACATTGAACAACAATTGAACAATTGAACAGGATTTTCCATATCAAATTTTAAAGCGATCGGATGCAAATTGTGAGCTTAGTGCGGCTTAAATATAAAATCGTTTGAAACATATATATGAAATCTATATCTATATCTGAACCGATTCCTTCCAAATTTTGCAGATATATTTGTATGCTCATTATAAATATCGGGACGAAATTTCAAAGCGCCAGCAGCTTCCAGTGACATAGTGCAATGTAGAAAAACCTTCAAAATACCGAATATCGGGAGGTACCCTTATATGGGAGGCATACCAACACATGGACCTATGTTGACGATTTTTTGTGGAGAAGTTGCGAGACCACAGAGAACCTCAAATGTCAACTACAGCTAGTTCGGTTAAAAATTGTAGCTAAAATCTTCAAAATACCACAAATCGGGAGGTATCGTTATATGGTGGATATACCAAAACATTGATCTATATTGACGATTTTTGGTGGAGAATTTTCGTGGCCACTGTGAATTTCAAATGTCTAGTTACAGATAGTACAATTAGAAATTGTAGATACAATTTGAAAATACCGAAAATCGAGAGGTACCGTTATATGGGGGCGAAACCAAAACATGGACCTATGTTGACGATTTTTAGTAGAGAAGTTTTGTGGCTAATGAGAACTTTAAATGTCAAATTACAGCTAGTTCGGTTAAAAATTTGCAGCTAAAATCCTCAGAATACCGAAAATCTGGAGGTACCGTTATATGGGACCTGTACCAAAACTTGAAGCTATATTGACGACTTTTTGTGGAGAAGTTTCGTGGCCACTGTTAATTTCAAATGTCAAGTTACAGGTAGTACGGTAAAAAATTGTAGATAAAATTCTCAAAATACCGAAAATCGGTTTTGTGGCTAATGAGAATCTTAAAAGACAAATTACAGCTAGCTCGGTTAAAAAATTTTAGCTGAAATCCTCAGAAAACCGAAAATCGGGAGGTACCGTTATATGAGGGGGCTATACTAAAATATGAAGCTATATTGACAATTTTTATTGGAGAAGTTTTGTGACCACTGAGAACCTCAAATGTCAGATTACAGCTAGTTCGGTTAAAATTGCAGCTAAAATCCTCATAATACCAAAAAACGGGAGGTACCGTTATATGGGGGCTATACCAACACATGGATCTACGTTGACGATTTTTAGTAGAGAAGTTTTGTGGCTAATGAGAAGCTTAAATGTCAAATTGCAGCTAGTTCGGTTGAAAATTGTAGCTAAAATCTTCAAAATACCGAAAATCGGGAGGTACCGTTATGTGGGAGGTTTACCAGCACATAGACCTATGTTGACGATTTTTTGTGGAGAAGTTTCGTGGCCACTGTGAATTTCAAATGTCAAGTTACAGGTAGTACGGTAAAAAATTTTAGATAAAATTCTCAAAATACCAAAATATGACCTATGTTGACGATATTTAGTAGAGAAGCTTTGTGGCTAATGAGAACCTCAAATGTCAGATTACAGCTAGTTCGGTTAAAAATTGTAGCTAAAATCCTCAGAATACCGAAAACGGGAGGTACCGTTATATGGGGGCTATACCAAAACATGAACCTATCTTGACGATTTTTATTGGAGAAGTTTCGTGACCACTGAGAACCTCAAATGTCAGATTACAGCTAGTTCGGTTAAAAATTGTAGCTAAAATCCTCAGAATATCGAAAATCGGGAGGAACCGGGGGCTATACCAAAACATGGACATATGTCCATAATTTTTGAAATATATATAAGATTGTTGATCTTTAGAAAGCCTAAATGTTAAATTAAATCTAATTTGGTTTGAAAATGTGACTAAAAACGTCAAAATACTAAAATGGGGTGGTACCGTTATATGGTGGCTATACAAAAACGTGGACCGATATAACCCATCATCGAACTTTACCTGCCTGCAAACAAAAGACGCATCTTCCCAAATTGTCAGCGTCCTATTTCCATTTTTGTGGATGCTAGAGTGATTACCACAGACGGACGGACATGCATAGATCGACTCAAAATTTTACCCTGATCAAGAAAATATATACTTTATAGGGTCGCAAATGATTATTTCAATGCGTTACAAACGGAAAAAAACATACTATGGTGGAGGGTATATAAAAACGCAATTAAAAGTGTCTTCTATTTTGTGGTCCTCTATCATAATGTACCCGATTTTTCTGTAATTACGTTTTCTTTTTATAATGTGTGAACTCTTCCAGCTATGCACCTTCATCGACACTGAGTACATGTGAATTACACCGATTACGTCTCTGTCGTCGAATGGCTATGCGCACCAGCCTTGTTTAGGTTAAGTCCATTTTAAATTCTAATTATGAAACAAACGATCTGCCCGAGTCACCTAACCAAGTAACTAAAAAAATAATTCAGTCAAACAATGAACGTGTCAAATACTAAATTCATGAATTTATCTGTTGTGAAGATTGAAATGCTTATCTATGCAGGAGAAGATGTTATGTCCACTGCTTGATGCTCGGTTACAGTTGGACGAATACCAATCTGACCCTCTTTAGATGTATCATAAATAATTTATTTATTCTTAGAAATGGCAAATAACATTTTTTATTTAATATAATTTACTCGAAATGAACTTCAACTGCAGCATGGATTTAATTAATCTCAAATTGGATTTCGTTTTACGTCTATGTATTAAACCCTATCCTGTGCTATTACCTGATTAAAACAATTACTTTGCGAATGAAAAGAAAACCAACCATATCCTTAGGGAGTTGTCTGTGGTTTCCTTTGTCGTTTACTTACTTTGGGAGTGTGGAATAGCCGACAGCGATTTGTATTGCCACAAATGTTCCAACGATTACATAAGACACCAGTACCAAAAATATTTCATTCATTGCAGGTTTTGACAGGATACACAGCAGGACTGCAAATGAAAGATATTATGTAAATATTACGGTAATAGGAAAAGTTCAATAAAGATAAAGGAAATTGCTTAGAAGCAATAGAGGGAGAAGAAATTTTCTGTGAAAATTATCAAAAGGTAGAATACAGTGATTGGAAATTATATTTGTAAAATTTTAATTTATAACTAGAGAAAAAGTATCTGTTGAGATTTATTGAAATATATGAGAATGTGAAGAAATTTGAAGGTTCGGTCCCATGGTACCAAAAATCTACCACTATTAAAGACCCTTGCAAATGGTCATTACCTGCGAAGCTGCACCGGCTTATGAAGAAATTTCTGGAAAACATGTAAAAAACATTAAGTTCGGCCGGGCCAAAATTTTTATACCATCCACCATAAATTATTCTGAACTAAAATGGAAATATTAGTTTCCTGTTAGGTGCAAAGATTGTAGCTAAAAATTGTATCAATCTGTTGGTACCTTTATAGAGAGGATATACAAAAACATGGACCTACGTGGACGATTTTTTGTGGAGGAATTTCGGAACCCCTGTGAACTTCAAATATCAAATTATAGCTAGTTCGGTTAAAACCTATATCTAAAATCGTCAAAATAACGAAAATTGCGAGATTGCATTCTATAGGGGCTATACCATAAAATGAACCTATGTTCACAGTTTTTGGTGGAGAAGTTTCGTAATAACTGAAAACCTCAAGTGTCAAATTACAGCTAGTTCAGGTAAAAATTGTAGTTAAAATCCTAAAAATACCGAAAATCGAGGGTAGCGTTATGTGGGGGCTATTCCAAAATATGGGCATATATTGGCGATTTTTAGTGGGGAAGTTTTTTGGTCATTGCAGATCTCAAATGTTAAATTACAGCTAATTCAGTCAGAAAATTTAGCTGGAGGCCTCAAAATATTTTAAATTGGGAGGCCCATAGGGTGTCCAAAACCGAAATCGGTTATCCGGTTCTGAGTTACAAAACCGAAACCGTTTTTCGCCAAAAACTAATTTTTTTGCTGAACCGAAAACCCGGTTATTTGTGCCGGTTAACCGTTTTTAAAAAATGTAATATTTTAAATATTTCATTACAATTGTGTTCTTGAAAATAAACTAAACTTAATCACCCTTATTAGGCGAAGTCTGTGCATAATAAACACGATCATTAGTCGAGGTTGGTACAGCAAAACAAAGAATCCGGCCTTAATAAAGTGCTAACTTAATTAATTTGGTACATACTTTTGTATTTGTATGGGCTTTTTCTAGAGCACAATTTCTGTCTTAATTTTCCTGCCACGTAATGAAAGCTATCCTCGTTCAGATGATATATCAGAACAGTGGCAAATAATTGCCCATGGAAAAAGCCACAAAATCCATACCTGGTTACAAGAGACTTCCATCAAGGTACCCATGGTTTGATCAGGAGTGTCGTGCTGCTACCGAAGAGAAAAATTCTGCATATATAGCTACTCTACAATCAGTAGGAAGGTGTAGCCCACGAGTGAGATATCGGGAGAAAAGTTTTTTTCTTTGGAAATGAGAAAAATTGAAAAGAAGGGACAAAAGAAAAATCGTGATATACAGGTGCCAGAATGAAGTCCGAATATTCTACCGAAGAGTGAAACATCAAACTGATGACTTTGGTACAGGTACATCCTCCTTTAGAGATACAGGTAGTGGTAACAGATACAGATAGTGTGCTCGGGACGTGGAAGAGAGTTTATCCAAAACGATCCAATTCCAGAAAATGGTATTAAGTGTATACCATCCAGGCCGAGCTGTGTAAAACCGGAAGCGCTACGCCGCACAGTGATTCAGAATCGTTTTTTCCTGGTCAAAATTCTGTAACTTTTGAACGGATAGAGATATTTTCATAATTCTTTTTGTTTTTTTTTTTTTGTTTTGTTAGACAGACAACACAATCAGACTAATTACAAGTGGCCAAATTCGGTCTGGTAGTTGCAGAGAAATTCAAGGTCAAAGTTAAACTTTTGAGTTACTCAACTGTTTTTCAATGAACACAATATCTATTATAGTTTTCGAGAAATAGCTACGTATTTCTCGAGAAATTTCCAAAAATTACGTATTTCCCAAAAATGGGGAACATGTTCGTCTTTTAGGGGCACACCACGCCCACACCTTCCAACATTTTGACCTAATTTTCTGGTTTACTTAGTTTCAATATGTTTACTATCGAATGGAAATTAAATATCTTTGACAAAAGAAAATTTTGATTTTTGGCCAGGAAAATCGATTCCTGAACCATTGTGAGCCGATAAGGTGTGTGCATCTACTAGTTAGCTCTTAGGACGATTGGAATTTGCTCATCCTGTGCCACGTCCATAAGAAATAAGATAATACTTTGTGCTCTAACCATAGGCGTTTAAATATGCTTCATATTGCTTATAACACCGCGTCAGTGATATTGTGAGAATGACTATTAAGAGTTGGTAAGCATTTAAACAACCGTTAAAGTTTGGTAAAGGAATTTTGCTAGGTATTCACCAACAGTTGTTACTTTGGTAAAGAAAAATAACACTTTAGAAAACACTGATACTACTCCTGCTAATATATGGTTCCGAAGTCAGGGTACTTGCACAAGCAGATAAGGCAGGGTTTGATAGTAAAATTCTTCGAAAGATCTGCGGGCCAGCGTTGACGGTGAATATCGACGTCGTGTGATTTTTTGCTGTTATTGTACCCTCCACCATAGTATGAAGAGTATATAAAGTATGTTTTTCCGTTCGTAACGCATTAAAATAATCATTTGCGATCCTATAAAGTACATATCGCTTTTTTACTCAAAGAGTAGCATAACACAAAAAATGGGTCTTCTAAATTAGCAATTTCTATTTTTTCTAAGACTTCTACTTTTTCTTGTGTCAAATTTTCATGCTGATATCTCTAAACCTCGACGAGATACAGCTCATTTACTACGAGTTTCGCATAATTAAACACAAAAGTTTTTTGAGTTTATGAAGCACTAAAACACTTCACATCATGCTTGATCTTGCACAGAAATTTAGCACTGATATCTCGTTAGCTGTTTGCAAAATATGGTTCAAGTAGTTATATTATTTTTTTTTTCGTAATAATCTTATTAAGTTGGGAAATCAAATTCCAATCACCAAATTAAAACTCGTTTTTCTGGAAAATGGATTTTTTGAGATGTGTTTCTCTTTAAGTAAATGAGCGATACATTCTTGATCAGGGTGAAATTCTGAGTCAATCTATCCATGTTCGTCCGTCCGTCTGTTGCAATCACTCTAGCATACACAAAAATGGAGATAGGACACAGAAACAAGTGAGCAAAGGCTACAATCGGGACGGGGCCGACTATGTGATACCCTACACCACTACCCCCGTACATAAGCTTTTCTCTGCTAAACATAACTTTTAGGGCATATTGTCCGACCTTCATCAAACCCAATATGCGTCTTCCTCTCTGGGACCCCCGTTAGCTACCAAAATTTCGTGACGAACCGATCAATATTGCGACCAGTAGCGTGATTACAAAAAAATAGAAAAATGGGATGCATTACCGACTATTGCGATATCTCCGTTGTTTGTTCACCTACGTGAACCTACTTTGCATCATTGTAAAGGTGGGTTTTTCTACATTAATAGTCAGGATTTGCTTTTTGAAGGTCCCCAACCAAAGCTGTGATATTCGTCATTACAACTAAAATCGCAAAAATTAAAGGTTGGGTTGGATTAGCGACTATTGCGATATCTTCGTTGTTTGACCACCTACGACAACCTGCTTTACATCGTTGCAAAGGTAATATTTTCTACTTTTATTAGCAGGTTTTTCTTTTGATATACCCCTTATAGAAACGGAGATAAACTTTGAAATAAAACGTTGACTTTTTCTCCAAATAAGTTTTTTGCCCATTAGGACCCCTAAATATTATCCGACCATCACCAAAATCAATAGGCTTCTTGCCCTCCGGGACCCCATTAACACCCAAAATTTGGTGACGATCCTATCAAAATTGCGACCTGTAGCGTGATTACAAAGTTTAGGTGGACAGACGGACGGACGGACACACATGGCCTGATCAACTCAGCTCTTCGATACATTCATTTTGGTATATGTATATAAGTATGGGTCTACGACCATTATTTCGATGCGTTACAAACTTTTTGGCCAAAACCAACTTATAATACCCACCCCACATAGTGGTGTAGGGTATAATTATGGGATGATGCGCCGTTTGCAGGCAGGTCAAGTTAGATGATAGGCTATATCGGTTCACGTTTTCGTAAACCCTCCATATAACGGTACCGCCAGATTTCAGGTATTTTGAATTTTTATTGACATTTTCAGATCCAATTAGCTATTATTTGACGTTTAGGTTTCCTAGTGACCAAAAATCTTATATTCTAAAAATTATGGACATAGGACCATATTTCGGTATAGATCCATCCCAGCAAAAATCCTCATTACAAACCTCCTTTCCCACCCATTATTTTAACAAGGGCATGTCGCGCGAAATATCTGGTTATTTTGTAACCACTTAACAAAGTAGATGGTAACCACTGAAATAAGTAGATACTGAGTAGATTCTGACTACTTATTTCAGTGGTTACAAAATAACCAGATACTTCGCGCGACATGCCCTTGTTAAAATAATGGGTGGGAAAGGAGGTTTGTAATGAGGATTTTTGCTGGGATATAACGGTACCTCCAGATTTTCGGTATTTTGAGCGTCTGTTTGACGGAATTATCCGAAATTTGACACATAAGATTTCCTGCAGTTTAAAAATTTTTTCACTAAAAATTGTCGAAATAGGTCCACACTTTGATATAGTCTCTATATAAGGGTACCACCTGGTTGAAAACATTATTTAGATTAGATAATTTAGGCATTTGGGGTATACGTGGTCGAAAATGTTTTGCAACTAAAATGTGGAGAGGAAGGGAAACTAATTATTCCGGTTTAGTTAAGAATATGTTATGATGAAGGGTATGAAAGGTGCAGCCCAGCCGAACTTAACGTCTTTTTAGTAGTTTTCTCTTAGTTAATTTTAAAACTATTGCCACAATGTCAACCACAATCTCATAATTTAGATATGCTAACAAAAAGTAAAACTTACCCGAATAGATCAGAGCACAGATTGTCATGACAATCAATAACACCCACATTTTTTCATCGATTTTGCCAATCACCGTTAAAATGAAATCAATTTCATTACCGTCAGCAACAGATTTTGGTAAAACATCCAAAAGGCTACCGCTGTGAGTGAAAGTTACACTGTTGTCCTCCCCAAGGACACTTTCATTGTAAAATGTGGGTAACTTGGCCAAGGAATGCGAAACAAAGTCACTTTTATCGTTGTCTCCATTCTGTTTTAAGGGCATTGGCTCGTTGATGGCGGAAATTGGGTAGGCAACAGGGATAACGATAGCCTCATGTGTGACAGTGTCAAAATGCTTGTTCTCTATACTGTTGTTGTTGTCGTCGTCTTTGTTTGAGTTTTCCCATGCAGAGACTTCAGTTACAGCAGCATAATCATCCGCATGCTCAGGGTCATCTATGTGGAAATGTTGGTGATGTCGAGAATGATGAGGAGGACGTTGTTGATGGTGGTCACGGTGTCTATGTAAGTGATGTTTATGTTGTTCATGTTGAGTATTCGATTTTGTGTTATTCTTCATTATTTTCATATATTCGAAATTGTTATTCGATATATTATCATTCGGATCATGTCTTTTGGATCTTTGTTGCTGTTGTTGTTGGTGCCGTTGTCTCCTTGTTTTTCGTTTATTCTTGATGTTCTTGGAAATATCATGGTGTCCATGGTGTTTGATACTCTTACTCGATATCAATGAATCCACAAGTTTTTTAACAGCAATGTCATCTTCTGTTTGTAACATAATTCCAATTTTTTGTTGTTTACTTGTCATTTGATGTGGCATGCTTAACTTTTGTTTCCGCTTTCCCTTGGAGTGCTGTCGTCGGTGACTGTTTCTGAGTTCTTCTTCATAATTTATGTCGTTTAAGACACGAGGATTTTTCATCAGTTCACTGTCATGGTGGACATTTTCATTTCCATGTTGGACAGTTTTGTGATGATTTGAATCAAAGGGATGAGCAGTGAGCTGCTGCTGTCTTCTTTCATTTCTCTTGTGTGTATGTGGTGAAATCAAGTTTTCATTTGTGAGTTGGTGAGATGTGGATTGACGTTTAGATTCCATTTCAGCATATCGTTTTAATCTATAAAGACGAAAAAATACACAAGTGCAATACAATATTATACTATGTTCAAGCATTCTCAGGTATCATATCAGTAGGCTTAACAATATTGTGATCCAACATGCAGTGGTGCAGAATCGTTTTCTAAGATATTTTCCTTTTTACAGTGTTTTATTTAACTTGCTTTGGTGTCTGTTTAGTTCAAATGTGGTAACTCATTTTTAACACAGTTGCAGTTGACCAATCGGACTGAAACTTTGCACACTTTTCAGATTTAGATGACAATACATGAATATGGAATCAAAACCAATATTGGTCTATTTTTATAGTGTTTTAACGGTGTTTTATTTAAATTGCATTTCAAATCTGGTAACTCAATTTTGACACAGTTGCAGTTGACCAATCGGACTAAAACTTTGTACACTTTTCAGATTTGGATGACAATACATAAATATGAAATTAAAACAAAGATTGGTTCATTTTACAGTGTTTTAACGGTGTTTTTTGAACTTGCAATTCAAATTTGGTAACTCATTTACCACACAGTTGCAGTTGACCAATCGAACTGAAACTTTGCACACTTTTCAGTTTTGGATGACAATACATGAATACGAAACCAAATCCAATATGGGTCCATTTTTTTCTATAACCCCGATACCTCGGTACCACCCAATTTAGTTCAAATCTAGTGACTCATTTTTGACGCAGTTGCAGTTGACCAATCGAACTGAAACTTTGCATACTTTTCAGATTTGGATGACAATACATGAATATGGGCCACTTTTTTCCTACAGCCCACATATAGCGGTACCACCCGATTTCAGATATTATGAGGATTTTGTCTTAATTTTTAGTCCGAATTGGCTGTAACTTGGCAATGGGACCTCCCATTGGTACAGAAACTCCCTTACTAAAAATGATGGACATAGGTACAGGTTTTGGTATAGCCCCCATATAGCGGTACCACCTGATTTCAAGTGTTTTAAGGATTTTATCTTCATTTTTAACCCGAATAGGCTGTAATTTGGCATTTGGGGTTCCCAATGGTACTGAAACTTCCCCACCAAAAATTGTGGACATAGGTCCAGGGTTTGGTATAGCCTCCATATAGCGGTACGGCCCGATTTGTAGTGTTTTAAGGATTTTATCTTCATTTGTAGGCCTAATTGGCTGTAACTTGGCATTTGGAGTCCCCAATGATACAGAAACTTCTCCACCAAAAATTATGGACATAAGTCCAGGTTTTGGTATAGCCTTTTTATAACGGTAATACACGATTTCAGGCATTTTAAAGTTTTTATCTAAATTTTCGGCCTAAATTCACTATAATTTTTTTCACAGCGGTCAAAAAAATGTATTTACTAAAAAGTTAAATAAAAAATAATTTAAAAAAATTAAGTTTCAGTGTTTTATTTAGAAATGCACTGAAAACAAGAAAATAATTTGTCGCTTAGCCTCAATAAATATATTCTTTCTCATGATGGAATCTCTCAAATAAAACGCTTGCATTTAAATTATAAATGGTGGCAAAATTAAACGGCATGCGTTTTATTTGAGAGATTCCATCATGAGAAAGAATATATTTATTGCGGCTAAGCGACAAATTATTTTCTAGTTTTAAGTGCATTTCTAAATAAAACACTGAAACTTAATTTTTTTAAATTATTTTTTATTTAATAAAGAGAAATTATTCATTAGAAAAAATATTATTTCATATGATTGCTGAAGTCTGGGGTATTCTCCCAATGGCTTAACTTCATACTACTTTATATTACAGAGAATAATGTTTACAGAACGAACCGACAACATTGCAACTTAGCTGTCATTTCATCCTAGACAATGCAGTAGTCTCTGGTCATAGTCTAGGATGAAATGACAGCTAAGTTGAGAGATTAAATTAATAGTTCCACATATTGCACGGTGAATGAAGACGTTCCTACGAGTATACGAGAAGATTGTCCCAGCTTGCCAGACATTACTATTGTGGCTCCCCTAATTTCCCTTGGCTAAGACAACCTTCTTATCGTCGTCTCCGTTAACAGACCATAATTTCATAACCCCTGAACTTTTCTGAACCATAAAAAAGCTTTTTGGCAAGGGTCAGAAAATTTTCCAATCGCCACTTCAGAGATCTGCACATAACTACAAATTCTCAGGTAGCTGAAAAAATTTTCTCAATTACTCAATCCAATATTAGTACAGGACTAAGAAAATTGAGGGCAGCTGTTAAAACACTCCCGAATCCCGACAAAAAGTAAAATAGAACAGCTATTACTTTCTGCGGTGTGATAATGACATATTGGACGAATCGCATGTTATTTTAACCTGCATTTTATAATGCACCCAGTGACAAGTCGAAGAGGAGTGCGGTACGCTGTATAAAAGGCCTCCTAGCCGAAGAGGTACCACCACAATTTACGATTAGCGATGTTGCAGGTATCATCCGAAACGCAAAATCATCTAAAGCTTAAAGCAACCCGAAGTTGAGTAACTTACAAGTGTTCTCAAATTATAACTAGCAGCGCGAATTTTACCAGAAGCCTAGAAATTGTCAGACTGATCTGTAGCCGGAAGGCACCAGTCGTTTGTGGAATTCAATAAAAAGAAATGTAAGACCCCTACAGTGAAAGAAGGGGTTTCCCATGGTGGGGTGATATCTCCGGAATCGTTTAACATCAACCTTTCTAAAATTCCCCATCCTCCAGATCGTAATATATTCAGATGATTGTACGATCATGGCGACGCACATGTATGTTGAAAGTTGATTAAAACTCCTGAAAAGCTCATTTATAATCCGATTGATTTAATATATTGCTCAAATCATATCTTCGGTCCAAGGACTATCACGGTGCGCCTTAACTAACATTAAATGAAAACTGCTTACACCTGGGAAATTTTTGCGGATGCTGAAGCAGCAATGTTCATAGACGAGAAAAATCCAAAAACTAGAAAAAATCGATGGAGGGATTTTTTTTTTTTCAAAATACCGTTCTATGGGGGCCCAATGAAGGCGTGGACCTATACCGGCAAATTTCATATGGAAATATACTTTATAGAGTCTATGATGAATATTTCGATGTGTTACAAACGGAATGACAAATTTAATTAAACCCTGGATATTAGGGTGTAGGGTATAAAAAACCTGATTTTTCGGAATGGCGCAAACATATATAAAAAGTTTTGATTTAGTCCGATAAATAGGAGCCCCGGTTACAAGATAGACCAAAATTAACTGTGGGCAAACGTTCCCAAAATGTTTTTTTTAAATTGCTTTACTAAAATTTTTTAATTTTACTTGAGAAAAACCCGTGATATTTTCTGAATGGCGCAAATGTATATCAAAATTTATGATACAGTCTGATAAATAAGAGCCCCGGTTATAAGACAGACAAAAATTTAGTGTTGGCAAATGCTATAAAAAAATTTTTTTAAGTTTTTAAAATTGCGTTACTAACTTTATTTCAGTTTTATTTAAGAAAACAAAAAACGTGATTTTTTCTGAATGGCGCAAAAGAATATCAAATGTTTTGATTTAGTCTGATAAATAGAAGCCACGGTTATAAGGTAGACCAAAATTTAGTGTTGGTAAACGTTGCCAAAATATTTTTTTGTTTTTAAATTGCTTTACTAACTGTATTTCAATTTTACTTGAGGAAAAATCTTAATTTTTTCTGAATGGCGCAAACATATCGTTCATTTACTCAAAGAGTGACACATCTCAAAAAATCAAGTTTTTTTTGAGTTATGCCACTCTTTGAGTAAATGAGCGATGTATAAAAAGTAATAATACAGTCTGATAAATAAGAATCCCGGTTACAAGGTATTCGTAGACCAAAATTTAGTGTTTGCTTGTTATGTTTGAAAACATCAAAAGTAGCTGTGGTTCGCATCATGAAAATTGAGTTGTCATAAAAGATATTTATGACAGACGAGATGTACCGCAATTAACTAAGAGTGAAGATACAAAAACAAATTTCTTTGGCGATTTTTATGAACTCTAATACACAGGAGTACAAATAAAATTAGTAGATTTGACTAACGCTGAAACCAAAATATATTTAAATTTTGTAAATGCCTATCTTAAATAAAGGGTGTTTTTTAAGCTAGATAGAACTTTAAATTCTAAAAAGTAACACAAAAAATTAAATTTTGATGAAACTTTTTTTTATTTGTTTCAGTATACTCTGACAAATCATCATGAATAGACTCACGCTTGAACAACGCTACGAAATTATCCAAATTTACTTTGAAAATCAGTCGTCGATTCGCTCTAGAGCAGTTGGCAAATGACCCGTTGTTTTATCGCAAAATTGTGTTCAGCGATGAGGCGCATTTTTGGCTTAACGGGTTTGTTAATAAGCAAAATTGCCGCATATGGAGTGAGACCAATCTACAAGAGACCCTACAGACTCCATTACATCCAGAAAAATGCACCGTATGGTGCGGTTTTCACGCTGGTGGCATCATCGGACCTTATTTCTTCAAAAATGAGGCCGGAGCTCGCGTTACGGTCAATGGAGATCGTTACCGCACCATGATCAATGATTTTTTGTTTGAAAATATGGATGACATTGATCCGGAGGAGATGTGGTTTCAACAGGATGGCGCTACGTGCCATACGGCGAACGCAACCATCGACTTATTGAAATCAAAATTTGGCGATAAGTTGATTTCGAGAAGTGGACCTGTCAATTGGCCTCCAAGGTCGTGCGATTTGACACCTCTCGATTATTTCCTGTGGGGCTACGTGAAGTCACTGGTTTATGCTGATAAACCAGCAACAATTGATGCCTTGGAGGCCAGCATTGTTCGTGTTATTCGTGACATACGGCCAGCAGTGCTCGAAAAAGTGGCCAAAAATTGGACGTCCAGAATGCACTTCGTCAAGAACAGCCGCGGTGCCCATATGCCCGAAATCATTTTCAAATGTTAATGTCACGTATTGATCTTTTGAATAAATAAAAAATTTTGATTACAATTTAATTTTTTGTGTTATTTTTTACAACTTCAAGTTCTATCGGGCTTAAAAAAACACCCTTTACTTCCACATTTAAATATTTCGAAGGTTTCAGTTGATAAAAATTAGATTTTTTTTAGAATGACGCAAATTTGCGCAAAATATTATGATTCGATTTGATGTTGGGGACTTAATCGCATAAATCACCAAAAGTAATCATGGTTTACAAACGTTCGCCTCATTCCCTTTTTCACTTTTGAAATTTGAGTTATCATATAAAATATGTATAAAAGAAGATACGTACCACCACTATTTAAGAGTAAAGATGCAAAACCAATTCGGAATTTGTATAAGCTTATGTTGTACGAAGAATATACAAAAACAAAAAACCTTGTAAAATAAAAAATTTTCGCGAAAATATTTTTATTTTAATGTTCACCTAATTTTATAGTATTCGAACATGTACTTTTTTGTTTTCAGTATGGCTGAGTTCAATCGGCTGCTGCGTTGGATTGGTTAACCGCAGACAGTTGTGGATGGTCATAGCGAATGGGAAAAAGGGTCAGGTTACTGTTTACCAATAGTTTGTTTTAAACAGCGCGATTTTTATATTTTAAGTTTTGAGCAACCTTTAGCCTATGTTTCCCGTATGTGCCACGGCTCCTATTGTCGATGGCATACTACATAGTATATAATAAGTTAAATATCTACATAGTTTACTTAGTGTAGTTCTTCTATCTGAGGAATATGGAAATATTCGCTTTTTTCTAAAATCGTTTTGGGGTGACATCTCGAAAACTAAATCCATTTTGTAAAAATATTAGATTTTACGGAAATGTTGGACGGAAAAAGTCAAAATATTATTGCTTGGCTTAAAAAACTGACGTTTTCGTCATAAAACGGGCCAACAAAATATAACAAATAAAATCGATCGATGAATTTCTAGATTCTGAAGTCCTTTCTAGGTTTTTATAGAATCATCTAATAATTAAGATTTTATCTAATTTTATTTAAAAGCTCATCAAAATAGATATTTGTGAGAAGACTAGTAGGTCTTCTGGCGGAAGACTTGTAGAACTTGTACAGAAGACGTTAAATACTCAACTATAATTCGAATATCATAGAACTTTACTTTTGCTTGCAAAAAATTAAAGCATCAATTGGACCATGAAATATTCTTAGTATACTTAGTATAATATACCGTTTGCTTAATTGTTTTCTTATATTTTTCTTTAAAAATAAATAATGATTTTTTGAAAAAATTTTGTAGAAAAAAATTGCCCGGAGTCAAGTTATTTTCTTCGACTCCAGCAAAATTGCTCGACTCCGACTCCGAAACCCTGGGAAGAATATCCCTATCCTGACAGAATGCCGCCATGAGGACTGCAGGAGGGTGCCACCTCATAACATCAGTGTATCATATTTATGAGGAGACAAAGATTTTACCGGTGCATTAGCCCAACAAGCTGATGTCGATACATATGTAGATGTTATCACCATGCCACAATCTAGTTGACAGGCTCATGACATCAGTGCACCATATTCCAGCAGCACAGCAAGATGTTGTCGATGGATTATCGCTATGCCACAATCCTATCAGGCAAGCTTGGATAGCATTTACACTGAGGCAGACCACCCCTTAATCATCGTAGCAGAAGAACGACAGCTGCCAAGGTAAACATAAGTGGTTTTGTACCAAAATTGTTAAGCTACATGAGTCGAATAACACACTACAGAATAATGTAAACAGCCTAACATTTGCAACCAATTACCCATAGACTAATGAATGTATAGACAGAGTAATTGTAATGTGTTTGTTTTTTGTAGGGGTCGCTCTTACACCCAATATGCTGTGTGTTCACTCAATTGCATTTTGTTTTTGTGTAAATTGCAAGATTTTGTTGATTTTTTATATGAGGGTGTAGATCCGGTCAAATACTACCCAAATACTGTCTTTTACCGTCATAAATAGTTCAAAAATGTATAGTTATTGCCATTTTAAAAATTGAGTATTTTGTTAACTGACTCAATTCTCATTAAGTGAGAGAATTTGACTGAGAGGATTTCTTCGTCTATAAATTCATTAGTCTATGCAATTACCAATGTGTTATTTCTTTAACATCTTTCAAGGCAAAGCTACTTACTTTACTTATTACGACGTAATGAGTACGGTAGCACAGGGTGTGTTTATCCGATTACAAAACCGAGAGTTTTTTCTCATAACAATGATTGGGGTTAAATTATGTTAGGAAAAAATTCGTTTCAGACGATTTAATCCTGTCCGTCCGTCTGTATGTTTGCTATTTTGCTGGTGTACACTATAAATATCGAACAAATATTGCGAAACCTATAATATCGAAACGGGTGAAGTATGGGATGAAAGATATCAAACAACGGCCCTAATCGGCTTGAATATAGCAAGGTCCAGGACTTATATTTGTTATATTTCATCTCAAGTGGACACTAACCTCCACGTGGTGTCACTTGGGGAGCTGCCTTTAATTAAAATGTGCTTCGCGTTCATCCATAGGAATGATAAAAACTTGGGTTGGGCGTTGGGCTAAGATCCCACCCCGTCAAAATACAGCTTACTATGAAAAAAAAGAAAAGCAAACCCCTCTGAAATTGACGAACTCCAAACATTTTAAGGACCATGATCTGCGAAACTGCTCCTTGAATGTTTCCACTCTTTATAGAGAAGGTTCAGTTCACGTATTGTAGATGTACTTGAAAAATACAAGGCCGACATTACTGCAATACCTGAAATACGATGGATTGGGAAAGGCGTCACAACAACACCTAAAGGTGACACACTATGTTACAACTTCACTCCAGTGAATGACAGAATTGCTACAATAAGGTTAAAAGTAAAATTCTTCAACAAAGACCAAGACGAAAAGACCAAAGATATATTTTACGAGCGCTAAAAAACACATGACAATTGTCCTGCCCATGACATTAAAATTATTCTAGGTGATATAAATGCCAAACTGTGAAAGGAGGAGTCGGGAAGTTCAGTCTCAACAGTGAAAAGTCTGACAATGGATTGAGGCTGATAGACTTCACAGCAGAAAAAAACCATGGTAGCTGAGCATCTCGACATATTGCTTAAACAAAACACTCCTCATCCCGATAAAATATCAGCACAGTGGCATTGCCCACTCCATGAAAACAGCCGCAAAATCCATACTTGGATACCAGAGACCTAAACCTTGCAAACCATGGTATGACCTTCCATGTGATCTCTTCAACTCCCTGCTGGAAAAGCTTACATAAAATGTAAGCACCAATAGCCACATGTTAATTATTTATACTGACGATATTGACATCGTGGGTCGATCAGAAAAGGAAGTAACTGATACCTTTATAAAGAAGTAGAAGGAGAATCTGTTAATGTGGGTCTGGCAATAAACGGCAACAAAACCGAGTAGATGGTACCGACGCGCAATGCGTCCATAGAATTCAGACCAACCATGGAAGTTGGTTCATATAATTTTGAGGTAGTTAAAGACTTCGTCTACCTGTGCACCTCCATAAATTCAACAAACAACATGAGTTGTGAAATAAGAAGAAGAATAGTATCGGCCAGGAACGTACGCAGGATTTCATTTCGGGGTGCGGCCCACCTTGACCAAAAAGCATGCAATTTTAAAATGTTGTGTAGGGTTATGTAGTGCAATTTTACTGATTTCTAGTTGATTTTTTTATTAATTACTAGGGGACCCGGCGAACTTCGTCTCGCAGTCTGTTAGGTACTGAACTTGATGGCTTTGGTTCAAACCTACATATATTACAGTTATTGCTATCACCTTGTAGCATTCAATTGCAAATATTTCTTTGTTTTGAACTGTTTAGAATGATCTTTGAAGCAGATGCACATTAGACAATTGTACTTTTGACAATTGTCAGTTCGTTGAAGAGAGGGCGCTGAGAGGCAATGTGTTTCTATTTTCCTCGAATTTCTCTCTCCTATATACTTCTCTCTCCTATGCCGCTAGAAAATTAGGCAATTGTTAATCGGGATTATGATATATTATTTAAGAAAATAACACATTTTGCGATCTAAATAAAATATTCGGTAAAACAATTGAAGCAAAGTAATATAATAACGAACCTATCGTTTCAAAATCGATGGTTTTCTGAAATCCTTATTTTTACCACTGAACGTGAGATTTCAATCAAGCAATTGAATTCGAAGAAAGGAATAGACCGTAATGATTTTAATTTAAAGTCATGTATTTGAATTTCAATGGTGAATTAGCGAACAGGTTCGGCGATACCGAACTAAATTTAAGTTAAATTTCGGATTGAGTCAATGATAATTTGCAATACTTTCTCCAATTTAAGTCCTTTGATGACTTCTTATTATTTGAACATTTATTTTTGTGATAGAAACTTGTAGTGCTTCATTACTAATGGCTACATGACATAATATGCTTTTTGCATATGTGTTTTCACTAACACCTGACTGTTCTCGAGCGATTCTTGGTCAACCTGTATTTAATTTCGAGATCATGTTACATTACGGATTTGGTGCCAAAGATAAAAACTTCTGACTCGCAACATTGTAAATAATATAGTCAAATTAGTATCACAAACATATTATCGTTTAATACGTATTTACTTACTTATTTCGCCCGATACAGAATATTTGTCACATAATTCGACCAAAAATCGTCAGTACCTTCGGTTTCTTGCTTTATTCTTTCCAATTTTGAATGTATTTGTCAATTTGGAGTTTATTTACAACTCTGCGGGACCTGACCTAATTTAGTATCATGACAGGACCTAGACAGTAACAATATATTTCCGGTACTGCTCAAATTTTATACGATATAAATTGGAAATTGATCTTTCGAAGATGTTTTTACTTACAGTTTAAATGTATACATATATGGCGCAACCTCACTTCCAATGAATTTTCAAATAACATACCAATTTTGTGGGTTTTGTATATTTTTCCTCCAAATTGTAGAAACCACTTTCGGCGTTATTATCTTCATCTTTTCAATCAGAATGTGACCGAAACTTCTACTAATCTTTACAAACTCTAAACTAAACTCTCTCCTTTTAACAAAGGCGGATTTAATAAAGTGATCCAAAAGTCGAATTCGGGTAAATTCAGACCGTAGTCTTCATTGGCTGTCAAAATATCCCCAAAAGGTAGAAGACAACTTTAAAATATTCTTCGCGAAGCTTAAATAAATCATCTTATAAACCTTTAAATGGTATTTGGTATGCTGTAATACGTTAAGGTATTTTATTAGTTATATTAAATACCTCCAAAAAGAAGAATAACTCGTATCCGCGAGTGCATATTGGACTTGCATCGAATATTTCGAATCGAAAATTGTGTGCTACTATTGTGTCAATACCCTTTTCTATGAACCCCCAATATCTCTTCAATGGCAGCTTTACTAAAACGCGTATCTTTACCCAAAAATCCCCGTAGATATGTTTTATACCAATGTCGAATACAATGTGCCAAATTTCAGCCATTTCGGTAGGATAATGCGGCTAAAACCATCAAAATAATGAAAATGAAAACGTGTATCTTTATCGACCATACTCAGCGGGAAAATATTATACCCCCAACGAAGACGAAATACTAAATCAGCCATTTCGGGTAGATAATGGACTAAACCTTCAAAATACCGAAAATCGGTAGTTAATGTTCTGTGAGAGCTATATCAAAACGTGGACATAACCTGAAAACAATTTCGGAGGAACCATTGTTCGAGGACCTATACTGCCGGGTGAATGTTTGTTTAGCCCCAAAGAACACTAAATGCTAAATTTCAGCCATTTCGGTGAGAAAATGTGGTTACAGCCTTCAAAATAGCTAAAATCGGGGGGAAAATTTTTTGGTCCCAAAGACGACAAAGTACGCTTCTATGGGGGCCATATGAAGGCGTGGACCTTTACTGATAATTTTCTTCTGAAATATTTTATACCCCCATGGAAAACTAAATACAAAATTACAGCCATATCGAAGGGATATTGCGGCCAGATCCTTCAAAATACCGAAAATGTATAGGTTCCGTTCTGTAGGGGCTATACGCTGTCATGGACCTATACCATCAAATTTATACCCCCAACGAAGACTTAAAACCAAATTTCAGCAATTTCGGTGAGACCACAACCTTCAAAATACCGAAAATCGAGAGGTACCGTTCTATGGGGCTATATGAAGACGTGGACCGATATATCCAATTTTCAATACCAAACATCCTAGGAGTAATAGAAACCAAACCAAATTATAAAGCTCTATCTTCAAAATTGCGAGCTGTATCTTGATTTCAACATCGTTAAATCGACTTTTATACTTTTATGCTGATCAAAAATGTGTAAACTTTATAAAGTCTCTGAAGAATATTTCTATGTGTTGCAAACGGAATGACAATTTAATTATATTTTCCATATTAAAAAAGAAAGCTTTTTAGCCGGAGTCGGGCAATAAAGGCCACGACTCATAGACTCCAAATCTTACTCGCAGTACTGCTTGAGACTACGAAACACATGTTAGGGCTTTGTCAAAACATGGTCGGATACATATTTCAGGAAACAATGTCAGAAACCAATCGGCGAAATTATAGCTAAGTCCTGACAAAATTCTATAAGTCGAAAAAACGCCAAGATTTGTTCCGGTTTTATTCTCTACCGTTGCACTATAGGTAATTTGCCCAGTTTTTGAGGCAAAAATTCGATTTTGCAACTTTCAATAATAATAATTTTTTAGTTGGCATTGAAAAAAGAACATGTCAAAATTTATTAATATGAATGATATTTTTCAAAATAGCGTCATTATCGCGGTTTAAATTGCAGTCAAAGTGAGAATTTCGAAGAAGAACTAAAAAAATATATATTGTAAGGCATATTTCATTGTATTTAAAACCGCGTGGGTAGCGACCAAAAACACAAAAAGTCAGAAATAAATGTTTTGTTTTTCTTAAACTCACTTCATATAGACTTGTACTAAATTGGCCGTGTTTGGCCGTGATTTTGCCACCTAGAACACATTACTGAAAGTCTTTTGCATTGTCGCGGTTTCAAAACCCGATTTTGCCCGTTTTTTGATATTTATGAGATTTTATTAGGTTACTTCTCAATAAAAAGTTTTAAAATTGTGGATGTTGGTTTGAGACAGTAAATAATAAATATAAAAAATATTGTTGTTTACAATTTCATTTCAAGTAAAATAAATAAGTAATGGCGACAAATTGTTCGGTATATCCATGGTTTTCTATAAACGGTGCGGCAGTAGTAAGCTTTATTTTATCTCTCTTTTACATATTAATCATTGATACAGTTTAAAGGAGTACTAAACTCGTCTTTATTAACGTATATTCAAAAAATATACAAAACTGTAGTAACAATTCGTTGGAAAATCTACTCGCGGGGACAACATTTGTTTATTAACTACCGTGATCGTTTTCAACAGTTTGTTGTGTATATTTATTGGTTTGTTGTGTATATTTGCTATTTATTGGAACTAGAATTCATTTTTTAAATAAGCAAATATATCTAATCAACAAGTACTCTACCCACACCGATAAATTACTTGTGCCCTAAGTCATAACTTGTAAACTCATGAAAACACGTCCCATAAGTAAAAACATATCAGACGGCTTTTATTTATATCGAAACTCGGCTTCACGGGAAAATATATTTCCCCAAAATTTGTTTTCTTGGAGATATCAGAATTTTGCGGCCTTTTTCGACATATGAATTTATCGAAAAAAATCGAAACTTTTAGGGTACTTATCTTAACAACAGCGTGATGTTTTTCTACAAGGCCTGAATCGAAGCGGGGTTGTCCGCATACAGTTTAGAGTTCTCTTAATAAATCCATTGACTGTTGCCAGGGGGGTGCGGGGTGAGTGACGTCTTGTTGAAACCAAACGTCGCGGAGTTCACGAGCTTTATTTTCAGGTATCAAATAGTAAGCTATCATGGCACTAAAGCGGTCGCCATTGACGGTTACATTTTCACCCACAAGCATCATTTTTGCAGAAATGAGAACCGATGACTCCACCGGCAGACAAAACACACGAAACCGTTGTTTTTTTTTCGAAATTTGTCGAACTTAATTTCTAATTGGGTTTCGAGATAATAGATAGATATTTCATTTCATGCACTTCCCTTCCCACAATATTCAACCCGTAATATGTTTTTTTGGATACAGGCTATCATAAATCTCGAAAATGGCGTAGCAAATATGGAGTATATTCATTACGGAACTCCGTGTTCGTTTATTAGTTGATACTGAAACGATAATTCGGATATTACTTGTTTCTCTCAAAAATAAAAAATTTTAAAATTTCAAACAAAAAATTTGAAAATTAAAAAAAAAAATTTTAAAATATTTCTTACAAAACTTGTAAATGAAACACATAACATTCGCTACAATATATCATTTATAATCTCAAAAAAAAAAAAAAAAACAAAAATCAGTATGGTTAAACATATCGAGTTACAATAATTGCGTTGGATAGGCCATTTCATAAGAATGAGCTATGAAGATCCCGGCGTATAAATACGTATAAATACAGACCGCATGACGGTACACTCAGACTGGAAGGCCAAGGCTTCGATGGAAGCCTTCCTCCAAATTGGAGGAATAATGCAAGAAATAGGACCAACTAAGTAAGTAATATTTCGAAATGTATTTTAAATTTTGGTCATCATTTTCCATCCGAATAAGCTGTAATTCAAAATCTTTCCTAACAACACTGTGCAACACTAAAAATGCAAACAATTGCTAGTAGGTCATTTTTGAAATTACTTATGGAGACTACAGAAATCACAGTTGGGTTTTGTGTTGTCAGATCCAGCGCGGATTCTATGACCTAATCTAAGCCGAGCCAAAACTCAGCTTTTTCATTTATCGAAACTGTAGCCCAATATTGTTGGAACATAATTTATAGAATTCTGGTCAGTAGCTGTTAAGCTATTGGGAGTTCAACTAATATTGTTGGAACATAATTTATAGAATTCTGGTCAGTGGCTGTTAAGCTATTGGGAGTTCAACCATGCAACCTTTTGCAGAAATCTTCCAAATAATGTACTCAGCAATTCTTCACAACATTCTGAAACTTTAAAATGCCTATTTCATGTTTTTTCAGCGGTATTTTATATCATATCTTTTACAACACGTTTTTCAAACACTGTTCACACGGAAAGTTTATTCTCATATTTTGGGATTTTCCCAAAGATGAAAATAAGCAAAATGTAACATTTTTGGAGATGTAGTGCGAATTATTTACAATTTGTGGAATTTTAAGATATATTAGATATATATTCGAGTTGATTATTTCCCGAAGTATTTTCTTCTCGTCCTTATCTACAAGTTTGCTGTTGTGGTGTGTTTATTTCTTATGGTAAATAAATACCTTTAAACAATTAAAAAAGTATCAGTCGGCTTTATCGAAAAAGATATACCCTCAGCCTGACAATATCGAATTTAATGCGGGCTACGCTGATTTTGTGGCCCTTTTGAACTTACCGACAAAAAATATATTTGGTTTGAAACTCAAAAGTTTTGGATGTATTTAAAGTATTAATCATCTTCAAAGTTAAACTAAGTTTGGACAAAATATTACGAAGGTCATATTGTGGACCGAATAGGCTTTTCCGTTCGAGATTTATCGTTACTCCAGTCTATATATGGTGCCATAGAGGTTTTTACAGCTTTCGGGCTATTTCCTCATGAAGTATGAACTTGGCCCATAAAAACTTGTACCATCATAATATAGACAGCGAATACAACTTGTTAGAATTAAGATCAAAGCGATTCGAAAGCGGGCCTTAAACTGCATTTGTCCGAATTTTGTTCGTGGAGGTATCTGTAGGAATTGACATATATAGTCCATATTCGAACCTGATCTATGTCTCGTAGAAACATTACGATGTGCAAATTATGGACCAAATCGGTTACTGCCTACTATTTTTGTGAAAAATGTTGACCTTTTGTAGGGAAAGTACCTAAAGCAATGGACTAATATGGCTCATCTTCGGACTTAAAGTATGTTCGGAAAAAATATTACGATGACCAAATTTTGGACCGAATCGGCAGATCCGTGCGAGATTTATCGCGCGCTCCAAATACTACACATGGTACCATTAAGAATTTTTAATCTTTCAGGGTATCTTCTCATGAAGTATGGACTTGCTCTTGATAAAACTTGTACCGTTATAATGGGGGCGGCAAATACAAGTCGCCACAACAAAAATCAAAGCGATTCGAGTGGAGGTCCTAAACGGAACTTTTGCGTCATTTTGTTTGGGAGTCACTACCCGAAGGAGTGGACCGATAGAGTGCATATTGGAATGTCTGTTAGAAATTTCACGATGTGGAAAGTATTGATCAAATCTATTATTCCCTTCAAAAGTTATCGTGCGCCCAAATTTTCCAAAATTTTTCGAACTTTTGCGGTGGATGTGCCTGAAGGAGTGGGCCGATATAGCTTTAACTAAATTTGCACAAAATATTACAAAGTGCAAACTTTGGACCGAAGTTATTGTGCGCACCAACCAGACAAACAGAAGGACGGACATCGCTAAATCGACTCCAAATTGTCTGACACGGATTTCTTCCAAATACACTTGGGGTCTAAAACCACTATTTCGATGAGGCACATTTTGCCCGTATGAAAGTCTATATTAGGTCGTTAGCAGTAACTGAAATTCTTAATTTCCAGCCGAAGGCTTGCCTCATACAAGAACTGTGATTTCAGGTTCAGTTTTCGATGAAATATTTTGTAAATTACCGACAAAAATCGACAAATTAAAACATAAAATTATGAATGAAATATTGAAATAAAAGTCTACAGCACTTTTGCTATTGGTAGAACTTTACTACTTTTTATTCGTCGCTAATATGCTGAAAAACATCGTTAATTACCGAAATTATAAGCATTTTAATTTTACCAATTTTTGTCACTAATTCAAAAATGAATGAATTAGAGAATCGCACTTCAGGAATACAAGTTTTGTTTTAGGAAAAACAGCTCATATTGGGTTTGGTCGCCGGCTGAATATATATCTCTGAGGCAAGCCAACTGATACGTTTTACTTATTTTGAGATGGTTTTACTCCAAAACGAATAGCTTGTAGAGGTTTTCATTCATGCATTCGAAAGAATGAATGGTACTGGAAAAGGTCCATCTATAAGGTCCGTTTGTGACGGACTATCAACAAAAACCAAAGTTACCCATTACACTAATGGGTGATAAATGGCAACATATACGCCCGTAAAAATGAAAATTCCTCGTTCACAGTAATACGCAATTCTTCGGATTTAGAAAATATCACAAGCTCTAATAATGAAATTAACCAAAACAAAACAAATTAATCCAAATTACCACCTGTGAAATATATAGTAAACAAAAAGGTTATTTTATAACATTCGAAGCAAAAAGCAAACAATCACTTAATAATAAATTAAAATAAACTTTTTCTCTCAAAACTCTTTACAACTTGAAAAATAAAAATAACTGAATTATAAAAGAGGCAACTGAACTCTAACTCCTTTTTATACCCTCCACCATATGGAGGGTATAATTAAATTTGTCATTCCGTTTGTAACACATCCAAATATTCGTCGGAGACCCTATAAAGTATATATATTATTGATCAGCTAAGTCGATTTGACCATGTCCGTCTGTCCGTCCGTCTGTCCGTCCGTCCGTCCGTCCGTCCGTCAGTCCGTCCGTCTGTCTGTTGAAATCAAGATACAGCTCGCAATTTTAAAGATAGAGAGTCAAAATTTGGCACAGAAGTTTTTATTACTTGCAGGATGGTTGGTATTGAAAATGGGATAAATCGGTCCACGTTTTGATATAGCCCCCATAGAACGGTACCTTCCGATTTTCGGTATTTTTAAGGTTTTAGCTTCATTATCCTACCAAAATGGCTGAAATTTGGTACGTAGTCTTCTTAAGGGGTATAAAACTTTCCCCCAGAATTTTGTCGGTATCGGTCAATGCCTTCATATAGCCCCCATAGAACGGTACCTCCCGATTTTCGGTATTTTTAAGGTTTTAGCTTCATTATCCTACCAAAATGGCTGAAATTTGGTACGTAGTCTTCTTTATGGGTACAAAACATTCCCCCAGAATTTTGTCGGTATCGGTCCACACCTTCATATAGCCCCCATAGAACGGTACCTCCCGATTTTCGGTATTTTGAAGGTTTTAGCTTCATTATCCTACCAAAATGGCTGACATTTGTTAAGTAGTCTTCTTTAGGGGTACAAAACTTTCTACCAGAATTTTGTCGGCATCGGTAAACACCTTCCTATAGCCCCCATAGAACGGTACCTCCCGATTTTCGGTATTTTGAACGTTGTGGCCTCAATATTCCACCCAAATGGCTGAAATTTGGTATTTAGACTTCGTTGGGGGTACTCAAACTTCCCCTTTAAATTTGTCGGTACAGGTTCACGCCTTCATATAGCCCCCATGGAAAGTAACTCCCGATTTTTCGTATTTTGAAGGTTGTGCCTTCAATATTCCACCAAAATGGCTGAAATTTGGTATGTAGTCATCAATGTGATATAAAACTGTTCGCCAGAAATATGTCTGTACTGGTCCACGCTTTCATATTGCCCCATTTCTGACTAAAATTCGTCGGCATAGGTCCACGTTTCGATATAGCCCCCATAGAACGGTACCTCCCGATTTTCATAATACTGAAGATTGCGACGTCAATATCCAACCGAAATGGCTGAAATTCGTTATTTCGTCTTCCAAGAGTTATAAAATATTCCAGAAGAGTAGTATCATATAGGTCCACGTTTTCCTATATCCCCATAGAAGCGTACTTCTTGATTTTCGGTATTTTTTAAGTTTTAGGAATATAGGAAATTTGGTATTTAGTCTTCTTTGAGCCTAAAAACTTTTCATAAGAAATTTGTCGGTATAGATCGACGTTTTGAAATAGCCCCCATAGAATGTTGCCTCACATTGTTTTACCGAAATTGCTGAAATTTAGTATTAAGTCTTCTTCATACACGAAAGGAAACAAATTATTCCATTTTACTTCAATACAACTTGTGGTGGAGGGTATAACAAGTTCGGCCCGGCCGAACTTAACGCCGTTCTTACTTGTTATAAAAATATTTCTTAAATTATTATTACAAATAATGAGCTATACGGAAGAAATAATAAACAATTTCGATGAAATTAAACTACCTCATTTGAGTTTTTCTTTGTGCATGGTATATCTAAATATAAGATCATTACGGAAAAACTTTCTCACATTTTTAACAAACATATCCAATATAATCGACAAATTGCACCTAATAGTATTATGTGAAACAAACATAACAGAGGATGAAAATTCGTTTTATGCAATTGAGGGCTTCAATTCACTGTTTTTAAACAGAGAAGGCAGGGGAGGAGGAATTGCCCTATACTTGAGAGATTCATTGCAATACCAAAATATTAATACAGATGTGGTTTCTGCAGAAGTGTTAAGAGTCGAAATGAGATTGGCAAATGATATAGCTGTGACAGTTCTTTCACTTTATCGTCCTCCAAGCAAAAATATTTCCGTCTTTGTAAACGAACTTGAACAAGTCTTATGTAATATTAATAACAAAAACAAAATTGTCTTGCTCGGTGATATCAACATAGATATATCAAAAACTAACACAACATCAGCCAAATACCTAAGCATACTGTCGTCAAATGGGTTGAGATCAATGGTAAACACAGCCACGAGAGAAGACGAAAACTGTGATTCCAAAACATGCATTGATCATCTTTTTGTAAGATGGGACAAAAAGTTAATACAAGCACATTCAGCTGTAGTTACTACTAACATTTCTGATCATCATGCGGTTTTCGGAAGTATAAACGAGGCAAAAAATGAAACGCGAGAAAATTTACAGAATATTACAAAAATTAAAATTATTAATCGAAAAGTAAATGAACAAATCTATAACACTAACTGGCAGGATATTATCAATGTTTCCAAAAACACCAGTGAGCTGTATAATAACATATATAATACGTTCAACAAAATTTACGACAACTCAAAAACTGAACAAATCATATACAAAAAACGCAAACCATATCCATGGCTAACCGAGGATTTGTTAAATGCATGCCAAATAAGAGACAAACTTTACAAAAAATGGTCACAGAATAAGTCAAATACTATAAATGAAACAATATACAAAAAATTTAATAACAAATTAAACAAACTGATAATAAATGCCAAAAACAACCACATGTTCAACCAATTCATTAAGAACCGAAATAATATAAGGGGAACATGGAAAATAATAAATCAGATAACTGGAAAAAAGACAAATAATATAGATGAACATATCAAGCTTAGCTTTACCGGTAAAACAGCGATGGAAATATCGGAAAATTTTGCGATGCATTTTAATCAAAATGTCATTAACATAGTCCACCCATGTAACATAACCACGCTTGAACCTCATGTCCAAAGAATATTACCCAACTCCATGTTTCTTGAGTATGCCACCGAACTTGAAATCAACACAATACTAAAAACGTTAAATACAAGAAAAAGTCCCGGTATTGACAACATTCGGGCTATTGATTTAAAAAGCAATGCTGACATTTTAACGCCAATTGTAACCAATTTGGTTAACTCCAGTATCAGTGAATCTTTTATACCACAAATATTAAAAGAATCAACAGTTAGGCCTATATATAAAAGCGGAAACAAAGCCGATTACGGGAATTACCGCCCTATTTCGCTCTTACCCATATTAGAGAAAGTTTTGGAGGAGATCATAGTAAGAAGGCTAAATAGTTTCTTAATAAAATATCAAATAATAAATAGGAACCAATACGGATTCCAGAAAAACAAAAATATCAACCAACTTCTTGGCCACTTTACCAACCATATAAACCAAAACTTGAACCAACAATATAATTGCCTAGCTCTATTCATTGATTTTAGCAAAGCGTTCGACACGCTAGCTCACGAAAAGATAATCAATGTATTGGAAGATAGTGGAATCAGAGGACAGTGTTTAAAATGGTTTAAGAATTACCTCACCTATAGAACCTTCTGTGTAAAAATCGATGAAACTATAAGCAGCAAAAGTCAGTCACAATATGGAGTACCGCAGGGGTCAAAACTAGGCCCTATTCTATATTTGATATATACAAATGAGATGACTCGAATATTGAAGAAAAGTACATCTTTCACGTACGCTGATGATACAGCCATTATTGTATGTCATAAAGATATTAAGCTTGCTGCAAAAACAATGCAGGATGAATTTAACTTAATAACAAAATGGTGTCATGATAGCGGCTTGATAATCAACCCATCAAAAACAAAAATTATGCACATCAGATCTAGACATGTCGCAAAATGTAATATAGGGATTATTTTTCACAACAATGACTGTCTTCATACCAACTATAACCGAACAAATCAAACAACAGATGAAATATGTAACACACGATTGGAATTGGTGGAAGAATACAAATACTTGGGAGTACACCTGGATCAGCATTTCAAATGGAAAGCACACACACAACAGCTACAAAAGAAGTTAAGAAAATCGGCATTCGCCATTTACCACTTAGGAAACTGCGCTCCATACCATGTCGTAAAACAGGCGTATTACTCTTTAGTTGAGTCACAACTGCGGCATGGTATAACTGCCTGGGGTAACGCGAGATGCTGCCGGACATTACAGTATACCCAAGAGAAAATTGTTAAATCTATACATAAAAAATTTGAACACTTCAACAATTATGATACAAATACCAATAACATAACCCAAATATTAAAAAATCACAACATTTTAAATATTAAACAGCTGTTTGCAATAACTATTGCAAGTGAATTTTGTAACGATCCAAATCTAGCCAAACGAATAGGACATCAACATAATACCAGAAGGAGAAAAGAAGGACGCTACGAAGTACCCAAATTCGCAAATGAATATGGTAAATTCTCATTGGCAGTAGCAGTACCAACCATCCTCAACGATATACCAAAAGACATTTTACATATACGAAACAAAACACAAAAAATTAAAAAGATTAAAAAATTATTTATAAATAGTTAAAAATGAATTTTATAATAATTTGAAGTCTACAGCAAAATTGTAAATATAACATGAGAAAACTTAGACATCCTACAGACAAGCCTCATACGGGCTTCGTGGGATTAGCTACATAAGAATATCAATGTAATCTTTAAAAATAATCAATAAAGAATGAAATTTGAAAAAAAAAATAATATCAATGGATGTTGTACCTCAGTTGGTTGCAGTTTGGCAGTAAGTGACTTAAAGGAAAACGGAGCCGACTCTACTAAAAAAACACAAATATCGTTGATGGATTAGTAGTTGTTATCTTGTGCTACTAACTGATATATTTACATTGATTAGGGCTTTTTAAATCATACATATATTTGGATTTTGTCACGCATAGTATTTTTGTTTTCTTTTTTACAAATATTTTCTTATGAATAATTCTGGTCACAATATAAACAAATAAAAAACAAAAACATCTCACCATAAGTTATTATTGCCTTGAATTCCACAGATGGATTGTGTATTTTTTGTGTTGAATAAATAAACGCAACCTAACCTAACAAAAGAATGACAATAATGGAATCAAAATTGATTTATTTTCCTTTCTTCTATGTCGTGTGAGTGAACATTGATTATTAAATCTATTTTCTTTGTTACTATCAGTCATTCGTTCATGCATCATTCAGTCATGATGTGTGTGTGTGTGTTGTGCTTCTGGCTGTATTTGTTGACTCAATCGAAGACTAAGTAATGAAATGATGAAATTGATTTAACATCAATGTTTTCACATTTAATGGCATTCTGTGGTACTCCCGTGCGTATTGATTATTAGGTTTCTTAAGAAGTCCATACACAATCATGTTTCTCATACGCCACACAATATTCTTAACTAAAAGAAAACATGAGAAACCAAATGAATGCATTATAGGTACCTATGTACAAATTAAATAATTTCTTAGAAAAATATTCTATCAAAATAGTTAACAATAATATGGGATTTCAGTTCAAACATTGAGTTCTAAATCGAACTTAATTTTATTTAATCTGTGACAGAGTTGAATTCTTTATGCATTGTGAAGAAAACCATTTGTTCTAAATGAACTCTATTACCATTTTATTTCTATGTAATGAAAGCTGTTCAGCTGGGCATAAAAAAGCAAACATAACAACATTTTAAGTATAGTGGAAAATTACTACGTTATAGAGAAAATTTGTTGTAAAGCGATTATTTCGAGAATTCATATTTGTACTTTTTAAAACCATTCTTTGCTGAGAATTATTCGTTATAGAGATGTATTGGAAAATATTTATAATTAATTGAATTAATCGAGCTAACAAGACCTAAGGAGTTTTGTATTGAAAAAGTGAATTCTAGCGAAGTCCCACACACCCAACCAATATGCTACGATCGTTTCGCTGGTGGTTTAATTCAGCTCATCAGGTATATCGGATGTGATTGGCTAGAAGATATGACAGAGATTTTGATAACTTCTATTTGTACAAACATTATTGCAAATTTGCAGATATGAAGTATTTTTGAAGCATTTTTCTTATCAAGTCAACCTAGTGTCCTATCTATAATCATTTCTCAATACATATTTTTTTTCTTATCAAGTCAACCTAGTGTCCTGTCTAGAATCATTTCTCAATATATACCAACCAATGGGGGTTTTCCATCATGAATTGTAAATACCTTCCATTTCGGAAGGTTGATAGATTGGCAGTGGCTTACAACGCTAAGACCTCGACAACATTGTCGGTCTCCAACAAAATGACAATGTTGTCGAGGTCTTAGCGCTCTAAGCCACTGCCAATCTATCAAGCTTCCGAAATGGAAGGCATTTACAATTCATGATGGAAACCCCCCTTTGATTTGTACATGTGTACGTATTGAGAAATGGGTCAAGGAGAGGAGAGGAGTCTCCCTCTCATATGGACGAGTGTACCCCGATTCACATTATCACAATGATATGGGAACTGCGCGCAATGGATCAGAAATCGATTTTCCTGTTGTCGTCACCGATTAATTCGATTTCGCATTGAAATTAAAGAAACCAAAAATTAGTTCAAAATATTAGAAGGTGTGAGCGTGGGGTGCCTCTAAAGACAAAATTTTTTTCAATGCTGGAAAATACGTGATTTTTGCAAATTTTCAAACTATCACAAATATTCTGTTCATTGCACAGTGGCCGATTTTACGAAAAACCTGACCAAAACTCTAAAAATAAATGGATTTAGACCTAACCTTGGGTTCTTATGTTTTTCGTGTCGCTGGTTTAATTATACCCTATACCACAATGTGGAAAAGGGTATGATAAGTTTGTTTTGGTAGAAATTCATGTAACACCGCTAAATATTCGTCGGAGACCCCCAATGTGGTATACCAATCTTCATATCTCGACGAAATAAAGCGATTTTGAGATGTGTGTCCGTCCGTCCGTTATAAATTGTAAACACGCTCCAGGCCGCAATTATGGACAGATCGCCACGAAATTTTGTATTGAGGTCGGGTTCAGATCAGAATAGATCCCTATTCTTATTGGTGATGATCGTGAAATATTTAGCGGGTGAAATGGACCAAAAACATAATATTTATCCAATTTTCTAGCGGCTCTGTAGGTCTCAATAATAGTCCGATCAATGCGTAATTTTAAATAAGATAAGAGTATATAACAAAGGAGAAGCTTGCAATTTGAGGTGGCGATTGGATAATATTTAGAGGGTTAAATGGACCAAAACTTTTGTGTGAAAATTGTGAATATTTTTAATATACAGCTTATATCTTAATTCCTGGAAGTGACATTCTGGACAAGTGAGATATACTTGAAAGTGGAACGCTTGACCTTTCAATTGATGCCAATTATGTTGGTGTGCATGATCAGATAACAGAGTTACAACCTAATATATTCCGTTATTTGTTTGTAGTGTAATAATAAACTCGTTAGAAGTCGCAATTATACATCAATAGTCACGTAATTTTGCACCGGGTAAGAGTATATGTCGAAAAAGATGTCTACAATTTTGAATGATGATTTGATATTCTTTAGCGGGTGAAATGGACCATTACTTTTATATGAAAAATAAAATTGTATTTTTGGCCGATATTTTAATTCCTTGAGGACATATATATTTCGCAAAGTAGCCTACATATGGAAAAAAACTACTGACCTTTCCTCTGATGTAAATTGCAATAAAGTGTTTGCTAGATAACGGGTCTACTGCCTAATATATAATGGGTTCTGTGTAGAGAACCACATTTTTATGCCATGCTACATATTGTGTCTCCAAAAGTTTATGTAACACCACGAAATATTCGTCCTAGACCCCTTATTTATTATGCCAAAATTCATATCTCGACGAGATAAAGCGATTTAGCAATGTGTGTCCGTCCGATTGTAACGAATTTTTTAAGGAGGTTGGGTTCGGGCCAGAATAGAAATGATTAGTTTTTGGTGATGATCGTGAAATGTTCAGGGGATGAAATGGACCAAAAACAAAATTTTAACCAATTTTGTAGCGGCTCTGTAGGTCAAAATAATAACCCGCAAAATTTTAAACAAAGTTTGAGTTTATGATGAAGAAGAAGCGTACAAACCAACGTGAAGATCAAATATTAATTAACGGGTTAAAAGGACTGAAACTTTTGTGAGAAATTGGTAAAAATTGCAGTAACGTAGCGGTTAAACAACGGAAGTAGTAGTACTACATAAGTGGGTTTCATTACATTTTAGTTTGTGTGAACTAAATTTTCCTTTCCTGCTACAAAAATGTCTTTGTCATGCTAGATAACATTTTGGTTTTGGTCATAATTATTATACATTACATCTCTGATTTTTGATAATTAAATTTTCACAATCAGTGAAAAGAAGTTCCGTGGAGAGCGATTGTCCAGGGATAGTGGTATAGGGTAACCCATGGTCGGCTTCGTCCGACTATAGACGTTTCTCACTTGTTTTTATATGTTTTAAACCTCAGACGGCCACTAAAGGGGTCTTTTTGGTTCCTTCTGCTATAAAATGTGATCGTATCAGATCAAAATAGTCTACTAATTTGTTCGCCATCAATGTTTACTATAGGTCCTAGAGTACACCAAAACTCTATATCTTATCTAAACTTCAGAAATATGCAAAAGTAAAAACACATTTTAGAGTTAAAAATGTTTTTTATGTGAGTTTTGGCAAAATTGTCATACAAAGCATCATTTTAAAAGAATGACGTCAAAGACAAAAATGTTCTCCGCTAAATTTCACTGTTAGGCACCAAAAAAAAAAAGAAATCTCTATTAACATTACACACCAAGGAAATATACGTATCAAGCTTCTATCATTTCTACAGTTTTGGAAATATTTGAGTTAAGATTACTTGGAATCCTTGCACTTTAGAATGCGAGAAATATTTGTCGTTGTATGTTTATAGTTGACCTTTGGACTGAAATTTTCTCTAAGTTTTGGTTTTGCTTGAGGTCAGCAAATTAAAAACATTTTATTTTGTTTTTAATATTATATTTATTTTCCGATATTTCGGTCATCTCCGACAACCATCATCAGGGATTTAATCTTTAAAATGTAATTTGTTCTTAAGATTAAATCCCTGATGATGGTTGTCGGAGATGACCGAAATATCGGAAAATAAAAATAATATTAAAAACAAAATAAAATGTTTTTAATTTGCTGACCTCAAGCCAAACCAAAACTTAAAGAAAATATTTTTCTTTAAAAGATTAACCCTAGTGCGAGTCATGAAAGGGGTCTTTTTGGTCCCTTTTTCCACAAAGCTTTAAAATCGAATACAAAATGTGATCGTATCAAATTAAAATATTCTAGAAATAATTTATTGTGAAAATTGATCTTGAAAAAGTCAACAAGTACGGACATCAGTTAATAAAAAACGCGCACTTCATTCGCGATACTGCGCATTTTACATTCGTTTCACATACCTATCATTACAATTTCAAAGGAAAAATATTTAACAACCGTTGTTTATTTTGGAAATTATAATATTTTAAAAACCAACTTAAATATTGAAAATTTTTTTCCCAAATAGGGTCATTTTGACCTGCTTTTATACCCACTTGCTAAACAAGAAACGTATATATTTTTTTCATAACTAAACGCAGTGGGATCCTATAAACAATATTTGAAACTATTTAGTGTAAATTGATAGATTTTTTTGATTTTTGGTCAGAAATTTGGCCACTGTGCATTGTTTTTTTTTTTTAAGGTAGGTAGGATTATTGCCTTTAAGAGACGTTTCTATAAGTTAATAAATTAAAATATAGCGTTTACATGTAATGAGCTATTTTATATTTCCTTAGGGTTTTCGCAGAATAATGGCTGAGAATATCCTCTTTCAACCCGTATATACTTTTGTACTCATTCTGTTCCGTCCGTTTGATACTTTTTTAAATTTATTAAAACTGAATGGATAAAAATTTGTATTTTTTGCATACCGTTTTCCAGATTAATTATATAGCATTTTCATACAAATGGAAATTTTTTAAGTATACAAGTTTTCATATCGTCTGCTACGCACAAAACGTCCACTTTTTTTGGAAATCCCGTTTTTGTTACAGAATGATAGTGCAAGTCAAACCAGGTCGTATTATATAAAGAAAATGGTACTATGTCGCTTTTTATACCCTCAGCATTTATGCTAACGAGGGTATATACACTTTCATACGGGCAACATGTGCCTCATCGAAATCATGGTTTTAGACCCCAAGTATGTTTGGACAAAATGTGTTTCAGACAATTTGGAGTCGATTGAGCAATGTCCGTCCGTCTGTCTGTCTGTCTGGCTGGCTGGAGCGCACGATAACTCTCGAACGGATCAACCGATTCGATCCAAAATTTGGCTTTCCTAATATTTTGTCCAATCTTAGTGTAAGTTCGAAGATGGGCTATATCGGTCCACTCCTTCTGGTACCTCCCCCACAAAAGTTTGAAAATGTTGAAAATGTTCGAAAAGTAACCGATTTGATTCATACTTTGCACATCGTGTAATTTCTACTAAACTTAGATGAGGTTCCAAAATGGACTCAATCGGTCCACTCCTTCGGGTACCTCCCACACAAAATTTCTGATTAGATCAGATTAGGACCTGCTCTCGAATCGCTTTGATTTTTGTTGCAACAACTTGTGTTCATTGCCCCCCATACGAAGGTACAAGTTTCATCAGGGGCATGTCCATACTTCCTGAGAAAATAGCCTGAAAGATGCAAAAAGCCCCTATAACACCGTGTGTAGTGGTTGGAGCGCAAGATAACTCTCAAACGGATCTGCCGATACGGTCCAAAATTTGGCCTTCGTAATATTTTGTTCAAACATAGTTTAAATTTGAAGATAAGCCATATCGGCCCACTCCTTCAGGTACCTCCCCCACAAAAGTTCAAAAATGTTCGGAAAAATTGTGCGCACGATAACTCTTAAAGGGAGTGACCGATGTAGTCCATACTTTGCACGTCTTAAAATATCTACCAGATATAGATCAGGTTCGAATATGGACAATATTTGTCTACTCCTTCTGGTACCTCTCACACAAAATTTCGGATAAGTTCACTTTAAGACCTGCTCTCGAATCGTCTTGATTTTTGTTGAAGCGATTTGCATTCGCTACCTCCATTACGGCGGTAAAAGTTTTATCAGGGGCAAGTCCATATTTCTGAGGAAAACAGCCCGAAAGTTGTAAAAAATCCCTACGTCACCATATGTGGCATTCGGAGAGCACGATAACTCTCGAACTGTTCAACCGATTTGGTCCAACATTTGGTCTTCGTCATATTATATCCAAACTTAGTTTCATGGGGCAAAACCGGTCCACAACTTCCGGTATTTCTCCCCAATATTTAAAAAATGTCACTAAAATGCTAGGACTTGAATGGGACAACCAATTTGGTCCAAACTTTGGAACTCTTAATATTTTGTCAAAATTTAGTGTAACTTCTAAAATGGCCCATATCGGTCTTCCCTAAAGGTACCTCCCCCACAAAGGTTCAACATTTGTGTCTTAGTGCAGTTAATTCCTAATCCACATTTTTGTCGGCAAGTTCATATGTTGAAAAAGGGCCACAGAATTCTGAAGAGACCTTAAATACATTCGTTCTGTCCGTAGGTGAAAGTTTCACTTCACATTGGCTGAGGGTATATATGTATCTGTCGGCAAAGCCGACTGACTCTTTTTTACTTGTTTCTATATGTTTTGCCCATGTCAAAAAAGGTCGTATGTCCACAAAATGTGGAAATTTGAATAAGAAAAGTTCATAAGTCCAAAGGAAAAGTTATAGTTTGAATGAATACTACAGCTAATGTAGTTCAGATATAATGGTACCCATGGTTGGGGTACGTTGCAACTTTGGACGATAATAGAATGATATTTGGCGGAGCTAAAGGACCAAACGTTTGCATAAAAATCTAATAATTTCTATTTAATAATTTAATTATTTATTTTGCAACGAAAATTTATACTTGGCAGCTATTTTGCTTTATAAGCGCACTGATTATGAAAGGTGGACTCCTGGGCTTTTATTGATGATGATGTATGTATGTGTTCAAATACCACGCATATTGCAAAATTTGTAAAAATTCAATTTTTTTTGTATATGTTATATTAAAATTATATGTGGTGCTTACGTCCTTGATACGTCCTTTTTGCAAAATAAAAAGGTTGATGTTTCCGCTGATTATGTAGGCATTTTCAAATCAGTCCGTATTAATTTCGAGCCGTATGATCATACATTTGTATGTATTTGAATAATATCTTTCTTTAAGGTTTAAAAAACGTTGCATTCTTTAAAAATATTCGAACTGGTCGATGATGAAAAAGTGACGAATCTGTGCGGTTTTAAATACATGCCAAATTGAGATCAATGGTTTGAACTGAAGGGGAAGAGTTTACCTTAAAAATCGAATAATGGAATAACTGCATTGCAGTTGTAACCCACATATATATTTGCCAATTCCGTTATGTAACCGCTACTTTAATTTGCATCAATGGTAAACTCAAAAGTTCTTTTCCATATATTGTTTAGCAAAATTTACCGAAATATGTCCTGCATAAATTAAAATATGCACCAAAAATAAAACTTGGGTATTTTAACGCCATTATTTTATTTTCACCAGCCAAGTACTATCCGATCATCTTCCACAACTATTAGCATCCGTCGTGGGAAATGTTGTCGGTATTGAACTACAAATGGGTACTCTAGCGTGATTATGGTTACATTACAAACAATTTGAACTGTGGATGCCGGTATATATTTGGTTGAAACTCTGTTATCTGACCATGAAACTCTGTAATCAGCACATTTGGCATCAATGGAAAGGTCAAGAGTTACTCTAATACTAAACAATTTACCAATTTTCACACAAAAGTTTCGGTTAATTTAACCTTCTAATTATTATCTGATCATCATGTTAAATTGCAAGATTCTTCTTGCAAGATTCTTCTTAGTTTTTATTCCATTTTACATTTTACGATCATCACCAACAAACTATGGGGCCACTTCCCCACAAAATTTCGCGACGTTCGATCCGTAATTGAGGCCTGGAGTTGCGATTATAATTTTTAATGGACATAAGGATAGTTCGCTTTATCTCGTCTAGATATAAAAAATGGAAAGGGGGGTCTGCGACGAATATTTCGCAATGTAAATTTCCGTAAGTTGAAGGAAAAGTTCGTAAGTCCCAACAAAAATTCAAAACTTTACGAGGAAAATGTCGTAAGTCTAAAGATATCCACTTATTTCCCAATTGCGATGGAATTAGATCAAACAAAATACAGGTGTTGAAGATGAAAAGGTAAACGAAGAATACTGTATTTACCACCATAGAAAAACTTTAATACTGAAAGCGCTAAAATGTTTTTTCTTCCTCCTGAAAAATTTCTAAAAATGGACTTACGAGCTTTTCGTGTGTAGCAGATGATATGAGTTTTATGAAACACCAAGGAGTATTTTCTAAATTTTGAAAAAATTAATTTTAAAATTTTATTATTTTTTTGTCTGTTTGTAGTTTATTTATGGAGTTTTGACCATCTTCTTATATATAAAAGACAATGTGTGTATGTTAGTATGTTTGTATGTTCCGAATAGACTCAAAAACGGCTAAACCGATTTTCTTGAAATTTTCAGATAATGTACAGGGAACACCGGTGGTGAAAATAGGCTATATATTTTTTTGAATTTCGGACGGGGCGGGGTACCTCCCCTATGCCCTATTTATTAAAAACGCTATTTTAGCAAAACGGAGAGAAAATTAATTTGCGAGACAATGATTGTTGTGTCTCCGACCCTAGGTACTCATTTGGGGCCTAAAGACCCGACCACCCCCACTTTTTTAAATAGCTTATATATCAAAAACTGCTTAACCGATTTTCTTGAAAATGTCAGAGAATCTACTGGGAGGACCCGTGGTGAAAGTAGGGTATATATTTTGTTGAATTTCTGAGGGGGTGGGGAACCTCCCCAATGCCCTATTTTTTAAAAACGCTATTTTTACAAAATTGACGAACGTATCGGATAGAAAATTAATTTGCGAGGCAATGGTTGTTGTGTCTCCGACCCTAGGTACTGATTTGGGGCATAAAGACCCAACCACGCCCACTTTTTTAAATAGCTTATATATCAAAACTGCTTAACCGATTTTCTTGAAAATTTCAGAGAATCTACTGGGAGGACCCGTGGTGAAAATAGTTTATATATTTTTCTGAATTTCGGAGGGAGCTGGGAACCTCCCCCATGCCCTGTTTTTTGAAAACGATATTTTAACAAAACTGAAGAACGTATCGGAGAGAAAAATAATTTGGGGACAATGGTGGTTGTGTCTCCGACCTTATGTACTCATTTGGGACCAGACCACGCCCACTTTCTAAATATCTTATATATCCAAAACTACTAAACCGATTTTCTTGAACATTTCAGAGAATGGACAGAGATGACACCTGGTGAAAATAGGATATATATTTTGTTGAATTTCTGAGGGGCGGGGTACCTCCTCTTTGCCTAACTTTATTAAAACTATGTCTTTGCAAAACTTACTAACGTATGGCTTAGAAAATAGGGCTTAAAGACCCGACCAGCCCACATTTTTAAATATGTTATATCTCTGAAACTTCTGAGCCGATTTTCTTTAAATTTTGGAGGGGACGGGGTACCTCCCCCATGCCCTCCTTATTTTAAAATCCTTTTAGCACGCCCATTTGTTAGATGTTAAACAGAAAACAGATGTTATGCATAACGAAGCTTTGGTCTTATTGGAAAGTAAGTCTTTAGATTCATCATTTCTGAAGATGTGTTATTTATAGTCAAAATATAATTTTCTTAAGAAAGGGTAACATAAAACTGTTTCAAGGGGCAGCAACGCGGACCGGGCAGGCTAGTTTTTAATATATAGGAAGATATAAAAACACTCATATTTTGATGAAAATTAGTAAAAAAACTCACACGTTTAACTTTGACCTTGAATTCAGCAGACTGTGTTATCTGTCGAACAAAAAAAGAATTATGAAAATAGCTCTATCCGTTCAAAAATTACAGAATTTTGACCAGGAATCACTGTGCGGCGTGCCTTACGACACCACTTGTAGAGAATTGTATGTAGGTGAAATACTCAGGAAATGTCGCCAACACTACTGTCAGGGATATTTTTGCAACCGTTGAAAATGTGATGACAGAGTACAATACATAGTAAATAAAAAATAAACAAAAAACCCTTAAGTTCGGTCTGGTCGAACTTCAAAATACCTGAAATCGGGAGGTATCGTTACATGTGTGCTATTGTAAAATGTGGAACTATGTACATTAGGGTTATGACTTTTTGACATTTTTCCTCAAAAATGATTTCCTGTAGCAGGAATGAATGAACTTTTGACTATTAATCACTATGCTATCGTTTATTCCATTGAAATATAAAAAAAGTTCACGCACAAATCGATTTAAAAAAAATAATTTTTTGAAAAAATATATGAAACGAAAAAAAATTTTTTTTCAAAAAATTATTTTTTGTTGCACGAATGAATAAATATAAGCCTACTAATAACTATAATAACGTTTATTTCATTCAAATATTAAAAAAGCAGCGAAATAAGTCACTTTGAAAAAAATTTTAAATTTTTTGTTTTTTGTTAAAAAATTATATTTTTGAATAAAAGCGTTTACGACATTTTTACGATTCTCAGAATTGAAGGAAAATAGTGAGAAATAAATTTTATGTCACTTTAATTATCTCATGTGGCTCTAAAGTTTATTTTCAATTATATATCTGTTTTCAGTGACTTCAAAAAATTTTCCATAATTTTGATAAATTCAAATTTTAAAATCATTTTGTGCGTGAGGTTTTTTCACCGAATCACCTTATAAATAAGATTTTATGTAATCTTATGGCAAAACTCATCACGCTATGATACAGGGATATGAGGTTGTAAAAAAGTCATAACCCTAATGTACATACATATGTTTACAATTTGAGATGGGGAAATTTTCTGACCATAAATGCCAAATTACAACCAATGCGGGTCAAAGCCGTTGCTATACAAAACGTGGACATATCGCTAATTTACTCAAAGAGTGAAGTAACTCAAAAATTCGTTTTCTGAGTTAGCAATTTCTATTTTTTACGACTTCTGTTTTATTTTGTGTCAAATTTTCATGTTGATATCTCTAAAAGTCAACGAGTTACAGCTCATTTACTTCGAGTTTGGCATAATTCAACAAAAATGTCTTTTTTTGAGTTTATGAAGCACTAAAGCACTTCAAATCATGCTTGATCTTGGTCCAAAATTTAACAGCGATACCTGGCTAACTGTTCACAAAATGTAGTCTAAGTTGTTATTTTAGTTTTTGTGTAATATCTTTTTAATTTGGGAAGTCAAGTTTCAATCACCAATTTAAAACGCGTTTTTCTCGAAACTGGATTTTTTGCGATGTGTCACTCTTTGAGTAATTGAGAGATATATCCCCAACTTTTAGTAAAGAAGAAGATTCAGTGAAGAAGTTTTTTGGCCCCTTCAAATATAAAATAACAGCTAGTACAGCTACAAAAATGTAGCTAAAATTCTCTAAATGCTAAAAACCGCCGAAAGTGTCGTTACATGGGGACCACGACGGTAAAACGTGGACATATGATAAATATTGATTGACATTTGAGGTTCTTAGGGGTCGCAACTCTTTTCAACAACATATGTCCATGTTTAGCTTTAACCACTATATAAAGATACCTCCTGATTTTCGGTATTTTTTCATCATCATTCTTTGACTGAACTACCGGTAACTTGACATTTGAGATTCCCAGGGCAACGCCGATAAATATTGTATAATATATTCTGATATAATACATTCTGATTACTAAAATGACACAAAACGCCAAAAATATGGTAATTATTCTCACATTAAAAATGTAAATTTTTTGGTTTCCGGTAAAATTTTAGTATAACGTTGCTGTTAACGGAATATTTTTGTATGTCATCTTAAAGACAACTTTTCAGTCTACAAAATTGTTTTTCGAACTGTTAAAAAATCTCAACTAGTTTCCAAGTTGTAACGTTCCCATTTTTTATTTCAGGTTGCATCTTTTTGAGTGACAGTCACTGTAGGTCCATGTTTAGGTACAGTGACTGTCACTGAAAATGATGCAACCTGAAATAAAAAATGTAAACGGTGATAACTTGGAATCGAGTTTAGATTTTGTAACAATTCAAAAAACAATTTAAGATGGCACATAAAAATATTCCGTTTACAGTACCCGTTATGCTAAAAATATCCCAAAGAATAAAAAATTTGCATTTTTAAATTGAGCATTTAAAAATAATGCACCACAATAATCGATCAATAATTTCCAAATTTGTCGCTTTTTATGCCATTTTTATACCCTCCACCATAGTATGGAGGGTATATTACGTTTGTTTTTCCGTTTGTAACGCATTGAAATACTCATTTGCGACCCTATAAAGTATATATATTCTTGATCAGGGTAAAATTCTGAGTCGATCTGTGCACGTCCGTCCGTCCGTCCATCCGTCTGTGGTAATCACTCTAGCATCCACAAAAATGGAGATAGGACGCTGAAATTTTGGGAAAATGCGTCTTTTGTTTGCAGGTAGGTCAAGTTCGATGATGGGCTATATCGGTCCACGTTTTGGTATAGCCCCCATATAACGGTACCCCCCGATTTACGGTATTTTGACGTTTTTAGCTACATTTTCAGACAACTTAACGCTGAAATTTTGGGAAAATGCGTCTTTTGTTTGCAGGCAGGTCAAGTTCGATGATGGGCTATATCGGTCCACGTTTTGGTATAGCCCCCATATAACGGTACCCCCGATTTACGGTATTTTGACGCTTTTAGCTACATTTTCAGACCAATTTAGCTATAATTTGACATTTAGGGTTCTTAAGTGCCAATTAACTTATATAACAAAACTTGTGGACATAGGTCCACGTTTTGGTATAGCCCCCATATAACGGTACCCCCGATTTACGGTATTTTGACGTTTTTAGCTACATTTTCAGACCGATTTAGCTATAATTTGACATTTAGGGTTCTTAAGTGCCAATTAACTTATATAACAAAAGTTGTGTACATAGGTCCACGTTTTGGTACAGGCCCCATATAACGGTACCCCCCGATTTACGGTATTTTGACGCTTTTAGCTACATTTTCAGACCGATGTAGCTACAATTTGACATTTAGGGTTCTTAAGAGTCAATAAACTTATATACAAAAGTTGTGGACATAGGTCCACGTTTTGGTATAGCCCCCATATAACGGTAGCCCCCGATTTACGGTATTTTGCCGTTTTTAGCTACATTTTCAGACCGATTTATCTATAATTTGACATTTAGGGTTCCTAAGTGTCAATAAACTTATATAACAATAGCTGTGGACATAGGTCCACGTTTTGGTATAGCCTCCATATACGGGACCCCCCGATTTACGGTATTTTGACGTTTTTAGCTACATTTTCAGACCGATTTAGCTCTAATTTGACATTTAGATCTCTTAAGCGTCACTAAACTTATATAACAAAACTTGTGGACATAGGTCCACGGTTTGGTATAGCCCACATATAACGGTACCCCCGATTTACGGTATTTTGACGTTTTTAGCTACATTTTCCGACCGATTTATCTATAATGTGACATTTAGGGTTATTAAGTGTCAATAAACTTATATAACAAAAGTTGTGGACATAGGTCCACGTTTTGGTATAGCCGCCATATAACGGTACCCCCGATTTACGGCATTTTGACGTATTTAGCTACATTTTCAGACCGATTTGGCTATAAATTGACATTTAGGGTTCTTAAGTGTCAATAAACTTATATAACAAAACTAGTGGACATAGATCAATGTTTTGGAATAGCCCCATATAACGTTACCGCCCGATTTCAGGTATTTTGACGATTTAAGTCGCATTTCTAGACCGAATTAGCTATAATTTAATATTTATAATTCGTAGTGACCAAAAAACGTATATTCGAAAAAATTATGAACATAGGTACATGTTTTGGTATAGCCCCATATAACGGTACCTCCTGATTTTCGGTATTTTGAGATTTTTACCTACAAGTTTTAACCGAATTAGCAGTAATTTGAACATTTGACATTTGAAGTTCTTAGTGGTCACCTCACCTCTCCATCAAAATTGTCTGAAATTTTGGGAAAATGCGTCTTTTGTTTACAGGCAGGTCAAGTTCGATGCTGGGCTATATCGGTCCACGTTTTGGTATAGCCCGTATAGCCCCCATATAACGGTACCCCCGATTTACGGTATTTTGACGTTTTTAGCTACATTTTCAGACCGATGTAGCTATAATTTGACATTTAGGGTTCTTAAGTGTCAATAAACTTATATAACAAAAGTTGTGGACATAGGCCCACGTTTTGGTATAGCCCCCATATAACGGTACCCCTGATTTACGGTATTTTGACGTTTTTAGCTACATTTTCAGACCGATTTAGCTATAAATTGACATGTAGGGTTCTTAAGTGTCAATAAACTTATATGACAAAACTAGTGGACATAGGTCCATGTTTTGGAATAGCCCCCATATAACGTTATCGCCCGATTTCAGGTAGTTTGACGTTTAAATTCACATTTCTAGACCGAATTAGCTATAATTTGATATTTAGGGTTCTTAGTGACCAAAAAACTTATATTCGAAATAATTATGAACGGAGGTCCATATAACGGTATCTCAGTATAACGGATTTCGGTATCCCCATATAACGGATTTTCGGTATTTTGAGAATTTTACCTACAAGTTTTAACCGAATTATCTGTAATTTGAACATTTGACATTTGAAATTCTTAGTGGTCACCACACCTCTCCACCAAAAATTGTCAAGAAAGATCGATGTATTGATGAAGCTCCCATATAAAAGTACCTTCCGATTTTCAGTAATTTCATGATTTTAGCAATATTAAACCGAACTAGCAGTAATTTGACATTTGAAGTTCTTAGAGGTCACAACACCTCTCCATCAAAAATTGTCAACATAGGTCCATGTTCGGATATAGCTCCCATATAACGGTACCTCCCAATTTTCAGTAATTGGCAATTTTAGCTAAAATTTTTAACCGAACTAACTGTAATTTGACATTTGAAGGTTGTAGTGGTCACCACACATCTGCATCAACAATTTTCAACATAGCCCCAATATAACGATACTACTCGATTTTCGGTACCTTGAGCATTTTACTTAAAATGGTCCATAGGTCCATGTTTTGGTATAGCCCCAAAACAAACCTCCCGATTTTCCGTACCTTAGCTTTATTTTTTGGACGAGCTTTCTGTAATTTAAAATTTAAAAGCTAACAAAAATTGTTCATTTAAGTTCATATTTTCGTATAGCCCACATACCTCCGAACTAGTTGTGTACATAGGTCCACGTTTTGGTACAGGCCCCATATAACGGTACCCCCCGATTTACGGTATTTTGACGCTTTTAGCTACATTTTCAGACCGATGTAGCTACAATTTGACATTTAGGGTTCTTAAGAGTCAATAAACTTATATACAAAAGTTGTGGACATAGGTCCACGTTTTGGTATAGCCCCCATATAACGGTAGCCCCCGATTTACGGTATTTTGCCGTTTTTAGCTACATTTTCAGACCGATTTATCTATAATTTGACATTTAGGGTTCCTAAGTGTCAATAAACTTATATAACAATAGCTGTGGACATAGGTCCACGTTTTGGTATAGCCTCCATATACGGGACCCCCCGATTTACGGTATTTTGACGTTTTTAGCTACATTTTCAGACCGATTTAGCTCTAATTTGACATTTAGATCTCTTAAGCGTCACTAAACTTATATAACAAAACTTGTGGACATAGGTCCACGGTTTGGTATAGCCCACATATAACGGTACCCCCGATTTACGGTATTTTGACGTTTTTAGCTACATTTTCCGACCGATTTATCTATAATGTGACATTTAGGGTTATTAAGTGTCAATAAACTTATATAACAAAAGTTGTGGACATAGGTCCACGTTTTGGTATAGCCGCCATATAACGGTACCCCCGATTTACGGCATTTTGACGTATTTAGCTACATTTTCAGACCGATTTGGCTATAAATTGACATTTAGGGTTCTTAAGTGTCAATAAACTTATATAACAAAACTAGTGGACATAGATCAATGTTTTGGAATAGCCCCATATAACGTTACCGCCCGATTTCAGGTATTTTGACGATTTAAGTCGCATTTCTAGACCGAATTAGCTATAATTTAATATTTATAATTCGTAGTGACCAAAAAACGTATATTCGAAAAAATTATGAACATAGGTACATGTTTTGGTATAGCCCCATATAACGGTACCTCCTGATTTTCGGTATTTTGAGATTTTTACCTACAAGTTTTAACCGAATTAGCAGTAATTTGAACATTTGACATTTGAAGTTCTTAGTGGTCACCTCACCTCTCCATCAAAATTGTCTGAAATTTTGGGAAAATGCGTCTTTTGTTTACAGGCAGGTCAAGTTCGATGCTGGGCTATATCGGTCCACGTTTTGGTATAGCCCGTATAGCCCCCATATAACGGTACCCCCGATTTACGGTATTTTGACGTTTTTAGCTACATTTTCAGACCGATGTAGCTATAATTTGACATTTAGGGTTCTTAAGTGTCAATAAACTTATATAACAAAAGTTGTGGACATAGGCCCACGTTTTGGTATAGCCCCCATATAACGGTACCCCTGATTTACGGTATTTTGACGTTTTTAGCTACATTTTCAGACCGATTTAGCTATAAATTGACATGTAGGGTTCTTAAGTGTCAATAAACTTATATGACAAAACTAGTGGACATAGGTCCATGTTTTGGAATAGCCCCCATATAACGTTATCGCCCGATTTCAGGTAGTTTGACGTTTAAATTCACATTTCTAGACCGAATTAGCTATAATTTGATATTTAGGGTTCTTAGTGACCAAAAAACTTATATTCGAAATAATTATGAACGGAGGTCCATATAACGGTATCTCAGTATAACGGATTTCGGTATCCCCATATAACGGATTTTCGGTATTTTGAGAATTTTACCTACAAGTTTTAACCGAATTATCTGTAATTTGAACATTTGACATTTGAAATTCTTAGTGGTCACCACACCTCTCCACCAAAAATTGTCAAGAAAGATCGATGTATTGATGAAGCTCCCATATAAAAGTACCTTCCGATTTTCAGTAATTTCATGATTTTAGCAATATTAAACCGAACTAGCAGTAATTTGACATTTGAAGTTCTTAGAGGTCACAACACCTCTCCATCAAAAATTGTCAACATAGGTCCATGTTCGGATATAGCTCCCATATAACGGTACCTCCCAATTTTCAGTAATTGGCAATTTTAGCTAAAATTTTTAACCGAACTAACTGTAATTTGACATTTGAAGGTTGTAGTGGTCACCACACATCTGCATCAACAATTTTCAACATAGCCCCAATATAACGATACTACTCGATTTTCGGTACCTTGAGCATTTTACTTAAAATGGTCCATAGGTCCATGTTTTGGTATAGCCCCAAAACAAACCTCCCGATTTTCCGTACCTTAGCTTTATTTTTTGGACGAGCTTTCTGTAATTTAAAATTTAAAAGCTAACAAAAATTGTTCATTTAAGTTCATATTTTCGTATAGCCCACATACCTCCGAACTAGCTGTTAATGACATTTGAAGTTCCCACGTTATGTACCGATTCTCGGTATTTTGAGGATTCTTGCTACAATTTTTAACCGAATTAGGAGTTATTTGACATAAAAGGTTCCCATCAAAAACTGTCAACATAGGTCCATGTTTTATTATAACCCCTATATAACGGTACCTCCCAATTTCTAGCCCACCAAAAATTGTCAACATACATAGTTAGATATAGGCACCATAAAAAAGGGCCTACCGAATGAAACATTTTATGTACATTATCTGACATTTTAAAGTACCCACTTAAAGTTGGGGACAGGAATTAAAACTAATTATTCCATTTTAGTTCAGAATATTCTATGGTGGAGGGTATGAAAAGTTCGGCCCGGCCGAACTTAACGCTCTATTACTTGTTAATAATCAGAATGGTGGAATAATAGGTTCGCTATCATTTTCATTAGTCTTGTAATTGATTCCGATAGAAAAAATGATGTTCCTGACGTGTTTTTGGCATGATTGTAATTAATGCCCTTTGCAGGCAATTTGGATAGAATTTTCTAGTTTTTGAAGTTATTTTCCAAAAAATTATTAACTGTTATGTCTGGCGTACGTACAAACAATTTAATGATATTTGGAACGTCCTGTATCAGCCATATTACACTAGTCTTTAACGGCATTGTCCTGATAGAGGAAAAAATCAGGGTATAGAAAAAAAGTTTTCGCACGTTTCTTTGAAAATAGTTTTTAGGAACATTGTTAACAATGTCGTGATCATGTTTGCTTTCATAAAAGCAAACATTTCCACTCCCATTGTTGCCATTCAATCCAAACAATACTACTCCCTTCGACGAGTTTCATAAATCACTCCAATTCTTTTTTTCGGTGCGGGGGTTTTTTCAGGTCATCTCATATTTTCTTCGGGCGTTGTGTGGTATACAATTCATAGTTCGGATGAAAATCAGCATATCTGGCTTAAAATCGATATTTTACTTGTGGAAGAAGCCAACACACACCTAAATTTAAATAAACAAACTGTCGCTATCAAACCGCTTCGTAAGAAGTATTATTGTTTGGTCTTGTTTTTATAAAAGCAAACATGGTAAAAACATTGTAAACAATATTTCTGAAAACTATTTCCAAAGAATAGTGCAAAAATTTTTGCTATATGCCCTGATTTTTACCTCTATGAAGGCAACGCCGTTAAATACTAGTATAATGTAGGGCAAGCCTGGCTAATATAAGACTTTCCATATATCATTAGATTGTGTGTACGTAGTCTGGACATAACCCTTAATGATTTTTCATAGTCAATTTTTAGAAAATAACTTTAAAAACTAGATATTGCTAGCCAAATTACCTGCAATGGGACATTAATTACAATCATGCCAAAATTACGTCAGGAACATAATTTTTTCTATCGGAAGTAATGACAAAACTACTGAAAACGAAAGGGAACCTATTATTCCACCATTCTGACTACTAAAATGGCATAAAAATCCAACAATTAGGAAATTATTAATCGATTATTGTGGTGCATCATTTTTAATGCTCAATTTAAAAATGCACATTTTTATTTTTTTTTGAAAATTTAAGTATAACTGTACTGTAATCGGAATATTTTTGTATGACAACTTTTCAGCCTACAAAATTGTTTCTTGAATTGTTAAAAAATCTCAACTCGTTTCCAAGTTATCAACGTTTACATTTTTTATTTCAGTTTGCATCATTTTTAGTGACAGTCACTGTATGTCCCCCATATAACGGTACCTTCTAATCTTTGGAATTTTAATCATTTTAGCTAAATTTTTTTACCGAACTACCTTTAATTTGACATTTGAGGGTCATAGGTCCATGTTTAAGTATAGCCCCCCTATAAAGGTACTTCCCGATTTTCGGTATTTTGAGGACATTATCTTAATTTTTTGACTGGATTGCCGGTAACTTGACATTGGAGGTTCCCTGCAGTCGCGAAACTTCTCCATCAAACATTTTTAAAATAGGTTCATGTTTAGGTATATCCTGCATGTAACGGTACATCCCGATTTTCCGAATCTTGAAGGGTTTAGCCACATCTATGACAGAATTTGAAATTTGAGGTTCCATGCAGTCACGAAACTTATGGTCTGTTCGAGAACTCCAAGAATCTACTATTTTCGCTATTCTTTTTCGATAACATAAAGGAAAAAATGTTATCTTAGTAAAAATTAGTAGCTTCTTGCAGTTTCTGGAACAGAGCATTATTAACCTAAATTTGACAACATACATAGTTTCACGTTTAGTTATAGCCCCCATATAAACTTACCTCCCGATTTTTGGTGTTTTTTTACTGAATTTCCCTAACTTTATATTTGAAATTCCCCGCATTCACGAAACTTCTTCACCAAAAATTGCTAATATAGGTCCACGTTTAGGTATAGTCTCCTTATAACGGTGTCTACCGATTTTTGGTATTTTGATGGTTTTAGCTACATTTTTGACTGAACTACCCGTATGTGACATTTGATGTACCCTGCAGGCACGAAACTTATTCACAAGAATTGTTTTGTTTAGATATAGCACCCATATAACGGTACCTCCATATTTTCAATATTTTTATTTTTTTTTATATTTTTTTGAGGGTTTTAGCCACATTTTCTGAATTTGACATTTGCGTTTCCCTGTAGTCACGAAACTTCGCCAGCAAATATTGTCGACATACGTCCATATTTCTTTATAGCACCATACAACGTTACATCTCGATTTTAGGTCATTTCAGTATTTTAGCTAAATGTGTTGACCGAAGTACCTGTAATTTGACATACGGGTTTCGCGGTGGTCACAAAACTTCTCCCTATAAAACGGTAGCACCGATTTCATTTTTTTAGTTTTTATCCACATGTTTGGGCAAGATTGGATGTCCTGGGCCTGAGCTAGATCTCAAGAGTTGATGGAGAAAAACTGTTTGGAATGAAACAAAAGCCGTGTTCAAACATGGCTGGAGCGTAGGCTGCTTAATATTCTCAACCAGCGTGAAATGCTTCAGAGTATCAAAGTCTTCTGATAGGTCGAGCGCCACTAACACTGTTCTATCACAAGTATGTATTGTATTTTTTCTTTGTATTTTTTCAACAAGTAAGAACGGCGCACAATGGTTCAGGAATCGATTTTCCTGGCCAAAAATCAAAATTTTGTTTTGTCAAAGATATTTAATTTCTATATGGGATTCGATAGTAAACATATTGAAACTATGGAAACCAAAAAATTAGGACCAAATATTGGAAGGTGTGGGCGTGGCGTGCCCCTAAAGACGAGCATTTCCCCCATTTTTGGGAAATACGTCATTTTTGCAAATTTCTGGAGAAAGACGAAGCTATTTCTCTGAAACTATAACAGATATTGTGTTCATTATTTTTTTGTAAGGTAGGTAGGATTGTTGCCTTTAAAAATCGTTTTAGCAAATTACCGTAGCGTTTACACAACATGATCTATTTTATTTTTCCTCGGGTACTAAATTTTATGAAATTCCAAATTTAGTGGACTAGAACTTTTGTGGAACAACATGGAACAAAGTTCTGTTTTCACAGAAAGGTGCCCGAAAGTCTCCTCTTCCAGCCCATATATAATTTTTTCCCATCCCGTTCCGTCCGTTTAACACTTTTTTCAATTTATTGAAATTACATGGGTAAAAATGTGTATTTTTCTATACTGTTTCCATTTTAATTACAGTTTTTTGACACAAATTACAACTTTTTTGAGTATATGAGTTTTTATACGAGTTATATAAGTTTTATTTAAACCCAAGAAGAATTTTTTTAATTTTTGAAAAAAATTAAATTTTTTTGTAAATTTTTTTTTACAAATTGTTGAAAAAAATTTTTTTCGACATTTTTTCGAATTTTTTTTGTTTTTTTTTTTTTGGTAATTATTGTGTTTATTTGTTGGTGTTTGACCATCTTTAATACATAGGAAGATATAAAAACCACAAAAACACTCATATTTTGATGAAAAATAGTTAAAAAACTCAAAAGTTTCACTTTGACCTTAATTTTCTCTGCAACTACCAGACCGAACTTGACCACTTATAATTCGTCTGAAAGCTGATTGTGTTATCTGTCTAACAAAAAATTATGAATTATGAATATATCTCTATCCGTTCAAAAGTTACAGAATTTTGACCAGGAAAAAACGATTCTGAACCACTGTGCGGCGTTAAGTTCGGCCGGGCCGAACTTGTTATACCCTCCAACACGATTTGTATTGAAGTAAAATGGAAAAATTTCCCTTCGTGTATGAAGAAGAAAAAATTCCAAATTTCAGCAATTTCGGTAAAAATGTGGCTAATTTTCACAATAACCACATTCGGGAGGTACCGCTCTATGGAGGATATTATAAGACATGGACCTGTACCGATAAATTTCTGGGGGAAAGTTTAATACCCCCAACGAAGACTAAGTACCAAATTTCAGCAATTTCGGTGGATTATTGTGGCCACAACCTTTAAAATACCGAAAACCCGGAGGTACCGTTCTATAGGGACTATATGAAGGCGTGGACCTTAACCGACAAATTTCTGGGCGAAAGTTCTATACTCCCAACGAAGACTAAGTACTAAATTTCAGCCATTTTGTTGGATTATTGTGGCCATAACCTTCAAAATACCGAAAATCGGGAGGTACCGTTCTATGGGGGCTATATGAAGGCGTGGACCTATACCGACAAATTTCTGGGGGAATGTTTTATACCACCAACGACGTCACAGCACCAAATTTTAGCCATTTTGGTGGATTATTGTGGCCACAACCTTTAAAATACCGAAAATCGGGAGGTACCGTTCTATGGGGGCTATATGTAGGCGTGGACCTATACCGGAAAATTTCTGGGGGAAAGTTCTATACCCCCAACCAAGACTAAGTACCAAATCTCAGCCATTTCGGTGCATTATTGTGGCTACAACCTTCAAAATAGCGAAAATCGGGAGGTACCGTTCTATGGGGGCTATGTGAAGGCGTGGACCTATACCAAGAAATTTCAGGTGGAAAGTTTTATACACCCAACGATGACTAAGTACCAAATTTCAGCCATTTTGGTGGGATAATGAAGCTAAAACCTCAAAAATACCGAAAATCGGGAGGTATCGTTCTATGGGGGCTATATCAAAACGTGGACTGATATATCCCATTTTCAATACCAACCATCCTGGACGGACAGACGGACATGGTTAGATCGACTTAGAATTTTATGCTGATCAATAATATATGTATATATATATACTCGATCGAATCGAATGTCGTAATTAGGCCCCTGAATTGCTTATGCATTCATTCTCTATAAATGGACTCATCAATAAGAAGTAGATCGCATAACACGAGTATTGAACAAAAATTAAAATGGTGACGCACAATGATGTAACATAACTATCCCTAGTTCCTTCTGACATGTTCGTGGAATTTTTCTTATTTAAAAAAGTCAGTAATATTGTAATATAAGCTAAATTACACCTGTATCAGAGTTATATGCAATGACTTATTAAATTGTACATACATACATCAGGGACGTAGCCAGGATTTCATTTCGGGGGGGGCCCACCTGACCAAAATTTTGAAAGTTCATGTTAGCGAAAATGTCTTATTTAGCAAAGATGTAAACCTTATTTTAGACTTATTTTACTGATGAAATCATTTTCATTATTATTTTTTAATTCAAATGGTGTAAGACTTCTGGGCCAATTGTATCTTGTTTTTAGGACTTTTTGACAATATGTCACAGTTAATATATGGTAAAAACAATGAATATATTAATAATCCCATATATTTTTGGGCGTATCATTTATCAAATAATTCACAACTACAGTGAATGTTATGAAATTCAGTCTTACTTCGGTAAGACCAAAAGAAAGCGAATACAATCGGAGACCCTTAGAAATATCATAACATTTAATTTTCAAATATCTTAACATTATAATTTTCAAATATATGCAAAAATCCTATGTCTACTTATCACAAAGAATTTCTGAAGGCCGAGAACTAATGCTTAGCAATAGTTAGTCTATCCATCAAGAAATTCTAGCACCTAATCGCTGTTATCTAAACGACAAATTCTGTCGCCAAATCGTGCATCTGTCAATAGACTAATTTTGGCGTCCAATCGTCGGACTTCACTTATAGAAGTTTTGGTTTCCTATCCTGGATCTTCTCATAAATTGATCAGGAACAAGGGAAACTCTGGAATCCAGTCTTAAATTCTTTTAAAATGAAATTATGTCGCCCAATCCAAGGTCTGTACCTGTATACATTCTTTTAGCAAAAATCCATAAACACAATTTTTCCCAATCTAAATTTTTTTTACTCTCAACCTTTAGCCAAAATGTGCCTCATCGAAATAATGGCTTTAGGGCCAAAGTGTGTTTGGAAGAAATCTGTTTTAGAAAACTTGGAGTCGACTTAGCTATGTCCGTACGTCTGGGTAGCTGCCTGGAGAGCACGATAATTCTCAAACAGATCAACCGATTCGGTCCAAAATTTGGCCTTCGTGATATTTTCAGCGAAGTGCAGTTTAAGACCTCCCTGGATAAGCTGTGTAAGTTTAAGACCTCAATGGTCATGGCTTCACTCTATGCTAATAATTTAGTTATAAATAAAAATATGAAATAAATAAATTAATAAATAAAAGAACTCTCTGGAAACGCTTTGCTTTTTTGCAACAAGTTTTTTAGAGAAATTGGCCCGAAAGCCGTAAAGAACACCTAAGGCAATCATGTGTAGTGGCTAGTGCGCACGACAACTTTCGAACCGGATACTGCGTTGGTCCAAACTTTGTTTATCGCAATATTTCAGCGAGCCTTATATATACAAAATTCGAAGACGGTGCTTTTCGGTATATTTCTTCTGCTATTTTAGTAATATTTTTCCCAAACATAGTTTTTGCTCGAAAATGAGCAATACTGGGGTACCTCCCTCACAAACCTTCAAAATAGTGGTTTAAGGGCAGTTTAAGGTCTATTTGAGGATCTTTAGAAATTTATACTGAAGGCATTCCTTGTGTTTATTGTATTATCCTTGTATTATGTTTTTCGTGGGCAAGTCCATATTTCCTGACATAAGGGTCTAAAGGTGAAAATTATACTGTGGCGAACTGAAATGACTGGTGGGCGCAATATCTTTTAAAAGGAATGGCTCCCAAAATGAACTATGTCGATCCGGTCCATTTCTCCATACCTACTCCGCAACACTCGGATCAATGATACAAATCCATATTTTGTTTGCAAGTTCATACTAGCTGTGTAGGCGCTATTCGATCTGTCTATAGATGAAAGTTTTAATTCACTCAGGTTCAGGGTATATTCCTATCCACAAAGTCGAATGGTACTTGTTGAGATTTTGACGAAGAAGAACCTGTTTCCGATCAGTTTTTAGATTTCGTTTGTCATCACAAAATCCTTTACCGAAGGAGGAAAAATTAATATTTCTAGAAATGTGCATCCATTGAAAGCACTTCCCAAAATACAATTGCTATGGTTTTCTATGACGTTTTCTTCTGGTTTTATTCAAAGAGTAATCGACAGAAAATCCCTGAAGATGAAATTCATTGTAATTTTGAAATATTGGAAATAATATGTAATAAATCAATATATATGTATATAAAGTAGAAAAATGTTTGTACGTTTGTTTGTTTATTTGAAGTTTATGGACTCAAAAACCGCTGAGTCCATAAACTATAGAATGGTAACAGATAATGTCTCCAAATTTTGGATGTCAGCACAAATTTGGTCAAGAAATAAATTTGCTAAATTATATTGAAATCGGTTCAGATTTGGATATAGCGCCCATATACATATATTTTCGGCCGATTTGATGTATTTTATGCATTTAGCATGCTATATATTTCCAATTTCAATGAAATTTGGAATGTGTGGCAAAATTAGGTCTAGAAATAAATTTTCCAAATTATATTGAAATCGGTTCAGATATATATTTTCCCATATATATTTTCGTCCGATTTCATGTATTTGATGCACCAAACAAGCTTTATATACCCGATTTTAATAAAAGTTGGAATGAGTGGCGAACATTGGCCTACAAATAAATTTGTCAAAATATATTTTACCTTATTCGGGATAGCAAAGCGTACCGGGTTCAGCTAGTAAAATATAAACATTGACCTCAAGCTCAATAATCCTGATTTTATTAACATTCGAAAGGTCGAACAAAACATAAAAATTCTACAGAAAAATAATAATAAAGAATTTGTAATTTTTATGAATTTCAAAATAGTTTATTATATAAACGTGTTAGATAAAATATACAAACACTTAAAACCATAAGGATTAAGCAACGGTTTTATATTTTCTTGTTGAATTTCTCATTTAAAAATTTTCAAAAATAAAATATCGCAAAAATGTTATTTTTTGTGGAAAGTATTGGACGTAACATGTTACAAACGTTCAATAAATACAAATAAACTTTTTGTTCTTAACTCAGTAGCACTAACAGTCAGCCTAAAATTCCCATTGAACGTTTAAACAAAAGCCTAACTTGTTCATTATTTTTATATTTTCAAATATGTTGGACAATAAGTATACCAATGTAGTAGTTAAATAATTCTCTGCAAAACCTCCAATTACTTTACATATTTCTTGAACAATTTAAAACAGTACTTTTTATATGTAACATAAGCTAATATCCTATGGGAACTAAAATCATTTCGGGGGGGGGCCCGGGCCCCCCGGGCCCCCCCCCCCCCCTGGCTACGTCGGTGACATACATACATACATACATACATGCATACATACATACATCATACATACATACATTTGTGTAACTCGAACCAAAACGCAATAGTCTACGTATTTGCAATGTGTGCGCTCGTTCGAATGCAATTTCATTTTCTTAATGTCTCTCGAGTGTATTACACAAATCCAGGCAAGCGAAAAAAATGATTTTTCAACTGACAATAATAGCAAACAGAAGTGCCTGGAGAATGGATGATGTCTGTGCTTCTTCAATTTATAGTGTTGGGACCAAGGATACTCAAATTATTAAAAAAAGGAATTGCTTGGTAATGATACTTGAAGTCATCAAATTGTACACTTAAATGGATGTTCTGTAAATGCAAGTAGACAATAACTATGCGTAGATTATTTGTTAGTGCAAATAGATACGCAATACGCAATCTTATGAGTCATAAATTATTATGTTTTGTAATGATTTCAATTTCATGTTCATAAAGGTCTCTCGAGTGCCTATCGTAAATGGAATCCCATCATAGACACAAAATGTTGCGGATTTAAGACTCTCACATTTTTCAAATATATTCACATACTTCGATACATGTATGCCGACGTGCAAATTCTAGGTATTGCAGTTATATGTATAAATGTTATCTTAAATTGGGCAGCTCTATGTTTGGCACCCCATTTGGACGTCGATGAAATTGAGGTCCCAGATCAATGGGTTACAAAACAAGAAGTAAGAACGGTGCACAGAGGTTCAGAATCGTTTTTCCTGGTCAAAATTATATAACTTCTGAACTGATAGAGATATTTTCATAATTTTTTTGTTAAACATATAACACAATCAGCTTTTCGGTGACAAAACGATGATATTCGGTCTAGTAGTTGCTGTGGAACTCATTGTTTAAATTTTGAGTGTTTTCATATCTTGTATCAAAATACGAGTTTTTATAAAAATAAAAAATATTAAAAAAATATTTATTTTTAAATTTAAATTTTTTCCAAAATTGAAAAAATTAAATTATTTTTTTTTTATTTTTGCCTTATTAAGGCGAAGGTCATTTATAGTGATATTTAATTAATTCTCTTTCGAGTTGAGCTGTTAGACCTTAGATATACATTGAAAAATTAGGAGTCTACCGAAGTCCCACGCATCCAACCATTACGCTACGTGTCACGGGTGGTTAAGCCGATCTTCAGGCGTATTAGGATGTTGTTTTTGTGGCAGACGAAGGCAAAGCTTGGTAACTAGTATATATATCGCATTTCATTAGATAAATGCATATGCGAAATTATGTCAGTTAATTGAAACTCCAAACTTTTCCTATAGTCCTGCTTGGTAATCCCATTTTTCAATGTTCACAAATACTATGGTAAGTTTTATTCCTACGTCATTAGTAATTGCTCCTCTATATCAGAAGATTTGTTTTTGATCATCAATTATTGTCTACTAAAGTTTTGACAAGTTGATAGTGGCTCAGAACGCTAAGACGCCGGCAACCTTGACACTCAGTTGTCGGAGACCCAGGTTCGAATCCCAGCCTGGCTCATGCTGGAATTATTTTTTTATTTTTGCCTTATTAAGGTGAAGGTAATTTATAGTGATATTTAATTAATTCTCTTTCGAGTTGAGCTGTTAGACCTTGGATATACAATGAAAAATTAGGAGTCTACCGAAGTCCCACGCATTCAACCATTACCCTACGTTTCACGGGTGGTTAAGCCGATCTTCAGGCGTATTAGGATGTTTTTTTTTTTTTTGTGGCAGACGAAGGCAAAGCTTGGTAACTAGTTATATCGCACTTCTTTAGATAAATGCATATGCGAACATTGAAAAATGGGATTACCAGGCAGGACTAAAGGAAAAGCTTTGTCTTCGTCTGCCACAAAAACAACATCCTAATACGCCTGAAGATCGGCTTAACCACCCGTGAAACGTAGCGTAATGGTTGGATGCGTGGGACTTCGGCAGACTCCTAATTTTTCAATGTATATCTAAGGTCTAACAGCTCAACTCGAAAGAGAATTAATTAAATTATTTTTTGTTAAAAAATTAAAAAATTCTCCTTGTATTTCATTAAACACATAAAAATTGGTATATTTTAAAATTTGTTTGTGTTAAAAGCTATAATTAATATGGGAAACGGTATGGAAAAACACACATTTTTCACATGTAATTTCAATAAAATTTAAAAAGTGTTATACGAGGGCTGAACGACAACTATCGGGCCTAACAATTAAAATGCGATTATTTACCATCAAAACAGTTTTATTGTTTTCTTAAGTAGCCTCCAGCATGATTTATACGCTTTTTCATGCGGTCAAACCAATTGAAAATCCCCTTTTCCACTTTTAGACACCTCCAAAACATGGTTTTTGAACGCTTTTTTAGCATCTTCTGGCTATGAAAATCGTTGACCATTGATTGCATTGACATGATGCAGAATGATTCGTCTTCTCCTGTACGTTTTTCGAATTTCTCAAGAGACTTCTGGCAAACAAATTGTATTGTACCACTCCGAATTAACCGTCCTACCATTTGCTTTGAAGTGCTTCTTACATGAACAACTTTCGTTGGATTTGGCTCGATTTCGAAGACCTAAACGGTCGATTCCTGTTTTGTTTTGGGCTCCAAAGCATAGATACAAGATTCGCCGTCTGTGACGATCTAATAAACGTCGTTTGAAGTAGAACAATCGTCTTTATTCAGATTTGTTTGCACCAATCCACAAGAGCCTCTTTTTGAGCCATTGTCAAATTTTGCTGGATCTAAAGAGAAAAATCCTCTTTTGCTGCCAGATGTTCATGCAATATGAATGTTAGTTGGTAGAAGAAATGCCCACGGATGCCTCTATCTTACGGTATATAACATGGCGATCTTGCATTATCCGTTCACGCACGCCTTAATTTTTTTTTTTTTCTGGCACAACGGCCGATTTTGGGCGACCCTCACGACCTTCGTTTTTTGGCTACTGTCGGCCACGTCTGAATTTATTAAACCAGCTATAAAATGGCCCTTTATCAACATACAATGATTTAATTTGATCGATGCACTCTTGCCGTGATTATCCGCGTCGAAAGTAGTGAAAAATGATCGGGCGAAAATGTTCACAAGTAAATTCCATTTTTTTGCAAACTTGTTTTTTGGAGTCAATGTAAACAACACAACACAAGGTCGTATGACAAACGGTCCTGAGTACGTATTGGCTAAAAACTGTCAAAAAAGAAAAAAAAAATAATTAAATGGCGCCTGACAACACGCGGTGTTGTCTAGGCCAGATAGTTTTCGTGCAGCCCTCGTAGTATAAACGGACTTAAAGAATTGGGGTTTTGACCAGGAAAATAGATTTCTGAACCTTGTCTTCATTGAGATATTCTGGCTAATACCTTCAAAATACAAAAAATCGGGAGGTACCGTTCTGTGGGATATATATCAAAACGTGGCATATACAGACAAATTTCTGGGGAACAGATTTTGTAGCCCCAAAGAAGACTAAATAACACTTAGGTGAGAATGTACCTGAAGTCTTCAAAATACCAAAAATCGAGAGGTAACGTTTTATAAGGGCTATATCAAAACGTGGCCCTATACTGAAAAATTTTTGTGGGGAAAGTGTTGTAGCACCAAAAAAGAGTAAAAAACAAATTTCAAATAGCGAAAATCTGGAGGAACCGATCTTTATCAAAACGTGGACCTACACAGATAAATTTCTTGATTGACAAATTTCTACCGAATTTCGGCCATTTCGGTGAGATAATGTGGCAAAAATCTTCAAAATACCGAAAATCGAGAGTACGGTATTATTAAAACCATATTAAAACATGGACCGATATAACCCAAGCCAAATAAGAAAAAAAAACCGAATAAGGAAAAGAAACAGTCTATGTTCTCTAAAGTTGTCACAACTAATGAGCAAACAGAAACCATTCGACTCAGGTGCAAACTCGAGCAGACGAAATAACGATGGGCTCTTCCGAAGAACAGCTTCCTGATGCAAAGAAGCATACGCTCTCACAGCCGGTCCATTCGTCTGCATCGTTTGCTTCAGTGACGAGAAAGGCTAATGAGAGGGTCGCTGTTGAAGGGATCAAAATCTCTTCAATAAGTCCATATTTTTGGAAGTCCTGTAAGTCTGCGATGGCGACTGTCATTGGTTGCTAGGGGGTGGTCGTCTTAGGGATATCCTAATCTCGGACGTGGTTGAACAGAGTAATGTGCGGCTCAGTCAGGCTGCTCTTTACAGGTGAGAACAAGGGATCGGCAGACCAAGGGATTGGCTCGCTTTGGGAAGGCAGCAATCTGCAGTTGTACCTCTGGATGAGATAGCATGTGGGATGGTGACATCAGTATGGGTCCCACGTCTTTCAATGGAGCTAGTTGAGAAACAGAACAGCGGTCTTGAGATGGGGAAGTGGAGGATTCTCAAATTTTCATCGGTCATCAAATTTTCCACCGATAAGTCTGGAGAGGACTCGAGAAGCACCAATAAGTAGATAGCAGCAAAAAGCCTGGCCGAACTTGTTATACCCTCCACCACGAGTTGCTTTGACGTAAAATGGAACAATTAGTTTCCTTTTCTTTATGAAGAAGAAGCAATTTCAAAATACCGAAATTCTATGGGGGCTATATCAAAACTTCGATCTATACCAACAAATTTCTAGCGGAAAGTTTTTAGACTGAAAGAATACTAAATACCAAATTTCCGAAATTTCGGTGAAACCTTCTATGGGGGATATAGGAACCCGCGGAATGATAATTCTCTACTGGAATATTTTATAACCCCATGGAAGACTAAATAAAAAATTTCAGTCATTTCGGTGGGATAGATCGGAAGATAGCGTTCTATGGGGGCTATATTAAGGCGTGGGCCTGTACCGACAAATTTGTGGGGAAAGTTTCATATCCCCAACGGAGACTAAGTACCAAATTTGAAGGCGGGGATTTATACCCACAAATTTCATTTGGAAAGTTTTATACCCCAAATGAAGACTAAACACCAAGTTTCAATAATTTCGGTGCTATATTGACAACAAAATTCTGGGTTTTATACCCCACGAAGACTAAGTACGAAATTCAGCCATTTCAGTGTGTTAATGAAGCTAAAACCTTCAAAAGACCGGAAATCGAGTGGTACCGTTCTATGGGGGCTACATTAATACGTCGACCGACTTATCCCATTTGCAATACCAAACATCCTAGGAGTAATAGAAATTTCTATACCAAATTACAAAGCTCTATCTTAAAAATTGCGAGCTGTATCTTGATTTCAAAAGACGAACGGAAAGACGGACATTGTTATATCGACTTAGAATTTTACCCTGATCAAGAATATATATACTTTATAGGGTGCCCGAGAAATATTTCGATGCGTTACAAACGGAATGACAAATAGAATTATACAAATAGAATTATAGAATTATTATGGTGGAGGGTATAATAAGGTGAGCGGACTAAGCAGCAAGACCTACTATACACAGTATATTCGCCGCCTCGAATGGGGACAAGTGAAGGTGACATCAGCACAATACGGATACGGAAGGTCACGCAGCAGATGATGGATGAACTGGGGGCATAGGCTTGGCCTTTTTTCGAAGTGATGCTAATGACCACCACCTCCACTTTGACATTTCACGTTGAGTGATTAATTTTTTTTTTGGCAGGAGCTGATCCCTAGAGATGGACAGTGGGTAAATACCTAATGGGAAATACCCGGTAAATTGGGTTAATACCGGGTAAATACCCATTTGTGGGTATTTATTTCGGTTTTTACTATATTGAATCGCAACTTCTTACACCCAATTCCTGGGTTTAGGTTATGAAATCTTTTCAAAATAGAGTGTTTAACCATACTTTAAACATGTGAGTAAATACTTGGATACATACCCGAGTTTTTACCCAAATGTTGGGTAAAAACTCTTTAACTGCCGAAACAATTAACGTAGGGTGCCAAAATTTGGCTGAAATCTTTTTTATATTAACTGAACTTCTAGTATTGAAAAATTTATGTAATTTGGCACAGTGAGTTGTCAATATATATAAGACATCCTTGCAAAAAATTTTCAACGTAGGTCTATGTTTTCTTGTAGCCCCATGTACGGGTACCCCGATTTCGAGTATTTTCCCAAGCATTGCGTAAAAACTATTTATCTGCCGAGCCATTAAGCCTCTGCGTCTACGTAGGTTTAAATACTGCAGTGACACAAATGTCAGGCTAAAGTAATTGGCCAACGTTTCTGCTACAATCTGGCACTGACGTCAAATGTTCTTGCCACAACCACATTGTCTCCCATAATTAATGTTCAAATTGATGTGATCATAAGTTTCGAATATATAGCGTTTAAAAGAACATGGGGAAGGTGTCCCACTTCCTCCGAAATCCATAAAAATATACATTTCCACGGAAAACCTTGAACATTTTCTGAAAATTTCATGAAAAACTGTTCAGTAATTTTGGAGATATAACAGCTCCCAAAGAAGTGAAAAAGTGATGCAATTACCAACGAACGGCATTTGAGTTTTATTTATGAAGATTAATGTTATTGTGTATGTGTGGTGGTTTTAAAAAATTGATGACGGATTTTTTATGCGGCACCCCTAATGTGTTTAGTTATGTTGGATTTTAAGATTGCCAAAGTTTGAGTACAATCGGATTATGTTTACACATGCCACTGGGGCCTCAAAGTTTCCATGGGCCCTATATATAGCTGATATTAAAATCTGACCCAATTTTCAAAATTTTTTGGCCAAAGAAATGAACTGGTAATTTTTTCATCGATTGGACAATAAATGTGGTCTGTAGAGCGATTTCGTGAAAATTCGCCTTTGGCTCCATACAAATTACTATGGAAATTTTGAGGCCACAGTGGCACGTGTTAACATATTCCGATTGCACTCAAATTTCCAAATTTCCCTTTGAGTTAAAACCAGTCTAATGTGTAATTGTGTGCTCGCGGTCATTTGACACTATCCCAAGGCTGAGGGAAATTAACATCATATATTTTTAGAATTTTGTGAAACGAAATCATTTAAAGTGCGTCTGTAAACACTCGTCCCTTGTCGCTTTATAAAAATAACATTTTATATTAAATAGTGTAAAATGTAGGATGTCAAATTGTTGACCAAGTTCTCCTAACAAATTATTCCCTTCCGGTGGATACATCTAAAGCAGGGCTACGCTTTTTCGCAAAAACAATACTATGTGAGTACAGTGTACATGAACAAAAACAAACCAACAACAGCATCTGATTGTTGTTCTTCCACCCAAATATACACACATGATTTTGTTTTAATGGCGTTAATGTGGGCGCCACTGCTCTAAGATTTGATTATCGCAAAGCAAATAGCTAATGTGTGTGCGTTTTTTCCTTTAAATTTTTAATTAATAATACAAAAACCACTATGCTTGGAAAACATAAATTTGGTTTCACTCTTTTTTTAATTAAACTTGTATGAAGTTATTTGTACCCTTGAATTTTGTAAAGCTTATAACAGTTATTACGCCTGAATAGTTAATTTCTATAAAATTATGCGTATAACCACAACACTTAATTGTTTGTCATGAACTTTAGTTTGTAAATTTATCTGAAATAAGGAAATCTGATAATAAATGCAACACAGGCTACGTATGTAGGTTTAATATATGTAACAAACATATGTATTTTTAATTAATAACAATTTGTACAATTTATATACTTCCCCACCATTTCACTCAGATTATTTTGAGTTGAAGAAATATATGATATTGCTGAACAAGTATGTAAAGGTTATAACAGAGACGAGTAGTACGATTCTCTAACTCATTTTTTTGGGTTACCGACAAAAATCGGTAAAATTAAAACGCAAAATTATGAATGAAAAGTTCATATAAAATTTACAACACTCTTGATATCGTTAGAACTTTGCGACAGCTTTTTATTCGACGCTAACTTACGGAAAAATATCAGTAATTACCGAAATTATGAGCATTTTAATTTTACCGACAATTGTCGGTAACTAAAAAAATGAATTAGAGAATCGCACTAGAGGGCGTCTATGTAACAACCGACACCACGCCATATACAAAAGCTTCGAAATCAAGATAGAAAACTGAGAAATTTTGTTACAACTGTGGTCTCCTGTCGTAGAACGATCTCCCTCCTCTGACTCAACAATTAAGGAATGAAAATTACGTTGGACTTATAACGGATAACTGCAGAATCAGATCTCGAACTTCGAAATGGGATGACAGTGGTATTGACTACTGCAGGCTATGTTAAGATGCAGAAGAGATAGAGACTATCGAACATCTACTTTATTGTTGTTGTAACAGGGTTTATAATTGTGTGTTTGCATGTTCGTTCTTCTGCTCAATTTGGCTCTGGATCTATTCCCAGTTCCAGGAAAGTGGCTGCTTCGATGAGAAGTAACCACAGATCTACTGGAGTTAGATGAGTAGGTTTGGCGGGGCAGTTGAAAAGGTGCAGTGTGTCGTGCGGGCTCATGACGCATATTGGGCAAATGTCTTGCACGGCGCGATCGGTGTCCGCCTAATAAGAATTTAGGATACTGCAATATCCCAAGGGTAATTGAGCCAAAATTACTCGCTCCTCAGCTGCAATAGATGTGGGATGTACTCCGAGCACTTTATTCACATTTAAGGTAACATCCAAGCAAGTACTGCAACGAAAACATCTCATTGTGTTGCTGTACTGGAATAATCTTTGCCTACTCATGTAGATTGTCCACTGAAGACATGAAGAGGCACCCTGTTGCTGTTCTCAGGGCGGCATTTTGACAGGTTTGAATCTCTTTCCAATGCGTATCAACTAAATTCGGGGACCAAAGTGGCGCCGCATAGCTTACACAGACGGATCTATCGCGTTATATGTGGCCAACAAGGTTTCTTTATCTGCACCCCAAGTGCTGCCGGCTGGGGACTTAAGGACCTTGCTTCTGCATTTCAGTTTGTCGAAGATAACTGCGGCATGCGCGGACGACGTGAACCTAGTGTAGAATTTTGGGACAGTTTGTGGTCGGAATACTGCTACCATCGACCACGACATTTAACTCTCTTCTATACTGCGCCGCCCATGTCGTGAACTGAGTGGCCGTAGATTTAGTGGCGGATACCAGCATATTCCCCGCGTGAAAAAATGTGGTAAGATCGGCTAAATATGAGTTCAGTCTCTCACAGTTGTCATCAGGGTAGGTACCTGACGCCAGGTCCGCATCAGCGTTCGTAAAAATACTTCAAAAATAGTTTCCAATGGTTTCGTTTCGTATTTTCCATAGGAACAATGCAAAACGAAACATAACCCACGTTGGCCGAGCTCGATGTTTAGTTTCGTTTTGTTTACATCCGTGAGTGCGAACAAAACGAAAAGCGAAAAGTTCTCAACTCCGCAACAGCAGATAAAAAACCAAATAGTACTTTTGAGAACGAAACGATTCAGAGAAACTCAAAAGTTTGTGGCTTTGAGCGATTCGTACGGGAATCGTTTTGTTTGTTTACGTTCATTGATCCGTATACAGGAAAGGTAGAGGTTAAACAGTTCCGGAGATATCACCCCACCTTGGGGAACTTCCTGTTTCACTCTACGGAGTTTGGGCTTGTTGTTCCTGAATTCCACGTACGACTGCACTCCACACATATAATTGATTATCCAATGTTTTAGACATGGCCGGAGGGTTGTCTGCTCAGTGTCCTCAAACAGAATGGAGTGCCTGACAGTATCAAAGGCTTTTGATAAGTCAAGCGCCACTATCACCGTTATATCACACGGTCTTTCCTAGTTGAGTCCTCGACAAATATATGTGGAGATGGCGTGCAGCGCTGTTGTCGTGCTGTGCTTGCGGAATCCATGCTGATGATCGGCAACTAGTTAGCTATTTCTGACGCTGGGAAGGACTAAGGCCTCAAGAGTCCTTGCTACAGGAAAAAAAAGCAAAATCGGCCTGTTCGATTCACTTTTGCTGGCATCCTTGCCTAGCTCCAGTAGCGGGATCACCCTGCTCATTTTCCAGACTTCGGGAACAATGAGAGTGGCTAGCAACAGGTTGAGAACTTTAGTGAAATACTCCACTTGCGGTTCATCCAGCTGCTTCAGCATTACCATGGAGATTCCATCAGGGCCCAACGCTTTGGATGACTTAGCGTTCCTGATGGCATTTGCAACATCATCCATTGTAAACTGTGGTGGTTCATCTTCGGGCGGAATTGATCTGAGCGACATAGTACTCTTCTCTTCGCCCTGCCACTACCGGGGTGCTCGACAAACTGTCGATTGAAATAACTTGCGCACCTCCTCGGGTCAGTCAACGCAACGTCGCCAAACGTGTCTGAGGTCCTATCTTCCCTGCTTTCGGGGTTCGAGAGTGACTTAATCGAGACCAATGTTGCAACTCTTCAGATGATTTAACCACTTGTTTCGCTTATGTTCGCCGACCAGCCTGTTAACTTCCAGTGTCAGCTTCCTGACTCTGGGGTCGTCGGGGTTGGTTCGACGAAGCTCATCACGCTCATTTGCTAATCCCGCCTCCTCTGCTGGGAAGTTTGGTCTTACTTCGGGTATTCGACCAGCTGTTATATGGCGAGCGGCTGTAGCAGTGATGATGTCTCGGAACGCCCTTTCCGCTACCCGAACATCAGAAGGTTTGGGCAGTTCTCTAAAGCGGTGATTGGTGAACTCTCTGAAACCTGGCCAATCAGCATTCTTATGATTGATTAATGTGGAGCATTCAGAGGTGATGAAATCGGGTCGTCTGCTTATGAAGACAATTATGGGAAGATGGTCTTCTTCAAGGGAACTGACGGGCTGCCAGGTAACGTCGGTGACACGATAGTTATGTCTGGAGAACTGTGACACTCTCCTCTAATTCTGGTAGGAGCGTCTCATTGACCGAGCAAAACGTACACGAGGACAGAATGCCACATCTCATGATGCGCATTAAAGTCCTCCAAGACCAGACGATTATGACCTTCCAAAAGCTTGCAAATGTTAGGCTTGTAATCTACCTTGTAGGCGCCCCTTGTTGCAAACAAGAAGACACAGAATACTACGTAACATAAATCCCATTATCATTTTCACTTTCCTAAGCACTTATCCTGGCTTGGCAAAGGTTCAAAACTATTAAAAATTTTTCTTTTATCTATTTCTAGTAAAGCCATCCATCAACAACACTGCTACACCTTGGAAATCTACTCTTCTTCATTTGGAACTCAACGAGCAGTATCCACAATTGCATCATCAACACTATCTCATCTCCTTCAGCAATTCATTGAGCATCAACTCTTAATATTCTATGGTCATCCCTTGGTAATCATCTTTACATAATTTTCACCACCTTTACCTTGGATGAACACAATGTACCACGGTTGGTAGTAGTAGTCACCCATAGTATTAGATGGTTGCACATCCTTAGACCTAACCGAACCAACCCTTTAAAAGATGATTCTGAAGGCATACGTTCTTGTAATATAGCTTATAATCAATCTTCATAACACAGTGTATTTATTATTTGTCCACATGAACTTACCTTGAGCGATGTTTTGGTTGATGTCTATTTAGAAATTTCCTTTTGCGCCGCTTATGTAGTTGCGTTAGCATTGATGATGGAAGAGACGACTCTTGGCCAGAGTGAAACTGCCTTGCACTCGATGCAGACTCCATGGATGCTAGATTTTTGGCATTGGTACTATATTCAGCCAAATTATCAACAATAACCGCATTATCATCACCCTCATCTTTCAATGACTTGGCATTGATACGGTGTTTATTATTGTAAACCGCTACATTTTTTAAATGATGTTCCCCGACGCGAAAAACATTGGCTGTTGCAGGAGACGCCTCCGCCACAATATCCGATTCCATTTTGAATGGTAAATGATATGGCATTTCCATTTGTTGTACAGCGGAAGTATCATCGAATTCCTCAACTTCTTGTGCCAACGCTTGTTTATCACGTTCCGGTTGAACATAATGCGAATAGTCTTGTTGTGTTGCCAGCTCCTGCATTGAAACGTTGAAACTATTATTAAACTCAATGGTGCCAGAATCGCTGATGTTGTTGCTGTTATTCATTTCGATGTGAGGAATATTTGTAGCCATGAGATTACGTCTAACTTGCACTGTCTTGAAGACAATGTGGGCGCTGGAAAGTGCCAAAACCAATGCCAATAGCAACACCAAAATGTGTGTGGTGCTGCTTTGATTCATGCGCAGAAAATAGCGTTGATACAACATTTCCACCTGCAAAACAAATTCGTAATAAAAGTGAAAAAAATCATGAAAGTATTTAATGAAAGCCAACATCAAAGGATACGGAAAAAGTCTAAATTAATGCTTGAAATTCATGTGAAAGTGTTATTATTTTCCCAAAAGTAATTGCGGTGAAAATTTCATGAGTATCTGATGGTGGCAAAGCTGTGAATTCAATAAAATGTGGTCAGGAGCGGTGTTCTTAAAAAATACTCTTCATGTATACAAGGCAAAATAACTACAGAACATCACTTATTTAGGGGAGGATGACCCTTCTTTTCTTGATGGTAGTGTTTAAAATCTTTTTGATTGGGCCGAAGGGATCATATCGATATCATATGTGAAATTTGTTGCCGATACAACAATGAAAAATAAATAAATAAAAAATATTTTTTGTTTGTACTTTATAGGGTCGCAAGTTATTATTTCAATGCGTTACGAACGGAAAAACAATTTTAATATACCCTCCACATATACCATCCATATATAAAAAATTTGTTTGGGACCTGGAGGTAAATAGTTATATAGCAATACATTTTCAAAAAATATTATTTTTCTTGTGTTTTTTTTTGTGTATTATACTTTTGTTAAATGGAACGTAACTACAAATTACCCACGGAGTTTGTGCAAAATTTCAGGAACATACCTTTATTAGTTTCTAAGTTATTAATTTCGCCCCGCTAGATCAGTAATTTCGACCACTGTGTGGCCTACTGAGAGTGTATGAGAAATTTTTTTAAATCGGTTTTCCATTTGAAAGTATTATTTTAGTACATACATAGATTAAGAAAAAAATCTTTATCCTCAACATGTTTTTGTAACTGATCTTGGCCGTTGCGGTCAAAAGATTTGTTGTCCTTTATTTAATTTATCAATATGGAAAATATATAAAGAATTGCAATATAAAAAATCAACAAATATTTGTTTGTACCCAAACATATATTTGTTTGCAGGTCCCACACATATGTTATGTTTGGGACTGTTACAAACTTATATAAGTTTGCTGCAAATATGTTTGGGACATATGTTCAAGAGGCCAGTTTGGAGTGTAATACCACACCAATTTTTACACTCTGTTAAATCTCCTTTTTTGGGTACTGCAACTATTCCGCCATCTTTTCATGATTTTGGTATTTCTTCTGTTCTCCAGGCATGTCGTATAACTTCTGTTATGTAGGTACTCATTGCACTGACCCCGTATTTAAAGAGTTCTGCTGGCAGGTTGTCAGGTCCACCAGATTTATTGCTTTTTAGACATCTTAGTACGTTTTCAACTTCCTCGTGAGACGGTTCTGCAGTAGATATATTCCTATTTGGATTTCGTCGTGTTTGGATCAAGTTGGACGGTGTTTCCTCTGCTGGTAGGCTGACTTCAGTGAAATATTCCACCTGTCGATTTGTTCCGCGGTGGAGTGCTGTTCTCTTCCTTCCTTGTCTTTAATATATGGGGTGCATCTTTGTCGCTTTCCCCCGAGCTTTTGTATTGCGGTATATACCCCTCTGTGGTTTCCGATATTAGCGGCTTCATCTCCTAAAGCCTTCACTGACTTAGCTGTCTGGCGAGCAAAAGATATAACCGTTTTAATTTAATTGATTAGAAAAAATCCTAAATAAATCGCGACTTGATATATTAAGTTTTATATATTATTACCGTTAACTGAATTTAACTGTGAATGATGTTAATATACTCCAGAAATGTCTCAATGGATTCGCGAAAAATTCTACGTATTTGCAAGCATATTTCTTTTTTTAAATAATAGCGTCTATACTTACAAAAAGTGTAAAAAATGACAACAGAATCCAGACATTGTGAGAAATAAAATGAAACCTACTTCGTGAAGGTTTGAGCTATAATACTTATGCTAAAATACGAGGAAAATGTGAAGAAAATTTAAAAATCATGGATGGATAAATGGATTCATGGATATCTAGGAAATTTGAAGAACAAATTTTCGAGATCTTCGTCTTTTTCGTCAACATTTCGCGCAATAGTTTAGATATTCCATTGCAACATATTTTTACCTTATAGTTTTCCTGTTGGTGAAGATGTTTAGAAAAATATAAAAAATAAAAATATAAAATATGAGCTTTCTCATTCCAAAAATTATACCATTGCAATCGAGGCCACAAGAACTACTTGCAGCCAAAAAAAATCGACAGACCCAAGAAGTGGCCATACATTGTATTTAAACTTGTAATACGACTGTGTATCCTCCATTACCTTAAATTTTAACTTCCATACATACGCCTCTGAAAACAATACTGTTTCAGCCGTTTAACGGCCTCACAAAAATATCCTTAACATAACGATACTCAAGTGAGACAATTTAACGACTTATTTTCCAAAAGTGCTTATGTTGAAAACCAAGTTGCGATTTTTCATAAATATGTATGTATGTACATATACACATTCGTTTGCCTTTGGTATTCTTCTTCACAAATAAACATGTTGAAATGAAAACACAAACTTTCGTATATAAATTGCATTACCCATACGTACATAAGTGGGTCATTGGTTGCAATTGTAAAAGTGTTTTGGACAAACGGTTGTATTTCAAGATGACATATCCTGATAACGCCACAAGGAGTTGGTTGGCAATACAACTTCCGTATTGTGTAAATTTGTTTTCGCGGATTTAACGATTCAACACTTGAAGGTAAAGCAAAAAAATTAACATTTGAGAAATCTGGGTTAATAGGAGTACTGAATATGTTTTACAATTGTGAGCAACTAAAGAAAACTACTTGTGAGGATATATGGTAAATTTCAAATTTCTTTTGCAATTCCATTGGAAGAAATGTTAAAATTTTTTTTGCGAGCACACCCGCAGTTTTTGATCATAGATTAAGAAAAAAGTCGAGGTTTCAAATCTGTTCGCGTTCACAAAATTAGATGCTGCGCTACAAAGTTATGGGGGTTTTATTCCCTTATAAAGAACAAATATTTAAAAATTCCATTTTTGCTGTAATAAGAAAATTTATATATAAAGCGTTAACAGCATTTAATGTTGTTTCAGCAACATTTAGAAAAAATTATCGAGTACAAGGATATAACACCTTTTATAACACATTAGTCTTGTTGTCTAGGATATAAATATATAAAGTAAAATATTCGCGGCAATATTGTCATTAAAATTGCCAAAGACACTATACACCTAAAAGGCAAAAATTTCAAGGAATCTTAATTTCCAAAAAAAAATAAATTTCAGACCTGCCCAGTGTTTTGCTTACATCCTGATGTAAACTTTAAAAACGTCATAATTCTAGCTCTACTTTCGCCATCTGACTGGCTTTTTCTGTAATTTGGGAAAATTGAGTCTTGTTGGTAAATTGGTAAAAAGTGAGGAAAGGAACAAATACGGGCAATGCCAATAAAAATGTCCGGATTGTCGTATAGAAAAATCTCACTATTTTTAACACGTAGAGCACTTTTTACTTCTTTATTTCATTTAAAAGTTCGGTATTAGCAATTAGAATTTAAAAAAGTATTATTATATAACTACCACGAGTAATTTAATCATAGAAAATTATTTTCTTTACTATTCGTTAATCCGGACAATTTGATAATTCGGACACCGCCGAAACCTGTGGTGTAGGGATTGTCGAGATTATACTGTATATATGGGGGCAATATCCAAATCTGAATCGATTCTTACCAAAATAAACAGGGCCAAAAAAATCTCCAATTTTTATGCGAATTGGTCTATAAATGTGACCTGTACTTTGTTTTCAAAAAGATCAGATCATCAAAAGGAACTGTGGGTCTATTTCGTTTCCGTTTGCATGTTGCAAACTCATTCACTAAGGCATAATACCATTATTGTATTAAAATATACCCAGCAAAATGTTCGATGCCAAAGATGACATTCAATCATGGGTGCAAGTGATCTAGCATGTCATCTTTTTACCATCTTCATCGATGAATTTTATATGAGCGTGGACCCCAAAAGATGACGTTCTTTTCTGGATCCTAAGCATGTCATTTTAACCAATGCGTTGACACGTCATTTTCACCCATGCTTTGGCATGTCATTTCCACCAATGATTTGGCATGTCATTTTCACCAATGCTTTGACACGTCATTTTCACCCATGCTTTGACATGTCATTTTAACCAATGCTTTGGCATGTCATTTTCACCAACCCCTTGGCATGAAATTTTCATGTCTTGTTTGGAAAATGGAAATGATGTATTGAAATATGGTTTTCATGAAAAACAAAACACTTTATTAATTCAAACGAATTCATGAAATAGCTACAATTAATTTATCAGTTTAGTTTTTCAAAAGTTTACATCCAAAATTGCAATGTAATCACCACCGCTGCAACGCAAAAGATTACTTCCTCCGTTCTCCGCAACTGATATTCTTTCATCTTACAAAAGGTTTTTTCAATTATCTTCCCATCACCAGTTCAGATTTCAACATGGACTCCTAATGCACTCCTTTAAGTATTTTTATTTCGTAAATTACTTTTATTTTATAATTTTGTTATTTTATAACAACATTTTGGTAATTTATACTCTTTTGTTTAGTGACGGAAATATGTAGGGATCTACAACCCGGCTTGCTTTAGGGATCTCTAAGAACAAAATGTAACGAACGGGGAGGAGAGACTTTTTATGGAAAATACCATTTATGCTTAATTAATTTATTTTTAATTGTTTCTTTCCAAAAGTAGTTTCTTCTTTATTTTCAGATTCTTGTTCCTTTTCGTTTCGGACTTTTTTTTTTCAAATTCCATTTGATTGATTTCATTCTATGTCAGATTTAGAACAGACAAGGGAACTTTTAAAATAGCAATGTGTGCAGTCCGATTCTATTTTTAGCTCGATGGTTGGGACTTCATATAATACCAATTGTTTAGAAATTTTAGTTGTTTGATATGCAGGAAATGTAAGACAACATCACGACGACAGATCTAACAACTTTGGTCTGTTCCAGAAACTGCAAGAATCTACTTATTTTTACTACGATAAAAATTTTTCCTTTATGTTGTCGGAAAAATAGTAAAAATTAGTAGATTTTTGCAGTACTGGAACATACAAAAATGAAAATAAACAGTTGTGTAAATAAAAACACAAACATCATCTCTATTGGATCGATGGAATGGGTACAAATGCTGATGAAAAGATCGGATCTATCACGACTTCCTTGGCATTGGTTCAAATCCTAATGAAAAGATCTGATCTTTCACGACTTCCTTTGAACCAATGCAAAAGATGGCATGAAATCACGTCATCGCAAAGAACCCCTTCCGACAAATTTTGCTGGGTAGTTATCAGTTCAATCATGAATAAAAATTCCGTGCGGAATTTGTTTTCTTTTCCCAATTTCACAATTTTTTATTTCCATATTTATGTCCAAAAAGGGAATATTTTTGTCGATTCGACTAGAATATGCCATCATGAAGCGAATCTAGTAGCTTTCAACTTTTAACAAATATTGATTTTAATAGAATTTCACTTTCTAAAATTATTTTCCAAGCCGAAAATTCAGAGGGAAATATTCATGATTGCCCCGTATATGTTTTTAGTAAAATATGAAAGATTTTACGTAATATTCAATATTTTCTTATGCCTTGTTCATACTAAGGCTAAATCGCTCTATATTCGTTGTTCGAACCCAAATTACGATATAATTACTTCATTTCCCATACAAAATTTTGAGAACGAACAACATTGTTCAATTTAAATTACTCTCAGAATTACGATAAAATGTGTCCCATCTCTAACAAATCAGAGAGAATTTATCGAAATAAATTAATTACGACAGGAAAAATAAAAAATTACAAATGTATTAATAATCCAAACATTTTTAGAAAACCTCCATTCAAATCATAGCAAATTTTGTCTTCTCTTTCATAGCAGTTACATTTCTTGTCCATCGTTTCAAAATCGCGTACAAATTTAGAAACAAAAATCAAATGCTTGCCAGAAAGTCTGTATACCAAAAAGTAATTTTGGCAGGTCTCTCTCGTTCATTTTGAAAATAGAAGAATTAAAAAATTTACTGAAAACACCAAAATTTTGAGAAAAAATATAAAACATGACTGAAAATATTATAATTTAATATTAAATAGATATCTGAAAGAAGGACAAATATTTTTTAAGTTCATATCAATTAATTTTATTCGTTTTTTGGCTGAAACTTTCTTTAAAATCAGTAAACAAAAACTATGAAAATATGAATCATGTTGCTATGAATTGTGTACCATGTCGTATGAACGGGTTAATTCGTGTACGTAATTATGAGAACGAACGACGTGATTCAAATGCAGGTATGAACTTGGCATTAGTCTTAATTTCTAGCTCATTTGTTATTGTGTCAGAAACTATCAACATATTTCGATACGTTCATTTTGACATTTCTGATTGAGTTTTTGAACAAATTTGTATTAGAAAGCAACTTATGTTTTAATAAGAAGGCTGGGTTATAAGAAATTTTCTAAGTCTTTTAGTCCAGATTTATTGCTGTGGCGGAATAATAATTAATAACATAATAATCTGCTAAGAAATCGACGTTTAACGACAATAAACCTAATTTAGAACACTTTTAGATGACTTTCCAAATTTAATTTGACGATTTTCGTCAAAAAAACTTAGTTTCATATTTTGCATATTTTATGCACATTTTGCATATTTTGTGCATATGCAAAATATGCAAATATGCAAAAAAAAATAAAAAATATGAGCCTGTCTGCATTCAATTTTCTTCAAAACGAATTTTGGTCCAATCAGAATTTTCGTATCTTTATTAATAAAAAATATTCAAATATGCAAAATCCGATGTCTAATTATAACAAATTTTAAAAAAAATTCGTCAAGAACCGCGGATGTGCTACCAAATTCTATTTTATACGAAATACGAATGTTACTCCAGAATCTCGGTAATTTATGCCACACGGTTTTGGAAAATAATATAATCGCGCATAAAGGATTCCATTTATGTAAAAATAACTAAAGAAAATCGCGGTTCAGTGCGTGGAATCATCAAAATATAATTTTACAGAATTTTCTACTTTCAAGGTATCTATAACCGCCGTTTTATTGGTTCATTAGATACGGCGCGTTAAAAAACTAAAATCACGCGGGATTCAAGGGTACCTGAGTCACAGTTGTAAATTTTGAAGCCAAAAAATAGGTTTTTAAAGAAAATTTACGCGCCAAAATTTCGACTTTGGACTCCTATTACTAGGGAGCTGTATGAAGCACACTCATGAGATATACATCAAACGACGTGGAATCACGAGTTCTACAATCCAATAAATAGTATGGTTAATTATCTGGTTGCGCCCTCCAATTATAAGAAAAAATCAAAAAACCCAGATTTCAAAACTCCAAAATGTCAGCACCGATTTTAGGGGGATGCAGTGTATATATCGAAAAGTCGTACATTAGAACCATGTTGCCCAAGGGGTATTCTTCAATTCTTTCATTGAGCTCAGGTCTGAATTTTCCGGGGTTTGACCAGAAATCAAAAAAGAACACAAAAAAATTGTAAACTTCAACACATGTTTACCCATTTTTTAATATTACCACCAACACAGCTTCCACATAAATTATTTGTTATGGTTCATTTTATGCGACCCCGGCTAAAACACTTCAATTAATATAAATATATTCATATTGTATAAAATATATTGACAGTTCGCGACTTATTAAATGGTGAATCTCAACTTCAACGATTGTAAAACATTTTTGAATATTACCATATGCTATAAGTTGTTCATAGAACAATGATTGTTTTTTAAGAGAGAGTTTAAAACTAAGCAATGTTCATTTTGGTTTAATATACCGGACGTCAAGAAACTATTTCCTGCATAAAAAATACTATTACAATTCCCCATAATCCATTGACCCATTGAAAACATGTATATTTTCCGATACCATATCATAAGAATCTAGCCATTTCTATTTTATCTCACTCGTACACTCTAATTCACAACCTTAAAAGTTCTATAGGGACATCGCCACTGCGCACATCTTTAAGCTCTATGTAAAAAAACTTTGGATCTCGTAACATTTTTTCCACACTTATTTTAATTTAGAAAATGGACTATATCAGTTCACACGTTAGGGTAACTTCCGCACAAAAGTTCAAAATGTTTGTTTAAGTGCTGTTTAATGTTCGTTCGATGATTTTTTGACATTTCTACCAAAGTTAAAAATGTCATGATTACACTAATATTATGTTTTTCATGGGCAAGTCCATGTTAATAATGGTCAAAAATCTCTACGGTGACTCCCAAGAAATATGCACTGCCAAAATGGGCAATGTGGTTCATTCCTTCAGATCCCTCCTCCGTAACACTTTTAATTATACCCTCAGCGTTTATGCTAACGAGGGCATATACACTTTCATACGGTCAAAATGTGTCTCATCGAAATAATGGTTTTAGACCCCAAGTATGTTTGGACGAAATGTGTTTCAGACAATTTGGAGTCGATTGAGCAATGTCCGTCAGTCTGTCTGTCTGGCTGGAGCGCACGATAACTCTCGAACGGATCAACCGATTCGGTCCAAAATTTGGCTTTCGTAATATTATGTCCAAACTTAGTTTAAGTTCGAAGATGGGTTATATCGATCCACTCCTTCCGGTACCTCCCCCATAAAAGTTCGAAAATGTTCGGAAAATTTGTACGTACGATAACTTTTGAAGAAAGTAACCGATTTGGTTCATACTTAGCAAATCGTGAAATGGCTACCAGACTTAGATGAGGTTCCAATATGGACTCAATCGGTCTACTCCTTCGGGTACCTCCCACACAAAATTTCGGATAAGTTCAGTTTAGGATTTGTATTCACTTGTATTCACTGCCCCCCATACGACGGTACAAGTTCCATCAGACGCAAGTCCATACTTCCTGAGAAAATAGCCTGAAAGTTGTAGAAAACCCCTACGACACCGTGTGAGGTGGTTGGAGCGCAACATAACTCTCGAACTGATCTGCCGATTGCGTCCAAAATTTGTCCTTAGTTATATTTTGTCCAAACATAATTTAGGTGTGATGATCAGCCATATCGGTCAACTGCTTCAGGTACCTTCCCCACAAAAGTTCAAAAATGTTCGGAAAAATTATTCGTACGTTAACTCTTGAAGGGAGTGGCCGAATTGGTCCACACTTTACACATCCTAATATATATACCAAATATAGATCAGTTTCAAATACGGACTATATTTGTCCACTCCATCCGGTATCTCCCACAGAAAATTTCGGATAAGTTCACTTTAAGACCTGCTATCGAATCACTTTGATTTTTGTTGAAGCAACTTGTATTCACTGCCTCAATTACGATGGTAAAAGTTTTTTCAGGGGCATGTCCACACTTCATGAGCAAACAGCCCGAAGGGTGTTAAAACCCCCTATGGCAGCACATGTAGTGGCTGGAGATCCACTTCCATAATGGTCAATGTCGATCCATTCCTTTAAGTATCTCCTCTGCAAAACTTGTACTCAATATGCACTTTCAAAAAATGCAGACTAGAAGTTGTTTGCATTTTCAGTGTTGAATACATAGTGTAACAGGTAGTTCGTAGCTTGCAATTTTTGGTGGAGATATTTTGTGCTCGCTGGGAACCTCGAATGTTAAATTGCAGGTAGTTCGGTTAAAAAAAAATAAATAAACTCCTCCAAATACTGATAATCGGTAGGTACCGTTATAAGGCGGCTATACCGAGACATGGACCTATGTTGACAATTTTGTAGTTTTGGGACTACTAGGAGCTTCAAACGTCAAATTGCAGGTACTTCTGTCTAAAAAGGTAGCGAAAATCGTCACAATACCGAAAATCGAGAGGTACCGATGGTGGCTATACCAAACAAAACATACATCTATGTTGACAATTTTTGTAGACATGTGACCTCTGGGAACCTTAAACGTCAAATTTTTCTACAACCCCCAAAATAACGAAAATCGGGAGATACCATTATATGGGAGATATACCAAAACATTGATTTTTTTGTTGAAATGTTTTGTGACCTTTGGGAACTCAAATGTTAAGCTGTAGCTAAAATCCTCAAAATACCGAATTCAGGAGGTACAGTTATATGGGGGCTATAACGAAATATCATATATAACGAAATACATATGTTAAAGATTTTTGGTGGAAATATTTTGTTATCTCTGGGAACCTCAAACGTCAAATTAAAGGTAGTTCGATCAAAAAATGTTGCTAAACCCCTCAAAATATCGAACATCGGGAGGTACCGTTATATGGGGCTATACCAAAACAAGGGCGATATAGCCCATCTCCGAACTTAACCTGCCTATTAAAAAAAAACAAGAATATACATATATGTATACTGCATCGCAAATGATTATTTCAATGTGTTACAAACGCAAATAACAAACTTAATATACCCTCCAAACTATGGTGAAACAAATTGTTGTCTTAAATTTATTCTGAATTTCATGCTGAATTACTTTACAAATAATTTTTAAGAAATATTTCTCTTGTACTTATAGTCCATTTTTCCATCTGCACACCCCCCAATGAAGTATCTTTGCTATGACTTTTTCAAGAAAAATATTTCCACTTTTTCATAAGAAAAATATGTGCTAATAAAACAATGGCATTTATCTTTGCTGCAACTCACTCACCTGTAAATTTTTAAATTGATGTGTACTACACAGCCTTAAAATGATGCGATTCAAGCGAAACCAGAATGATATTGTAGGACTCAAATTGGCATTCATGTTCATATTGGCGCTATCCGTGTTGCGTTGTTGTGCCTCTGCTGAATCATAATCTGCAAAAGAATAATGTGGATAATATATGAGTGAGTGGTCATAGCAACCAAGGGAAAATAGAAAATATTTCAATTTGATGAGTTTTATTCATCATTTCTTGTTGTTTTATTTAATTCCCAAGATAAAATACCAGACATTAGACAATTTTTTCACAAAGCAGCAGTATTTGTAAAAGGAGAAGTAGCGACTTAAGTGGTAGTAAGGTACAAATTCATTGAAGCTATTAGAAATAACATTAAATGTTTTCATCATCCCACGTTTCCTTTACTATCTAAGTTATAAATTTAATTCGCATGTTTTATTGTTTTACACACACAAAAATTTGACAACAAGAGGAAAATTATCACCCAGACAAAAACGAATAAAAAGATATAAATCACTTGAAAGAAGTCATATTTTATAAGTGCAAGGTGAAGTATTTCATGAACAACTTTTGTGTTTAGGGAAGGTAGAGCTCATAGATTTGAGCTCATAGAAAAGAACTGGGAGATATTCTTTTCCATGAACTCAAAACATCCCAATGAAATTTTTCTCCGTAGACAAACGAGATTTTAATCCTGTAAAGCAAGTATAGAAAATACGTTTTACAAAAGGTGGCAGTTATCTCAAAGAGAGCTATCGTTCACATTCGATAAGAACTTAATACATACCAACAATCCCCAAACCTAGTCAAACATTTTAGGCAGGGTTTAGACCGCGTAAGCTTCACATAGATAGAATCCTTCTGGAATAAGTTTGTACTACCCACTGCTTCAGCGGTAAGATGCATCTTGTTTTCATGTAAATTACATTTTACAGCAGAATAGACTGTTATCTGAAATTTTTAGAACTTGTTTAAAGACCGCCTTGATAAAAATGCTTGATACAGATCCAAGTTTGATTTTGGTATCAGCAGCGATTAGGCTAAATTCAGCATTATATTATAACTTTTGAGTCCATATGCAATTTTTCCATACTTTCGTTTCATTTTCATTTTTTACTGACTGAAAATCATAAGTTTCGAAATAACGGCCTGTTTCGCTATGCCGAAGAAAAATGGCATTTAAATTTTGTAGTTGTTTTAAAGCAAACACAAAGTCAATATTGCCATAAAAACCAAAGTTATGTGCTTTTGGTTCGCAATCATTTTCTTTCGACATAGTGAAACAGGCTCTAAGTATTCATAAGTATTTTATATAAACAAGTGAAAAAGCTAATTCGGCATATTCGACAAGGGATCAATTGTCTTTCTCGTACTGTCTCTCTGTCTGGCTGGTTGGTTCGTAGATCATCCCATTTGGTCCAACCTTTGCACATCATAACATGTTGCCCAAACTTCAATCATGCTAGAAGATATACAGTAATTACAAACAAATTCCAAAATTTTAACTTAAATAGTGCGCACGATTACTGCCAAAGAGAGTAACCGATTCGGTCCAAACTTTGCATATCGTATTTTTTCTTTCAGACATAGATCCAGTTCGAATATTATTAGTCCAGTCAAAATAGCCATTGAAATAGCAAAAAATCCCACAAAGCGGAATTTTGGTGGAGAGCTAGGGTTTGTCATTAGAAGCAATGTCCTAAAAGTTCCCATCAATCCCATGTGTGCAAAAACAGTTATTCTGGGTCAAAGGTCAAAATTTATGGATTTTTTAAGTTTTTGGCAATTCAATTGTAATTCGAGTTTTCCATTTCTAAAGGCCTGGGTACATAAGCCGCCTCGTCTGCTTGCCTTGCTTGCTTCTGATAAAATAATAAAAAAGAAAAGGGCAACATAGTTCGAAAATTGGCTTGGCCTTCTTTATTCTTTTTCTTTATTCACCACCGGTTAGAGTCTACACAAGTTGTGAGCGAGTGTAAATTTTTCGCTCACGGGATTCCACATTAATTCAGAATATTTAGACTCGGATTTCGTAACATTATTTTTTTTTTTGTAATTCGACAATACAATTAGGAATTCGAAGCATCTCAATTGTAATTCGAGTATTCCATTTATAAAGGCCTTGGTATATAAGCTGACACGCCTGCTTGCCTTGCTTGCTTCTGATTAAAGAATAAAAAAGAAAAGAACAACCTAGTTCGAAAATTGGTTCGGCCTTCTTTATTCATTTATCAGAAGCAAGCAAGGCAAGCAAGCGATCCAGCTTATGTACCTAGGCCTTAATTACTTACATTTTATTTCAAATTCGAACTATTGTGTTTTATTTATTTGTTTATTTGATTTTTCCATTTGAAATTCTAATTACACTGGGAAACACTAGAAATGCAAACAACTTCTAGTAGACATTTTCTGAAAATATCTAAGTTGGGTTTTGGGTTCCTAGATCGGCTATGGATTTTATGGCCTCATCTAAACACAGGCTGTTTATTCTCATATTTGGAATTTCAATGCCCTGTTGATGCATTTATCAAATTGTCGTTGAAAAACATGCTACAAACAATGCAGTAGAGGTATTTTACAACAATGGAATGTTCTGAAGAGTTGTGTATTACATTCCATCGAATACTTTTCCCAAAGATTAGAACATTAGGAAAAATGTAACAGTTTTGGAGATACGCTGCGAAATATACACAATTAACTGAATTTAACTAGGTTTACTTGTTTAGCCACTAGAAAGCTGTTAAGCTGTTTTCATTGATTGGACAATAAATGTGGTCTGTAGAGTGATTTTGTGAAAAATTAGTTTGCAAACGATTACTTCAAAAATGTTGCACAGTGTTATTTCGGCCAGTCTGTTTTTTAACATTTATTTTCTAGATATGGTTAATTCTTATGTAGTCACAGGATATCAATGGAATAGCATGAAAGCAACAAATGCTTGCAGATAGTACGATAAAAATTGTTCTAAGGGCTTCGGATTATTCCCTCCGGATAGTTGACACATCTTATCAAAAAGAACGAAAAAAAGGACGAATGAACCTCTCAAAAGATGGCGATATGACCAAGAGGTAGCACACGGGAAATTCGCTAATTTGCTCAAAGAGTGTCACACCTCAAAAAATCAAGTTTCGAGAAAACGCGTTTTAAGTGGCCGATTAATATTTTAATTCCCGAATTAAAATGATTATTACACAAAAATAAGGTAACCACTTGGACCAACTTTTTTTAAAGGGTTAGCCAGATATCAGTGCTTCATTTCTATGGATCAGCCCATATATCTTCATCTGTGTCAAATTAATCTTGAGCTACATATCACTCATTCACTCAAAGAGTGAAACACCTCAAGAAAGTTGACTTCCCAACTTTAAAAGATTATTACACAAAAAATAAAATAACTAATTGGACAAACATCTGCAAACCACTAGCCAGATATCAGTGCAAAATTTCTGTGCAAGATCAAGCATGATTTGAAGTGTTTTAGTGTTTCATAAACTCAAAAAACTTTTTTGTTGAATTATGCCAAACCCGTAGTAAATGAGCTGTAGCTCGTTAAGATTTAGAGATATGAACATGAAAATTTGGCACAAGATAAGGTAGAAGTCGTGGGTGACACCGTGGTGCAATAGTCAGTACACCCGCCTTGCACGCTGAAGGTAGTGGGTACGATTGCCCGGTCAGGCAACATGAAATTTTCAACGGTGGCAAAATAACCCTCAGTAATGGCGACATTTCCTGAGTGTTTCAGCCATGTACAACTTCTCTACAAATGTTGTCTTAAGACACACCCCATATCAGTGAACTAATATGAATCGGGGTGCACTCATTGATATGAGAGAAGTCACCCTTGTCCCTTCTGGGATGTTTGTGAAACAATTATATATAAGGTAGAAGTCGTAGAGAAGATAGAAATTGCTAACTCAGAAAAGTTATGCCACTCTTTGGGTAACTGAGCAATATGTATACATATTAGGGCAGCAAAAAAAAAGACAAAGTTTTTTTGAAACGCCTACCTAAATTTGTTCCATTTGATCCAAAAACCTTATATATTAAATTATATGGCGATCGGCTAACGTTAACCCGTGTCAGCAGAAAGATCTATGTAGGGCTCAAAATACCTAAAGGCGGCCTATCGGAGCTATACCGAACTCCGATCCGATGTTCACAATTTTTTTGTAGGATTCGTTTCTTAGCCACAACAATGTTTCGTGAAAATGCACCTTTGGCGCCATACAAATTACTATGGAAACAAAGTTCCCTCTGGTGGCACGGGTTAACGTCAACCGATTGCCATAAAATTTCATACATGAGTGTATAAGGTTTTTAGATAGGGGGTAGGTAGGCTTTGACTTTGTCGTTTTTTGGGCCGATTGTATGACATCGTCAGTGTTAAACGTATCATATTACACCGAATATGTTGACAAATGTAGCAGAAGATGAAGACTAAACTTTCTTTATAAAGATCAAGTGAACGTTATATATATAAAAATATGGTTTTCCAGATTAGATACTCAGCGTTACAAATTTGGCGCATTTGGAAGTCAAGTGTAACCCTGATTTGTGAAACAAGCGCGCTGCTACCTAATAAAAGGTAAGGTCACATCCGGCAAATATTTGCTCCAAATTTGCTTTCCCATATTTGCCCAAACAAGTGTAAATTTCATACAGAGTTGATTTTGTGATCACAATACGCTCAAGGCGAATGCACATTGGTCAAATTTTTGCCGTCATATATTCTTGAATTAATTATCTTTCGAGTTGAGCTGTTATGACCTAGGAGGTGTATTGAAAAATTAGGAGTTCGCCGAAGTCCCACCCATTCAACCATTATGCTACGTTTCACGTCCGATTATAAGGCACTAGCAAAGTGCCCGCTACTTCGTATGCGTTAAATATACAAAACAAATAAACAATGTATAATATAGAATGGTGGAAACATTTTGTGTACTAATACGTACCACTTTAGTCCGATTTTCGTCACGCCTACACATCAAGAGCAGTCCACATTTTTTGAGATATTTTAATTGAGGTTCTCAGCGCAAATACGGCCTAACCCAACAACCGCCATCCTCATTTCCAGCTCTATCTGTTCCCCCAAAACCAATTATAGAACTATTTAGTACTTTACATGTAAATGCATAAATACGAACCTCCTCCTAAATTCCCTTCACACAATAACAAATTGTACCAAATCCTGTGTAAATCGGAAATCGGAATCAAACTTGAGTATGGCAGCTACATCAGATCACCGAAATCCAAATTGTACTAAATTTAGTACCATTTAGTACTTTTCGCAGTGCTATGTTCAAACAATAAGCTTAATTCCGAATTTCAGGATTCTAGATATATCCGATAACTCAAATCCAAATTTGGTACCATTTAGTACTATTCGTATCCATAGTACGAATTTCTAAACCTACATCTATCAACACTCCAACATCAACATCACATAAATTAAAATAAAATATCCGTTCACCCAAATGCAAACTGTATCAAATTTGGTACCATTTAGTACTTTTGTACCCATGAGTACGAATTTCTACAACTACCTCAATCCTACACGCCAACAGTAATCTTAATTCCAAATTTCAGGATTACAGCTGCATCCGATCACCGTAATCCAAATTGTACCAAATTTGATACCATTTAGTACTTTTCGTATCCAAAGTACGAATTTCCAAACCTTCCTCTTTCAACACTCCAACAATAATTCCGAATTTCAGGATTCCAAATGTGTCCGATCACATAAATTAAAATTTGGTACCATTTAGTACTTTTCGTACCCATAACTAAAAATTTCAAAAACTTCATAAATCCTACTTACCAACAGTAATCCTTATTCCGAATCTCGAGATTCCAGCTATATCCGTTCACCCAAATCCAAATTGTACCAGATTTGGTACCATTTAGTACTTTTCGTACACATAACTACCAATTTTCAAAACTACCTCAGTGCTATGTTCAAACAATAAGCTTAATTCCGAATTTCAGAATTCCAGATACATCCGATAACTCAAATCCAAATTTGGTACCATTTAGTACTATTCGTATCCAAAGTACGAATTTCCAAACCTACCTCTATCAACACTCCAACAGCAATTTTAATTCCGAATTTCACGATTCCAAATGTATCCCAACATTGAAATCTAAATTGTACCAAATTTAGTACTATTTAGTACTTTTCCTACCCATAACTAAAAATTTCCAAAACTTTATCAATCCTACACTCCAATAGTACTCCTTATTCCAAATCTCGGAATTTCAGCTATATCCGTTCACCCAAACCCAAATTGTACCAAATTTGGTACTATTTAGTACTATTCGTACCCAAGAGTACGAATATCCACAACTACCTCAAGCCTACACGCCAACAGTAATCTTAATTCCAAATTTCAGAATTACAGCTGCATCAGATCACCATAATCCAAATTGTACCAAGTTTAGTACCATTTAGTGCTTTCTGTTCCCATAGGTCCGAATTTCCAAACCTACCTCTACCCAACACTCCAAAAGTAATCTTAATTTCGAATTTCAGGATTCCAAATGTATCTGATCACCCAAATCCAAATTGTACCAAATTTGGTACCATTTAGTACTTTTCGTTGCCATAAGTACGAATTTCCAAAAGTATACCAATCCCACACTCCAATAGTAATCTTAATTCCAAATTTCACTATTCCAGCTCTATCCGATCACTTAAATTCATATTGTACCAAATTTGGTACCATTTAGTACTTTTCGTACCCAAAAGTACGAATTTCCAAAATACCTCTATCCTACACTCCGACAGTAATCCTAATTCTAAATTTCAGGATTCCAGGTCCATCCGTTCCCCCAAATCCAAATTGTACCTTATTTGGTACTATTTAGTACCTTCCGTACCCATATGTACGAATTTCGAAAACTACCTCCATATCTCAAACCTACACTCCAACAGTAATAGTAATTCCAAATTTCAGAATTCCAACTTTATCGGTTCGCCCAAATTCACATTTTACCAAATTTAGTACTATTTAGTACTATTCGTACACATGAGTACACATTTTCAAACCCACCTCCTAATATCAACTTATCTTCTAAACCTTGATTTTCATTCCAAATTTCAAGATTTTAGCTCTGTCCGTTCACGTTATACCAAATGGTACTAAATTTAGTAACTTTTATTACTTTTCGTACACTTATAGTTCGAATTTCCAAAAACCCTTTGGTACACCTTTCTAACTCTCCATCAGTGAACCTCATTCCAAATTTCAGAATTCTAGCTCTTCGCGTTTGCCTAATACTAAGAGTACCATATTTAGTACCTTTTAGTACTTTTCGTACTGTTCTAGTTCGAATTTCCAAAAACCGAGCCTTATCTGACCTATTCGGACCATGAGTGACCCTCACCCAAAATTTCAAGATTCTAGCTCCAGCCGTTTAGTCTGGGCGTTGATTATCAGTCAGTCAGTCAGTGAGTCAGTGAGTCATCATTACTGAACTCTTTTATAAGTATAGATATTAGAATATTATTTTTGTGGGTGAACGAAGGCTAAGCTTGGAAACTAGCATTTATACATAAATCATTCGAAAATTGTATATACGAATCAATGTCAGAAATTTAATTCCAAACTTTTCCTATAGTCCGACTTGGCGGGCAACCCTATTTTTGTTTTCCTATAATCAGCTGCTTTACATTTTGAAATTTTGCCTGTTAGGGCGAAGATCATTTTTACTGTAAATTTTATTCATTTTCTCGTTTAGAGTTAGGCTTTATGTTCGAAATTTTTTGCAAGTGAAAAAGGAAAGCCGGGGACTCGAACCCACACAACCACCAAATTACGTGACTAGTTTCGCTGTTGGTTTGGCAGCTCTTCAGACGTATCGGCTGTGGAGTGGCTTCTCTGTCATCGAAATTTTGGCAGCTCTTCAGACGTATCGGCTGTGGAGTGGCTTCTCTGTCATCGAAATTTTGGTTTTTCAAATGCAAATGTGTTTTATACAATAACGGATATTTTGCCGTTCAATTTTAATTTTTGTTTGCCTTTAAATAATACTTGCTGGTCACATTGGGGCAAAAAATATTCGACAATTTTTGGCAAATATATGCCCAATGTGACCGAACTTAAATTTAGTATCCCTGGAAGCTGATGCTCATTTTCAAAATCAAAGACATTTTGGATCAAACTGTTTATACATCGGTCATGTTCTATGTTATCTGTGAATTAAGCTTAATATCTGTTTTAGTTTTTAAATGTTTAGATTTGTTCATATTCCCAGAGACTTTTAAAATTAATGTAGTTTAAGGACAATAGTTTAGAACACTGTTATTTAATAACTCCCATGAAATATTTCTATTTTTTAGTTAACTTACCGTCCAATTATTTAAATTAATAAACTAAAAGTAAAACTAATACAATGTTTGCATTTATTCGGATTATATAAACCTACTGGGTTTCAAATGTCAATTCCATAGCGCAAACGTCAAATAAATCCTCATAAAGACGAGTTAACCTCTATTGCAAACGCCGTTTTACAGCCAGTTTCTGTAAAATTATATGCGAACGAATTCGTTCGAGTTACTATCAAACTTCTGTATATATATTTCATCTATGCTTTATTTTGAATTGACCAACATTTTTCCAAACAAACAGGGTGTTTTTCTTCAAAACAATTTGTGCAATTTCTCGACAACAAAAATAGAGCAGCTACGGCGGAGCAAAATTGGAGCCAACAAAAAATAGAAAAAGGCACAACATAAAAGAAAAACGAAAAACACTTTTTTCATCTCCGTACGATATCGGTTTTTGTACAACAAAATGTTTATTTTTGTTTATAATAAAAAAATTCACAAACTCAATGTAGTTAGTTTAAATATTTAACTTCAAAGTAATTTCTCTTTAACGAATACGACATCTTGCTCGTACAACAAATTTCAGCCTTTTAATGTAAAAAATTACAGCATCAACACCAAAATCTCTCAAATTAGGCATACGAGTGACATCACATATGGTGTTGCCGAATCGAAAAACAACCTTTTTCGCAAAGTTACCACATCGGTCTTGCCGCCCGCGCGTCTAGGATTGGTAGTAAATTTAACGAATTCGTTAGCATAGACTTTTACTGAAACAGTCATTTAATAAAATATAACATAGTGGAAAATTAAGTGGAAGTTGATCTTATATATAAAAGACAATGTGTGTATGTTAGTATGTTTGTATGTTCCGTATAGACTCAAAAAATAATAATAAAATTATCGGGTATGTTCTGAGACACACTTCACGCCTCAAGCATTTTGTTCACACAATTTACACTAATTTTTCGAATATTTTATGGAACGACTAGGGTGTACTCTTCGTTTTAAATACCCTAACCCCAAGAATTTTGCAAAAATAGGAGCATAGTATGTATGTTCCGTATAGGCTCAAAAACGGATGAACCTATTTTCTTGAAAATTTCAGAGAATGTACCGGTATAATCCTGGTGAAAATGGGCTGCATATATGAGTCGCTCAGCGCCAAAACGGCCAAACCCACATGCCCGAAATAAACCACACAGACTATAAAGATCTACCCAGAACCTTTTGAAATAACTACTAAAAAATTGCATATTGCCTTGAATAACACTAGGTAATACTACCTTCTAAAATAATGCAATATGTATTTTTTAGAAGTTATCTCAAAAGGTTTCAATTAAATCTTACAGCCAGTTTGATTTTTTAGGTTAGGCTGTTTTGGCGCTGAGCGCATCATATGTGGCGTGGTGAAAATAAGCTATATATTTGGTGGAATTTCGGCGGAGCAGGTTTTGAAATTAATTCGATTTACAATGGTGGTTGTGTCTCCAAACCGAGGCACTTATTTGTGGCCTTAAGATCCGAACACGCCCACTTTTTAAATATGTTTTATCTCCAAAACGTCTAAACCGATTTCCATGTAATTTTCAGGGGATGTACAGGGATGACCCTTGGTGGAAAACGACTATATATTTTGTTCAATTTTGGAAGTGCGGGTTATGCCTTGCGCCCTTTTTTAATGATTTGTATATGTAAAACTTACAGACCATAAGACCCGACCACTCCCACTTTCATAAATATGTTACAAATCAATGGAAATAAAAGACACTAGGTCGACTTGATAAGTAAAAGGCTTCAAAAATACTTCATATTTGCAAATTTGTAATAATGGTTGTATAAATAGAAGTTATCAAAATCAGCCTTTGTCTTCTAGCCATTAACATTCAATATGCCTGATGAGCTGAATTAAACCACCGAAACCAGCGATACGATCGTAGCATATTTGTTGAGTGTGTGGTGACTTCGCTAGAATTCACTTTTTCAATACAAGAACTCTTCTGGTCATGTTAGCTCGATTAAAAATTCAATTAATTAAAAACTTTCAAAAATAATGGCCTTCGTCTAAAAAGTCAACAATAAATAAAAATTCACAGCAGAGCCCGGTTGCCCCGCCTGAGGTTTGAACCTGGATCCTCTCCAACAAACAGGCAATGTTGTCAAGGTCTTAACGTTCTAAGCCACTGCCAATCTCCTTCCGCAATGGAAGGCATTACAATTCAAGAAGAAAACCCATCTTCGATTGAAAATGTGTATGTATTGAGAAAGGTTTCTAGACAAAGACACTAGGTTGACTTGATAATAATTATTATTTCTTGCATCGTATTAACGATGCAAGAAAAATATAATTGATGACTTAAGAAAAGGTAACATAAAACAGTTTCAAGGGCTAGCAACGCGGACCGGTCGGCTAGTTGCTAATAAAAGAGACAACTTTGCTCTGATGGTGTAGGAAATTGAAAGTCCATATTGAGGATAAATAAATTTTATTACTTACTTGCTTGTAAAAGTTGTGCCTCATCACGTGGATATGTCATTGGACTTTGGCATGTAGAACTGGAATTTGTTGAATCGATAGATTCGTCAATGTTGCACCGTGTTATACCCGCCTGTAATTATAAAAAAAATATTTATTTAAATATTAAAACGACAAAAACATATATGGGGAATAGTAGAAAATATTTAGCAATTCTTGAAAACATGAAATAACTAGCAAACTGTTAATACATCCAATATAATATGAAAACGTACATATATATGTATATTTTTATAACATGAAGTGTTTTAGGCAAGATCTTAATAATATGGACCATCAAAAATTTATGTACCATACAAATGACTAAAAGTTTTATCGGTACGTATGTGAACAAGCCGCGTAAAGTGCCGAACTTTTTATACCCTCCACCATGAAATATTCTGAACTAAAATATAACAATATTTTTTTCTTTCGGTTACGAAAATACCTACAAGTCGAGAAGAGGTATTATGGGAGCAATCATATTCTAAGAACAAAACAGTGTATTTTAAAAATCTGAAAATATATATTGTTGGTGCAAATATATATTTGAAACGATGTTTCCTGCAACAAAATATATTTTTGAAAGAACAATATATATTTTCATATGTTAAAAATACACTATTTTGTTCTTAAATATGATTGCTCCTACAATATCCTTTCTCTGCATGTATGTCCATAAATTGCGGTGGGGAAGTTCTCTGACCACTGAAAGCCCCAAATACCAAATTACAGGCAATGAAAATGTCGATAAAAACTTCAAAATACTTGATATCGGGCGGTACCGTTAAATTGGTACGGTACCAAAACATGGACCTATTTCCACACTTTTTGTTGGATAGGTTGTTGGTGGGAAAATGTAGCCGGAAACTTAAAAAATACCTGAAACCGGGCGGTACCGTTATATGGGGCTATTCCAAAACGTGAAACTATGTCGACATTTTTTGGTGGAGAAGTTTGTTGACTACTAGCAACCCTAAATACATACTAAATTACATCCAATTTAGGACGAATATATCGAAAAAAAAAACTTCAAAATCCGGCGGTACCATTATATGGAGGCTATTCCAAAACGGTCTTCAAAAGCGAGCCAAATATAACGAAAGTTCTTCATGGAAGAAGACCTTCGAAGCAAATGGTCGCCTGTTTCTTCGCAAAACTTACCATATGGCGACTATACGGCTTGAGAAATGTAGGAAGGTTAATTCTGAGTGCTACACTACAATTTGTTTGCCTGAAGTCTCCTGAGAAATTCGAAAAACGAACAAGAGAAGGCGAATCGTTCTGCTTTCGAGCTTTCACACATCGATTAAAACCTGCGCCTGTTTGACCGGACAAAACGTGGAATTGACGGGTCATTTGCAGTAGAGCTCAGACTGGGGATCCAATGACTTCAGTCGATTCTAACACATCAAGAAAAAAAGGCGTGGTCAACGATTTTCGTCGCCAGAAGATGCTGTAAAATAGTTCAAAAGCCATGTGTTAGAGGTGTCTCAATCAAGACACTGTAAACAATCCAACACATAGTCGCATGTCAAAATATCCTGAGTACGCTTAGGCTAGAAACTGTCAAACTTTCCAAGAAAAATGTCAAATGTCGCCTGGCGACACTGCGTATTGCCTAGGCCAGAAAGTTTGCTAGTTCCCTTCGTAAATGTAAATTTTCGTTTTATTCGGCCAGAAATTGTAGCTACTGGGAGCCATAAATGTACTTCTACGGTTGATTTCGCAAATGTATCGAACTACCAAAAATCGCGCGGTTCCGCTATAAGGGGCTATTCCATAGGCCTACATAACTCATACCAAGCCATCGTATGGGTCCTGACCGGCTTTAACATGGCAAAGCCCAGGAATTAGACCTGGAAAACCCAGCATTGATCAGGTATTTACCCTGCGGAAAATCCTGGAAGAGACCCAAGATTGACACTTACCATATTTGTGTTGATTATAATGAAGCCCACCGTGGTGCAATGGTATGCACACCCGCCTTGCACGTTGAAGGTCGTGTGTTCGATTTCCCGGACAGTCAACATCAAATTTTCAACGGTGACAAAATAGCCCTCAGTAATGTTGGCGACATTTCCTGAGTATTTCAGCCATATACAACATCTCTACAAGTGGTGTCTTAAGACACGCCGTTCGGACTCAGCGATAAACAGTAGGTCCCATAGCATTGAGCTAAAATCGGGGTGCACTCATTGATATGAGAGAAGTCTCCCTAGTCCCGTATGAGATTTTTTTGGACAATTATTATTATAATGAAGCCTTTGGCTGCCCCGATCAAAAATAATCCAACCTATGCACAGTTGTCGCAATCACAAAATTTTTGGCCAAAATTATTTTTTTGAAGTTTCATATTTTTATAATTTTTTTGCGCGGAATAATAAAAAACACTTCAAACCATCCGAAAATAATTGGTTTTTCTAAATACCATTAATAGCCGCTCGTTGGTGTAATGCTAAAGTTGAAAATTTTTTGTATAAAAAATAGAACAGACTGTGTGCTGTAAAATATATACTTTTTGGTGTGCTGTGTGGTCGAATGGGTATACGAAATTCAGACCAAAGTTATTATGAATCTGGAAGCTGATAATAAGTGCTTTCATAATATATAAAGAAAGAACGAAGAAAGTTGTAATATCTGGGTAGGGAGATAAAAGTTTGTGTGTATATTGAAAATTATTTTTTACAAATATTTTTGAAATCTTCTTAAACTTTAGAAAAAATGTAAAAATATCGTCTCCTCCAAAAAAATTTTTGGAAGCTGGCAGGGGTATGTACTATCATATTCAGATGAAATATTTTGCCTTATTTTGCCTTTTTTAGAAAAAATGTATTTTTCTACTTTAAGTTGAGTGAAATTTTTTATAAATTGATGTTTTTATTGTATATAGTATTGAACTGAAAATGTGGGATAAAGACAAAGTTTCATCCGATTTTTCTTAAAATTGATATTTAAGGTTTTAATAGTATAAAAAACATTTCTGCAACATTTTTTGAAAATTGGCCCACACTGTGACATAGCCGTACCGTCCGATTTAAGATATTTTAAAGATTTTAGCGATATTATTTAACCGATTCGGCTCTAACTTTGCATTTTGACTTCATGGAAAGTATAAACTGTTTGTACCAAATATTTTGGTTAAGACCTCCCACAACGGCGCCTCACTATTTAATTAATTTTCGCTGTAATCAATTTTAGTATAAAAACGTCGCACAGTTGCCCCGATTTTTGCCCAACATTAACACATCCCGTCGTGCTTTTGGTAGTTACCAGAAGTTTGCTCAAATTATCGGAATTAAAGAAGAGCTTGTTTACCGCCTTCATATAATTCTTGTATGTTTAACATGTCAATTTCCCCTTGATTTGGAAAAATTTGAAAAATACTGTTTCGAAACAGCTAAATATATTCAGGGCCATTATCCTTGGGTAGCGATGACACCAACAGTGCACAAGGTCTTGATTCATTCTAAGCAAATAATGCAGAATGTTGTGTTGCCAGTTGGATGTTTTGAAGAGGATGCTGCTGAATGCAGAAACAAAATATATAAAAATGACAGATTATTACACGCTAGAAACAGTAGTCGTGTCAATAATCTCACAGACGTATTTAATAGAGCATTGGATACATCTGATCCACTTATATCATCTATACGCCTAAACGCCCGCTTACAAGAAAGAAAGCGGTTAAACCTGCCATCTGAAGTAATCGAATTGTTAGTTTGTGAACTAAACGATGAATTACGGCCCGCGAATGATACTGATTGTGATGAAACCACAGATGAAGAATTCGAAGAAGAATATGGCGATGAAAATATAGTTCTGGAAAACGAAATATCTACATATATTCAATAATTAATTAATTTAAAACTTAATAGAGTTCTTTTATTTTCTTTACTTAATAGTATAAAACAACCTTCTTAAGCCTGTTTTAAGTCATACTTTTATAAAAAGAGTAAATATTGAATTATGTTTACCGCATTTTATTTTGTTTTACAACTCATGTTTGTACTAAAACATCACATTTTGTACCCTAACATTTTGTATGCCTTTGCATATCTAAAAACCTAATAAATAGTACTATATTGTACCTTATGATTGCAGAAACGCGTTTTAACGGATTTGCAATAAATACTAATATTATTATAATAAATATTAATCTATTTATAAACGAAAAGTATACATTATGTTGTATTAAATAATTTTGGCCAAAAAAATTTGAATTGGGACAACTGTGCTATGTCTGAATTTGATATCCCCGCAAAGCTAATTCGACTTCGTAAGATAACTTTAACTGATTCATACAAGGAGCCAGCCTTTCATGCGATCTCTTCAGCATCCTGCTGGAAAAGGTCAAAAGAAATGGCACAATACATGATGTACACTAGGGTGACTCAAAAAAACCAAAAAAAATTTTTTTTTGGATTTCCTATCCTCTAAATTGTTTCCATTTTATCCAAAAACCTTATATGTAAAATTATATGGCGATCGGTTAACGTTAACCCGTGTCATCCTAGCGATCTTTGTTTCGATAGTCATCGCTTTGTCATCTCTTCTTCCACTTGTTTGCTCCATCGAACCCTTGGCCTGCCAGCCATGTGGGACGTGTTTATACGCCTTTTAGCGGGTTCATCATCGCTCATTCTTATTACATGGCCTAGCCAACGCAATCGTTGCATCTCGATGCGTTTATCTATTCTGGTGTCGTTGTATAGCAGATACAGCTCGTGGTTATACGACGTCGATATTCACCGTCAACGCAGAATAGTCCGTCGATTTTTCGAAGAATTTTTCTGTCAAACACACCAAGCACTGCCTTGTCTGCTTCCCAGGCTTCGGAACCATACATCAGCACGGGTAGTATCAATGTTTTGTAAAGCGCTATTTCTGCTTGACGAGATGTGGCTTTGTTTTAAAACTGCTTACTTAAGCCAAAGTAGCATCTGTTGGCCGATACAATTCTTCTTTTTATTTCACAAGTGATGTTATTTGTTGTGTTTACGGCGGTGCCGAGGTAGACGAAGTCTTTTACTACCTCAAAAGTATAAGAGCCAATTTTTTTTTTTTTTTTATTTTTGCCTTATTAAGCCAACTTCAACATTTGGTCCGAGCTCTATAGACGCGCGTCGACACCATCAACTTGGTCTTCTCGCCGTATACCGCCAGACCCTCTTTAGCAGATTCTCCTTCGACCTTCATAAAGGTATCAGTTACTTATTTTAATGATCGACCCATGATGCTGTAGATTGTGCCATTTCTTTTAACGTTTGGCACTCGTATAACCTTTTCCATAGGATGTTGAATAAATCATACGAAAGGCTGTCTACTTGCCTGAAACCTCTTTTGGTACAAAACTCTTCGGAGAGGTTCTTTCCTATTTTAACTGACGATCGAGTGTCAGCTAAAGTCATTTTACAAAGCCGAATGAGCTTTGCTGGGATACAAAATTCAGACATGGCTTGGAATACTTTTGAACGTAGAGGGCTGTCGAAGGCTGCTTTATAATCGAAAAAATGTGGTAGGTGTCGGTCTGCATCTCTTGGGTCTTCTCCAGGATTTGCCGCAGGGTAATTATCTGGTCAATGGTGAAATTGCCAGGTATAAAGCCGCATTCGTATGGTCCAATTATTTCGTTGACCATAGGCCTTTTTCGTTCGCATAATAATCCTGCCACTATCTTATGGGCAATATGGAGAAGACTTATGCCCCTGTAGTTGGAGCATACAGTCTTATCTCCTTTCTTGTGGACGGGACACTGCCACCAGTTGAGTGGAATATGCTGTGGCTATTTGTTGTGATTGCAGCTTACCGATGTCCAACTTCCGTGTTGTGTCTGTTCGTACTTTATTTGCTGCAACAAGGTAGTGGTGCGAATCACCTCGGAACTATCGTACATCCAAGACGCTCGATAAATGTCTTCCATCTATCCCAACGTGATCAATTTGATTTCTTGTTCTTTGATTTGGCGACAGCCAGGTGACCTTATGAATACGGAGATGCTTAAATCTGGTACTTCTAACTTCCATATTTTTTGCCGCTGCGAAGTCTATCAGCCACATTCCATTGTTAGATGTTTCACTATGGAGACTGAATTTTCCGACTGTTGGGCCAAAGATATTCTCCTTTCCAATTTTGGCATTAAAACCGCCTAGAATAATTTTAACATCATGGGCAGGACAACGTTCATACACTCCGACCAACTACAAATCCGCAACCAAACTCATGCTTTGTGTCATGGCAGCTATAATACATTGCGCCACCTTTAGGTGTTGTTGTGACGCTTTTCCCATTGTATCTTATTTCCTGTATGGCAGTAATGTCGGCCTCATTCTTTTCAAGTACATCTGCCAATGCGTAAACTGCACCTTTTCTATAAACAGTGCGAACGACCCCGAACGTTTGCGGGGTCGTAAACTTTAGAGGGATTTGTTTTTCTTCTCTTTTGTTTTTTCATAGTAAGCTGCTTTTTTCTAGGGGAGGTTTACTAACCCGGCGACCAAACCCAAGTTTTTAACGTTCTTATAGGTGAACACGCGACACATTTTAGCTCACTTCCTTTAACGGGCGTTAAAGGCAGATACCCCAGGTGACAACAGTGTCCACTTGAGATGAGAGAGGGACCAAGATAAATCCTGGACTTTGCCATGTTAAAGCCGGTCAGGACCGTTCCTTGAACTGGTATCACTCTACCAGTTCATTATTGTGGTTAAAAACGATTTCTACAAAAAATTTTAAAATCGGACCGAAGCCTGGGTAGTTGTGCAAGCAGATAAGGCATATAAATACGGGTCGCATGGCGATGAACGCAGAACTCCAAGGCCAAGGCTACGATGGAGTAAACAAGTAGAGGACGTGGTAGAAATGTACGGGTTTCCAAATTGTAGAATTAAAGCATCAAATATAAAGGAATTGAAATGTTTTCTTAGTTCGTTTTATAGGACAAATGTTCTGTAGAGGGCTAACTAAGTAAGTAAGGACATACACTTTGTGGTCTTTAACAATATTTTCGAGGAGTTACTGACGGAATGCCAAACTTAATATATCCTCCGTTATATGTTGTTTGGTTAGTTTGACCTATACGACTTATGTCCTATATCAGTCACCTAAGCAAATTTAGGTATTTTGGCGTTTCGAACTTTCATATTAATACGCTATGGACGTTTCCCGGAGTATAGGTAACCTGAAAATTAGTAATTCCTCTAAAAATATAATAAATTGGGAAATTTTAAATTCATGGCAAGTTATCACTGTTCTGTTCTTTGTATGGATAACTAGTTTTCTTCCTAAATTTATTCGAATCTACCACCATCATGGTGATATTTCTTCTTCTGCCAAAATAAATCAATACTTACCGCAATCAGACTACTGCTGACAACAGCTTTACCACTTTTGGCGCTGGTATTAAAATGTTCAATTACTTCCCAATTGGATTTCTTTGGCGTGGATGGCTGCTGTTGATGCGAATGATGATGCTGTTGGTTTTGCGACAATGAGCCTCCATGCGACTGCATTGTTAACGAAGACGGCCCGGTTGCACTCAAATCTACCGATGGTTGTGTTGTTGAATGTATCGATTGTTTCAAAGATGAAGAACGATTGAAAAATTTATTCTTTTTGGAATCCTTGGAACGAGAATAAAAGTTTTTTTCTCTTTAAATTCATTTCACTTTATATATTATCGTGCAAAGAATACCTACCTCTCTGGCCGATGTTGTACTGCCGCTGGAATTTGCATAACGCATTCCACGCAGTGATAAACGTTTTGACCAATCCTTTTTCTGGCTATCAGATGAAAGTGAACGAAATATGTGAGTGTTGGTACTGGATGATAAATTTGACATTTTGTAGCAGGGCAGGTAAATGTTGCAATTTGGCAGGTAACTGTAATATAAGAGAAGTTTATAAATTAAATTGCAAATGAAAGAAAAGGAAGGGCATTTTTTATTGATTTAAATCAACAATTGTTTGCAAAGAAAGTGGGCTATTTACAAGAAACGTAGATGAATTTTCTAACATAGCGGTGGAAGTTGTAAACTATCTATATATCTTCCATAGTTTGGAGAGTATATTAAGTTTGTTCTTCCAATAAAGTATGTATTGGGTTTAATTCAAAGGAGGGAAATCGATGTCGGATTTTTTTAAGGCGGCATCCCCTTAATTATTTAATTATGTTAGATTTTTAGATTGCCAAAGTTTGAGCACAATTGGAATATGTTAACACGTGCCACTGGGTCCTCAAAGTTTCAATAGTAATTTGTATGGGTCCAAACGTGACACACAATTCGCTCTAAAGACCACATACACTCCGTGTCATGTCAATAGCACATTTCAAATTGATTTTTGTTACTTCATTTTAGTCGATATTCGTGGAATAACCTCGGAAATGTTTATATATCTTGGTTTGTAATCTTATGAAGTATCTTTCAACAAAAAGCTTGGATTCGACAACGTACCGTTATAATTTTTTTTAATTTTTTTTTTTTCAAAAAGCCCAAAATTTGTACGGTTTAAAGTGTTTTATCGGAATAGCACATTCTTTAATAACTTGAGTAAAAATTCAAATTTTGAATGCTTCTGTTACAATTCTTTAAAATTGGAACAAAAAAAAACTATTTTAAGTTTAAAACGCTAAAATTGGTCGAGACCTTATGAAAGCTATGGACTTTAATTGTCTATAACACGTTAAAAATTTGGCATAAGTTGGCAGTTTCTTGTCAGATTTATAAAGATTTAATGAAAAATGAATGATAGAACTGAAATTTGGGTACATTTCTTCCTGAAACTTCAAATTCCTATGAACTCTATTGCATAATAGGGTTCAATGTTGGCCTTAAGATAATTTAAACGTTAAAATATTGGGCGTTTTTTATTGCTCTAGGTCTGAGCCAATTACTATAAAGAAAAAACCACATCCTTCCAAAACACAGAAAGAAAAAAGTTTGAATTTATGGAATAGACATAAACTGGAAATATTCGTAAATTTAGTACAGTAATATTTTGTGTCGTTCAATTCCATGAGGCGATCAACTCGGCAATACTGATGGTCTATTTAGTTCATCTCTTTCCGGAGATGCAAGAAGTAATAGATTTTGCCATCGGAAACCTGCAAATAATGATTAGTTGCTTCGGGAAACGAATACATGCTTTTCCTTATAATATTCATTATAGCTGCCTCAAAAAATTCAACCTATTTTCTTTCTGTGTACAGGAAGAATCTGGTTTTTTCTTTATAGTATGTTGGCTCAGACCCAAAGCAATAAAAATCACCTGATATTTTAATGATCAACTTATCTTAATGCAAACATTGGACTCCATTATGGAATAGGAGTCATTGGAATTTGAAGTTTCACGAAGAACTGTAACCAAATTTGAGTAGAATTTCAAGTTTATTTTGCACCATTTGTTTTTTATCATTTATTTTTCATTAAATCTTTATAAATCTGACAAGAAACTGCCAACTTATGCCAAATTTTTAACGTATTATAGACAATTAAAGTCCACAGCTTTTATAAGGTCTTATTCCCCGGTATTAAGTAAGTCATAGTTCGACCAATTTTTAGCGGTTTAAACTTAAAATAACTTCTATTTGTTCCAATTTTAAAGAATCGTAACAGAAGCATTCAAAATTTGCATTTTTACTCAAGTTATTAAAGAATGTGCTATTCCGATGAAACACTTTAAACCGTACAAATTTTGGGCTTTTTGAAAGAAAATTAAAAAAATTATAACGGCACGTTATCGAATCCAAACTGTTTGTTGAAAGATACTTCATAAGATTACAAACCAAGATATATAAACATTCCCGAGGCTATTCCACGAATATCGACTAAAATGAAGTAACAAAAAGCAATTTGAAATGTGCTATTGACATGAAACGGAGGGTATATTGTCCATCGATGAGAAATTTGAACACTATATAGCTATATCAAAATCCGATCCGATTTTCAAAATTTTTTGTAGAAATAGTTTTTTAGCCACAGTAATAAACTGGTAAAGTTTTTCATCGATCGGACCATAATTGTGGCATACAAATTACTATGGACTCAAAGATTGCTAGGTTTGCAAGGGTTAACGTTAACCGATCGCCATAAAAGTTTATACATAAGGTTTTTGTATCAAATGGAAAAAATTAGGGGGTGGAAACACAAAAAAAAATTTTTTTTGGTTCACCCTAGTGTATATTCTTGATCAGATCTAATTCGGGCTAACCATGTCCGTCTGTCGTAATTTTTCTAGCATCTACAATAATTGAGCAAGAACGTTATTTTTTGCGCTAAAGTGCCTTTTTATACCATCAGCCTTTAGGAATTTTTGTGCCACCAAAAATGTGCCTCATCGAAATAAGGGTTTTAGACACCAAATATGTTCGGACAAAATTTCAAACAAATTGGAGTCGATTTAGCCGTATTCGTGTATCCGTCTGTCTCGCACAATTGATTCGACCCAAATTTTGTACTTCTTAATATTTTGCATAAAACTTAATTTATGTCCGAAAATGGGCTTAGAACCACTGCTTCGGATATCTTCCCCATAAAAGTTTACAATTTTTCTGTAAAATGGTGTGAACGATAACTCTCGAAGGGAGCAATAGATTTGATCCAAACTTTCCACATCGTATTATTCCTTCCACATATAGATTGGACTATATCGGTCCACTCCATCGGGTACCTCCCACACAAAATTCGGAAAAAGTGAAGTTTAGGAACTACTCTCGGATCGTTTTGAAATTTTTCAGCAGGTTGTCTTTGCGGCCTCCTTTACGACGGTACCATTTTTTCCAGGGGCAAGTCCATACTTCCAAAGATAATGACCTAAAAATTTCAAGAAACCCTGACTGCACCAACTGAAATGACAAATCCGCAAAAAAATTTGGGAAAAGTGCAGTTTGAGGACTCGTCTCCAATCTATTTGAAATTTTTACAGAAGGTTGTTTTCATGGTATTACAATGTTACAATTTTTTCCGGTGTACTATTCAATGTGATACTTGAAGTTCTTAGCGGTCACAAAACTTTCTCATTAACCGTTTGAACCCCGATTGTTTTTCCGAAGAGATAAAAATATTTTTCATATATATTATGATTAGTAGTCGCAAAAATAAATCCTCTACGAAAAAAAAATTCTTATAAATTCCTCGTGGTTAAGGTAGAATTAGACGTGACATAGCCATAACGCCATAACCATAGAAAACCAAAACCCAATTGGTTTCTTATGGTTATGGCTATGGCATTATATCATGTTACTACTAATCGAATACATTGATTTCCATAGGTTTGATTTAATCAGCTGATTAATATGGCCTTATGGCGTTATACCCAGCAAAATGTTCGATGCCAAAGATGACATTCAATCATGGGTGCAAGTGATCTAGCATGTCATCTTTTTAGCATCTTCATCGATGAATTTAATATGAGCGTGGACCCCAAAAGATGACGTTCTTTTCTGGATCCTAAGCATGTCATTTTAACCAATGCGTTGACATGTCATTTCCACCAATGCTTTGGCATGTCATTTCCACCCATGCTTTGACATGTCATTTTAACCAATGCTTTGGCATGTCATTTTCACCAACCCCTTGGCATGAAATTTTCATGTCTTGTTTGGAAAATGGAAATGCTGCATTGAAATATGGTTTTCATGAAAAACAAAACTCTTTATTAATTCAAACGAATTCATGAAATAGCTACAATTAATTTATTAGTTTAGTTTTTCAAAAGTTTACATCCAAAATTGCAATGTAATCACCACCGCTGCAACGCAAAAGATTACTTCCTCCGTTCTCCGCAACTGATATTCTTTCATCTTACAAAAGGTTTTTTCAAGTATCTTCCCATCACCAGTTCAGATTTCAACATGGACTCCAAATGCACTCCTTTAGGTATTTTTATTTCGTAAATTACTTTTATTTTATAATTTTGTTATTTTATAACAACATTTTGGTAATTTATACTCTTTTGTTTAGTGACGGAAATATGTAGGGATCTACAACCCGGCTTGCTTTAGGGATCTCTAAGAACAAAATGTAACGAACGGGGAGGAGAGACTTTTTATGGAAAATACCATTTATGCTTAATTAATTTATTTTTATTTGTTTCTATCCAAAAGTAGTTTCTTCTTTATTTTCAGATTCTTGTTCCTTTTCGTTTCGGACTTTTTTTTCAAATTCCAAGAAGCGAGATTTTATTGATTTCATTCTATGTCAGATTTAGAACAGACAAGGGAACTTTTAAAATAGCAATGTGTGCAGTCCGATACTATTTTTAGCTCGATGGTTGGGACTTCATATAATACCAATTGTTTAGAAATTTTAGTTGTTTGATATGCAGGAAATGTAAGACAACATCACGACGACAGTTCTAACAACTTTGGTCTGTTCCAGAAACTGCAAGAATCTACTTATTTTTACTACGATAACAATTTTTCCTTTATGTTATCGAAAAAAAATAGTAAAAATTAGTAGATTTTTGCAGTACTGGAACATACCAAAATGAAAATAAACAGGTGTGTAAATAAAAAACACAAACATCATCTCTATTGGATCGATGGAATGGGTACAAATGCTGATGAAAAGATCGGATCTTTCACGACTTCCTTGGCATTGGTTCAAATCCTAATGAAAAGATCGGATCTTTCACGACTTCCTTTGAACCAATGCAAAAGATGACATGAAATCACGTCATCGCAAAGAACCCCTTCCGTCAAATTTTGCTGGGTAGTTATGTCACGTCTAATTGTACCTTTAGGGAGTTACCAAATGTTGCCTGTGGGCATAAAACTTAACAAAGTTTGTTTCTTAAGTTTTTGTATTACCGTTATATTTTTGTTATTCTTGATGTGGAAAAGCACAAACTGATGAGTTTATTTTATTCTAGAGGCATCAATGGAATAGAAAATTGGTCTTTATCTATCATATATAAATTGTATGTTTGTTTTCTTATTTTATTAGATCAACATCTCACTAAGATTTTTCAAATAATGTTGGCTGGAATTTGTCAATTCATTTGACATTTAAGGGTATTTTATAAAATCACAAAAATATTTTATGTCCAAATTTTTACTCGACTACTTATACTTAAACAAGTATAACTTCGCCAATGTAGCTATTTATTTAAAAGTAATTTCCATTTTTTTATTCTTCTGAAATCAAGCTATCGACACCCACTTAGTATATATGGCGAATAACAAAATTCCTTTACAATTCCATTTGAAAAAAATTAAAAATTTTTTTTACGAGCACATCTACGATTTTTGGTACAGAGGTAAAGGAAAAAAATCCGGTTTCAAATCTGCTCGCGTTCACGAAATTGGCCAATGCGCGCAAAAGTTATAGCGGTTTTTATTCTCATATAAAGAAAAAATATTTAAAAATATATTTTTTGTTGTTATGAGAAAATGTATGCATAAATCGTTAACAGCAGTCCATATCTATTCGTAGATGTTTAAATAGTTATTAAATTTATTATTATTTTCGCGGAAAGTCAACAAATAATAAAAAAATTTTGAAGTACATCCAAATTATCCTGTCCCAGAATCCGTACAAACCCTCAAAAAATAAATTAAAGAATATATACGGAATCTAGACAATGCGTAGAAAAATATGATACCAAATTTATAGAGATTGGGTACATAAATTGCATATTATAGCAAAAACAAAAGAGAAAAACTTATTGTTGGAAAATATTGTTGCAAATATTTTTTTGGTTTGATTCTAAAAATTAGAAAAAAATATTTGGGAGTTCGCCAACTATTTTGCTAAAATCCCATAGAATAATGAATGTATACAGTTAAAACTTCATCAAAACATATGGTTTACCATCGCGAGAGTTTAACTGATTACTGTGATAACTTATAAGGGTAGGAAATTAAGAGTAATATTGAAATTACAATCATTCAATTAATATTATAATTAAAAAGCCTGTTATTCGCGAATTAGTTAAAGTCGGTTGATGCGCATCCGTTTTTGGATACAGCGAATCAATCTCTGTCAAAATTTATGTATATTTCGATGTTTCACTCAGGGGCCATTGTGTGCCACCAGTTGCATCATACACTGCAAAAAACCTTAAAGTTGGTAAAAGTCGCGCAATGTGCATACGATTTTGATGCGCATCCGGTTTCGTCAGCGCCTATCAAAAATACGTCCAAATATACCAATTTTAATTAGATTCTTCAAGAACCGCGGATGTGCCTCCACATTCTATTTTTGGTGAAAACCCCATATTACACGCGAATCTCTGTAATTTATGACACGCGTTTTCGTAAATATTATAATCGCGTATAAAGGATTCAATTTACGTAAAAAAATTTCAAGAAAATCGCGGTTTAGTACGCGGATTTGTCGAAATAATTTTTTGCTGCTTTTCCTATTTTCAGGTTATCTATATCCGCGGTTTTAGTGTATGGATTCGATCGCGGAAGGTCTCATTAGATCCGTCGCGTAAAAAAACTAAATTCACGCGGGGTACAAAGGAAATTGAATGGCACTTGTAAATTTTAAACGCAAAAAATAGGTTTTTAAAAAAAAAATCACGCATCAAATATTGGTCTTTGGACTCCAATTACTAGGATGCTGTAAGGAGCACACTCATGAGATATGCATTAAACGACGTAGAATCACGAGTTTTATAATCCTAATGTGAGTTTTGAATATTATCTTGTTGCGCGTCCGAATTATTAAAACAATTCAAAAAACCCCGAAATTCCGGCTTCAAAATGTCAGCATCAATTTTAGGTGGATGCAGTGGATATATCGAAAAATGATAAACTAGTATCATATTGCCCATGAATTATTCTTTGAGTCTTGCTTTGGGCATATGTCTATAAAATGTAAGGTTAAGCCTAAAATCGGAAGGGAGCATAAAAAAACTTGTTGGCTTCAACCCATTTTTACCTATTTTTCTACATTGATGCCAACACAGCTTCCACGTAAATTAATTTTAATGGTCGACCTTATGGGATTCCTCCTAAAACACTTCAGTTTAAAGAATGTATATCATACTATATAGAATATGTTAACAGTTCGCGAATTCTGAAAGGGTGAAACTCGGATTCATCGATTGTAAAAAATTTTTGTTTTTCGCCATATAAATATCTCAAACGGTACACAAACATGGAAAATTGCCCACATGCAACATCGGGCCACAAAGGGTTAATAACTGCCAACATTGGTCCATATTTTGTAAAAGCCCCTATATAACGGTAAGCCCGATTTTCGGAATATTGAGGGTTTTACCTACATTTTGACTGAAGTACTGAACTTCTCCACCAAAAATTATCAACATAGGTCCCAATATAACGGTACCTCCCGATTTTCGGAATTTTGAGAGTTCTAGCGGTCAGAAAACATTTTCATTAATAACTGTCAACATAACTCCATCTTCATAACGGTACCCCTATTTTCGGAATATTAAGAGTTTTACCTACATTTGTTGACTGAAGTACCCGAATTTGACATTTGATGTTCCCTGCAGGCACGAAACTTCTCCACAAAAAATTATCAACATAGGTCCCCATATAAGGGTACCTCCCGATTTTCAGAATTTTGAGAGTTTTAGCTATATGTTTGACATTTGCTGCTGGTTATTTGAAATTTGCTGTCACGAAACTTTTCAACCAAATTAGTCAACCGTAAACAAGTTTCAGAAACCGTAAAAACTTCCCAGGTGTAAGCTCCTTTCATTTAAAGTTGGTTCGGGAGCACCGTGCGATAGGAACAAAATGAACCATATGCTGACACTGCAGCCTGATAGAAGATCAAAAATAAGAGGAAACGTATCCCGGCGTTTTCCCCCATCACTTCCACTTTTGTCTGTTATGGGCCCTAAAGATTTAAGGCCTTGTTGTCAGGCTCATATCTTCTAAACCGCAAATGTCCAACTAATGAAATGTACCTTGTGTCTCAACAAAGAAGTTCCTAGAACAGACGAACTCTGTTTGTTTGTTTCCACAGAGTTCGTATGTTGTAGAAACGACTTTGTTGAGATCTAAGGTACATTTCTTT